>NC_081306.1:46738934-47038934 GCF_030435805.1 Mustela lutreola
TCATTGTAGTAGTACCAATAAAAGTAGCATTTTCCGTGGATTATTTCCTTACCTCTGGAGAGGTGGCTCCTATTTCCCTTTTTCATTGATGAGAGGAACTTGAACCTAAAAAAGGATATACAATTCACCCAAGATCACTTTCAGGATTTTTATTTTAACTTTGCTCTAACCATGATCAGTTTTCCATTTTATTGAAATTCCTTAAGAACATTATTATTATGGCTGAATGTCATATTGATATATCTATCCCCAATTTGGGGACGTTTAGGTTCAGGAAGCCTATGTTGGTCTGTACAGGTCACAGACCTAGAAATACCCTGGTTCAGATGCCTGGAGCTTAGAAATGGTGGCTCTTGGCAAGTTACTTAAAGTCTTCAATTCTCACCTTCTCACTGTAACACTGGAATTCTAAAACCTACACAATGGAGTGCGGGGAGGGTGGGGAGGTGTTATAATGTTAAAAAAGACGATCTGCGTCAAGTGTAGCATGGCGTATTTCCTTCTTCCCATGTGCTAACCGTAGCCGTGTCATGTTCTGCCGGGTTGTTTCCTAACTGCCTGATAAAATTGGTAAGCAAATTCCCACAGATGTTTTTGCTTCATTTTGGATCTATATGTCGAGGAGAGTTGAGCTGCTAGTTCTTTTTTTTTTTTTTTCTTTTAAGATTTTATTTATTTATTTGACAGAGAGAGATCACAAGCAGATGGAGAGGCAGGCAGAGAGAGAGAGAGGGAAGCAGGTTCCCTGCTGAGCAGAGAGCCCAATGCCGGGCTCGATCCCAGGACCCTGAGATCCTGACCTGAGCCGAAGGCAGCGGCTTATCCCACTGAGCCACCCAGGTGCCCGGAGCTGCTGGTTCTTAAGGCCTGTCACGGAAATCTCTTCCAGGCAGACCACAGACATTCCTGCAAGAGCGGATGCGTGTCTGCCTCACCTCAAGGATGCCGACATTGTGTATCAGTGTTTATGAGTTTTTTTTTTTTTCAACTTTGAAAGATTAAAAAAGAAATAGACCTTCTTAATCTGCTTTCTTTGATTACTGGTAAAGTTGAGTACTTTTCTCCAGAGGTTTATTAGCCATTCCTATTTCCTCTTCCATGAACCGACCTCTCTGCCTTTGAGGGGAAGAGGGAGTTTCCAAGGGCTCCTGGAGAAAAGAAGGCCTGGGGGCAGGAGCTGCGGGAGCGGGGCTGGGGGGAATGAAGAGCCTCCCGGGAACCGCCAGAGGACCCCTGAGTTCCTAAACCTGAGTGGGGCTTTCTGTAATCTACATTCCTTGGCTACCTTCTTATTTGTTCTGTTAAATAGTTGGGATTTTTGAGAGGGGCTCTTCCCATTCCGCTCAAGCCCGTGCTCATCGTTCTTCCTGGGTAGACGAGCAGCGTGCTGTTCAGTGTGGGTGTGTGTGTGTGGGGGGGGGGGGGGGTTTGTTTTTTGTTTTTGGCTCCGGGAGTCCCATTGGTTCGCGGTGCATTGCTGTAGATCTTGCCTGAGTCTTTTACGATTCCTGCCACCCAGCCAGGAGCTGTGACGGCTCTGCAACCTTCCTGGATTTAAATCTGTCGCTCGCGTTCTCCTCGTGGTCTTACAGAGCAGCAGAGCCCGTCCATACTGATGTCTTCATATCATTCTCTCCTTCCCGGATTTATAGAGTAAAATAAACCCTCTGCCATAGAAATGCTTATTGATTACTGAAGTACATAATAAAGCCTAAGAATAAAGTAGGACCAAGTAATGGGTCCCGTTCCTGGCGGATGACTGTAAACCCTGGCCTAGGAGGCTCCCTTTTAATTAGGCGTCCAAATAGTAGGCAGTGAATGATAGAAACCAGACAAAAAGAGTACGTACTGTGTGATTCCATTTATATATAACTCTAGAAAACATACAAACTAAGCTGTAGTGACAGAAAGCAGATCCGCGGCGGGGACAGGGAGGGGTGAGGGGGATCAACAAAGGAGCAAGGGAGCGACTTCGGAGGGCTGGGGAGGCGCTTCCTGTCTCAGTGGGGGTGACGGTTTCGTGGGTGTGTACCTGTGGACAGACGCGTCGGACGCGCATTTTAAACATGACCGGTATAGTCTTGTCAGGGACAGCTCAAGAAAGCCATTAAAGCCACTTGGAATAAAAAGTAAGCAGTATAAAGAGACAACCCGTGGCTCATTTTGTGCTAGAAAAGTTGTTCTCTTTTCTTAGGAAGCTCTATTTTAAGGAATATTTAGGAGGACTTGTGAGACTCCGTTTCGCCTTCACATTTGGATAAATGGGGGTTTCAGAAGACCGAATGGCGCCATCAAAACTAAAATCAGACGGCCTGACAGAGGCAAGAGAGAGCCCTGTTCTCTCTGGATCCCTTCTCCTTCCGTATATCCAAACCTTAAAGATGGCTTTTTATATACTACTTTTGGTAAAATAAAAGAATCTGGGGGCTCTAGAAAGCATCATTAGTTCTCTTCTCCCCCGGCTCTTCCTGCCGTTTTACCGCCCAACCCCCCACCCGGGAAGGGGTTCTCTAAAGAAGGAAGGGAAAGGGGTCCAGAAGGTCCAGAAGGTGAGCGGTCTGAAAGGGGCAGCCCCTGCACACGGAGAGATGTTTGTTTCCCTTGCATTTTCACTCTCCATTTTTGACCCAGTGGGAAACGCTTTACAACGTCGCCATGCCCTGGTGCTCTGATGGCCTCTGTCACAGGGGTGGTGTGACAAAGGCCAGGAGACAAAGCACATGAGGCCAAAGACGGGGCCTGCCTGCCGAGGCGCTGGTCCATTTCTCTCTCGAATGTTGTTTCTCTTCTCCGGCCTCACGGGGCGTCACTCAGGGAGACTGAAGCTGGAATTCGTACAACCCCTTTTCAGTCCCCTTGATTTTAATCAAAAATACACAATTATTCTCTTCCTCCAAATAGAGAAACTCAATCCCCATTTTAAATTCAATTATTGTAATTGCAGCATTCAGAAAAATAGCACATTCATTTTCTAATAAGAGATTGTGGGTACCAAATTACTGCATATAGTATGTCAAAACAGGAAACTTGAGACTGGCAGACCAGTGGGTGTTCTTATCTTGGCGATTTGTGCTTTCTTGCCGACAATTTATAGTAATCCTACCCTTCCTTGTTTATGATTTATAAGATAGGCTTTCAAGCCATCCTAAAATCAAGGCTGTTGTTAGGTACAATTTAATTTGAAATGCCAGTTATGAAGATGATGGATTCTAAAGAGGGGCAGGAGTGAAGTGCCTGGTAGGGGAAGGGGAAAAAAATCCGTTTCTGGGTCGTCTGGAACGGGAGGCCACTTTGTCTTTGGACCTTCTGGAACAGCCCTCTCACATTTGCAACTCAAGTCGTCTCGGGCCGTATTTCTGTTCCTTTGGCTATGCCTTTCGCTCTCTTGCATTTTTAAACCAAAACAACAGGTCTGATGGGCGGGTGGTTGCTAATGGGACCGTGACATTCCAGCAACGTGAGAGCCCCGTGCTGTCTTCCCTCTTCAAGTCCATGGTCGCTTCAGTTGGCTTGAAGTGAGTCAAATGTAAAGAAGAAAGATTTTAGGATTTTGAGTCTCCTGAGTTTCTTAAGAGAATAACTTAAAATTGCATTTCTTCGGGTGTACGGTGTTAGTTTCTTCGGAGTTTCTTTTACCTTGAAATTAATTCTGTGTCTTTCTCGTACACACATTCAGACACCCATACTGTCAGACACTAACGTCTCCGTTCCGTCAACCACTGGACCTTTCTCGACCCCCTCAATTACACAGTTTCCGTGACACCTGCCCTCAGATGGTTTGCTAATGGGATTTACGACGTCATTTTTGCACATGTATGTACGGAGCACCTTTCAGGCATCAGATTTCGGAAGAACAGATTAGAAGTAAATGCTGACCAATGGTGTTGAAGAGGCAGAGAAGTCAGAGAAAGCCTTCATGCCTACGGGACACAGGAGGCCTTCCCGAGTGGGATACAAGTCGTCTGGCCCGTTTGTTGGGTGTGCCTACCAAGGGCCCGGCATTTGAGTTAAACTCCCTCCACCAGTCTCGTGTGGGTGATTACCAACGCTAATGCTCCCAGAAGCGTCTGCCTCCTCCCAAGGTTACTCCGATGGCAGGTCTCGTTAGATAAGTCCTTAAGTCGGCCTCATGTATATATAAATTCTGGGCCAAGGGCTATCCAGCTAGCCCCGAGCCCTGAGTGCTTGGAATCCCTGGACAGATTTCAGGACGGCCGGCTTCCTAGCTGCACCGATAATCCCCGGACATTTGAGATGCCCCGTCTGTCTAGTCATTCATTTTGCCGGTTTGAATTTGAGGGAACATCTTGCTAATATCAAAACCCACAAGACCTCACTAGACCCTGCATAGTCGACAAGTCTGACTCAACTCCCATATCTGGGCATTTTACTTCCGTTTCTGTGCACGGGTACCTGGCTGCTCTTTGACCGAAGAACAAATCCAGGTTGTATCCACACAGAAACAGGTGCCTCAGGAACCTGAAGGAGCACTTAGAAAATTAAATTGTGAGGAGACTCACCTTGTGGGTGTAGCCATACCTCATGGGACCGCCCTTCCCTTCGTGGTGCCTCACACACCCCTTGTTTCGCACGTACTGAATTGAAGGTCTGGGGCAACCCGGAATTAAGCAATTCTGTTGGTGCCATTTTTCCAACACCACTTGCTCAGTTCATCTCTTTGTCACGTTTTGGGGATTCTCGTGGTATTTCAGACTCGTTCCTTTTTATTGTATTTGCAATGGTGATCTGTAATCAGCAGTCTTCGATGTCACTGTTGTAATTGTTTTGGGGTGCCCTGAACTGTGCCCCCACCAGGCGGTAGGCTCACCAGGTAAAGGTTGTGTGTGTTCCGACTGCTGCACTGCCTGGCCGTTCCCCCAGATCCCTCTCCTGGGGCCTCCCTATTCTCTGAGACCCAGTGATTTTGAAATCGGGCCAGCTGATAACCCTACAGTGACCTCTGAGTGGCCAAGAAAGAGCCACAAGTGTCTCCCTTTAAATCAAAAGCTGCAGATGATTGAGCTTAGTGAAGAAAGCTCGTTTAAAGCCAAGACAGGCCGAAAGCAAGGCCTCTTGCACCAAACACTTAGTCAAGTTGTGAATGCAAAGGAAAAGTTTTAGAAGGAAATTAAAAGTGTTATCTAATGAACACGAATAAGGTTGAAGCAGCCTTATTGCTGACATAGAGAAAATTTGAAGGGTCTGGATAGAAGATCAAACCAGCCACGGCATTCCCTTAAGCCAGAGCCCAATCTGGTGCAAGGCCCTCCCTTGTTTGATCCAGCAAAGGCCGGGAGAGGTGAGGAAGCGGCAGAAGCACGGTTTAAAGCCAGTAGGGATTGATTTAGGAAAGAAGCCACCTTCCTAACATCAAAGTGCAAAACTCGAAGCTGCGAGTGACCCAGGAGATCTAGCTAAGATCGTCAATGAAGAAGTTGCGAGTGACCCAGGAGATCCAGCTAAGACCATCAATGAAGAAGCCGCAAGGGATCCAGAAGATCTAGCTAGGATCGTCCATGAAGAAGCTGCGAGTGACCCAGATCTAGCTAAGATCGTCAATGAAGAAGCCGCAAGGGATCCAGAAGATCTAGCTAAGATCGTCAATGAAGGGGGCTGCATCAAACAGTAGACCTTCATGTAGATGAGACAGTCTTCTTTTGCAAGAAGATGCCCTTGAAGACTTGCATAGCTAGGGAGGAGACGTCAATGCCTGGCTTCAAAGCTTCAGAGGGCTCATACAACTGGTGACTTTAAGCGGAAGCCAGCGTGAGTGTACCATTATGAAAATCTTAGGGCCCTTCAGAATTGTGCTTAAACTACTCTGCCTGGGCTCTATAAATGGACATGAAGCGTACGTAACGGCATGTCTGTTGACAAATGGTTTACTGAATATTTTAAGCCCACTGTTGAGACATACTCCTCAGAAAATAAGAATCCTTTCTTTCTTTTTCTTTTTTAAGATTTTATTTATTTACTTGACAAAGAGAGAGATCACAAGTAGGCAGAGAAACAGGCAGAGAGAGAGGAGGAAGCAGGCCCCCCACTCAGCAGAGAGCCCGATGCGGGGTTCGATCCCAGGACCCTGAGATCATGACCTGAGCCAAAGGCAGAGGCTCAACCCACAGAGCCACCCAGGCACCCCTCCTTTCAAAATATGACTGCTCATTGACAATATACCTGGTCACCCAAGAGCTCTGATGGTGACGTAGAATGAGATTAATGTGATTTTCATACCTGTGAACACAACATCCATTCTGCAGCCTGAGGGTCAAGGCGTCCTTTCAACTTTCGAATCCCATCACTTAAGAAGTACATTTCATCAGGCCGTAGCTGCCATAGGTAGTGATTTCTCTGATGGATCTGGGCAGCATAAATGGAAAACACTCTGGAAAGGCTTCACCATATTCAATGGCATTAAATACATTTGTGATTTATAGGAAGAAGTCAAATATCGACACTGAGGGGAGTTTGGAAGAAGTTGATTCCAGTGCTCATGGATAACTTTGACAGATTCAACACTTCAGGGGAGGCAGTCAGCGCAGGGGTGCTGGAGCAAGAGAACTGGAGTTAGAACGGAGCCTGAAGATGGGGCTGCATCGCTACCATCTCGTGCTTCCTCTGCATGAGCAAAAGAAGGTGGTTTTTGAAGTGGGATCTGCTCCTGGTGAAGATGCTATGAAGACTGTTGCAATGGCAACAAAGGACTTAGAAAATGACATAAATGTAGTTGGTAAAGCAGCAGACGGGTTTGAGAAGATTGGCTCCAATTCTAAAAGAAGTTCTCCTGCGGGTGAAATGCTATCAGACAGCATCACGTGCCACAGAGAAGTCGTTCATGATGGGGAAGGTCAATCGATGTGGCCAACTTCACTGCCACCTTATTTTAAGAAATGGCCACAGCCACCCCACGGTTCAGCACCAACCACCCTGATCAGTGCGCTGCTTGGCCACATGGAGGCAAGACCCCCGACCAGCAAGAAGACTCACCGAAATCTCAGATGATGGTTCACATTTTTTCACAATAAAGTATTTATTAACTAAGGTGCGTACGTTGGGGGTTTTTAGACATGGTGCTGTTGCACACTTAATAGACTACAGTGTCGTGTAAACATAACTTTTATACGCGCTGGGAAACCAAAAATTTCATTCGACTCACTTTATTTCGATACTCATTTTATTGCAGCGGGCTAGAACCCAGCCTGCGCCATCTCCCAAGGCATGCGTGTGTTTTATCAGTGAAATGAAACCGTTTGTTATTCTACTTCGGGAGGGAATGATAGTTTGTTTCTGTTTCTGCTTCTTTGTTTGGGCTATTGTTTCTCCTTCTGCCCAGTGTAGTAGTGAGTCTTCAAACACCTCCCAAGCAGAAATTCTTACAGGATGTGATTTCCCGTCTGGCAATAAAATCATAAAGAAATTAAACCCAACATTTAAATAACGGCCCTTGCCTCATCTCCGTGTGTGATATAGCATTTCTTTCATGAAAGAGTTGGACAGAGTAAAGCTCTTAGTATTTCTTTCTGGCTGCTTTCACATGCTTCAACTCATTTCATTCTAACAAAAATCCCATGTATGTACCCTTCCCGTTTGCTGGCTGGAAAAGAAGGAAGGTGGCCTTCAGGATATTGTGTGTCTTTGCCAAGACTGCATGGCTGCTAAGTTAGAGGGATCAGAATTTGAACCTAGGTCAGCCTCAGATTTCATGAGCTCTTTCCTGAGCCAGGTACTGTGCTAAGTTGTCCTCCGAAGGTAAAGCTGTCTGGCGTGGGGTAGAAATAGGGCTGGCTGCCTGCATTCGCTGCCTCTTTTCGGTTTCCGCCTGCCTCTACCCAGGCCAAGCAATTAATCAGAAAGATGTTTTTCAAGTAGTCTCTTTGCACAGGGCATGAGCGAGCGACAGGGCTGTATTGTGCGTGCTGAGAACACGAGCTGAGGAGGACAGACGGGGTTCAAGTAGTGCCTGTGCCATCAGAAGCCTTCACTCCTCCTCTTGAAAACACAAGGGTCTTAACACCTCCCTCCCTGGGCTGTTGTCAGAACATTCTTTTTAAATGACTGATGGCTGTCGGCTGGCTATTGTAGGGGAGAAGAGGGTTCGAGAGAGGGTTCCTGTGCAGGATGCCTACCCGGAAAGGGCCGCGTGGCAGAGATAAGATGTGACACGCACGTCGGGAACCAGGCTCTTCCAAAGTAGAGGGCTCAGAGCTGCTGGGCTGTCACGGGCCCTCCTCCCTGTCCTGTGCTCCCCGCGGCGAGGAATTGAATCTTGTAGGTGCTACTTAGCAAAGAGAGCAGGAGCTGCATCCCGCACCCCACAACGTTAGGGGCTGGAAGGGTGTGCAGCAGCGTCATTACCGGGGAAGAGGAACTCCGAGTCACAGGCACTTTAAGAAAGATGCTTTGACTTTGAGTGTTGGAGAAAATAGAACAATTACCTACTGAAGGCAAAGTGGATGAAAAAACGTCTCTGTTCAAACCGCCCGATCATTTAATCTGCACAGATTCATCGTGCCTTCCCGAAGGTGGTTCAGTCCAGACTGTCTGTTCCTTTCCCAGGCTAGGGCACACGGCGATCGCCCGAGGGTCCCCACGAAAGACAAATTTCCAGCTCCAAGAGGAGACGCCTCTGAGGGCTTGTCCTTCAGACATATGCAATGAGGAGGAGGGCGAGGGGGGAGGGTCCGTAAATCATCAGATCAGTGTTGGGGTCCTTAAGACAGCCCCAGGCCCTGTGAGGCTTCCAGGGACAACCAGAGTGCTGTCGAGGAGCTCACCACCTGCCAGGGGAGCAAGACTTAGAGATGCGAAATCAATGAAGAATTAATTGTGTTCTATTGGAACCTTAGCCAGGTCGCTTTCCTGCTCCTCGCAGCATCTTCTTAAGAAAAAAAGAGATACTCCGTCTTTGTTGAAGAATGAATGAATGCCTGCTTTCTGACATCTGCAGAGCGCCTCCTACAGATGACGCATGGGTCTGCACCTTTTTTTTTTTTTTTTAAGATTTTATTTATTTATTTATTTGACAGAGATCACAAGCAGGCAGAGAGGCAGGCAGAGAGAGAAGAGGAAGCAGGTTCCCTGCTGTGCAGAGAGCCCGATGCAGGGCTTGATCCCAGGACCCTGAGATCATGACCTGAGCGGAAGGCAGAGGCTTAACCCACTGAGCCACCCAGGCACCCTGGTTCTGCACTTTTTAATGTCATATATATACACACACACACATATACACAATAATTTTATATATATAATAAATAATTTTATAAATATATATTTTAATATAGATTGAATATATGTATATATACGTTTACATTATATGTTATATATTATGTATATAAATATACATAGTATGTATGTATATATTTATAAAATTACATATTATATATATAAAATTACTGCATTTTATACATATACATAATTATTGTGTTATCTATGTGTGTTTTATCGTTGTATGTTTATGAACATGAATGCTCCCAACAGCCCTGGGAGGTAGGTGCCTGTCAGCAGCCCCATTTGGTCTCAAATTAAACCGAGGGGCAGAAAGGTCCATTTCGTTGCCTGAGACCCTCCAGATCGTAAGGAGCAGAACCAAGATTTGAACCCAGGCAAGCCGATCCCACAGGTCAATGTGAGAGAGCAGATGGGCTTTGCAAGAGCCCGTTGCCATTTTTGGTTCGGACCGAGCGCCACCAGGCTGTGTTATCTGATCCTCTGGCTGTGGCTTTCCCGAGGCTTGGAGCTGCCTTCCCCTTCCCAGCACCTGGACCGGTGCAGACCACCCCGTGCGCGTCCCACCTTCCCGGGCCCTGGCCCCGCCCGGTCTCTCGTTTGTGGTCCGTCGTATGGAGCACATTTCCAGACGAGGACGGTTGCTGCGCCTTGAGGACATGCGCACGGCTCGCCCTCACCTGTCAAGCATGATCTTGTATTTTACCAGGCCCATTATGAACGCAATCTTTCTGTCGAAAATTTGCATACCTCCTTTCTTGAAAAGTAATGACAGCAATTTCTTTCCCTGCGCTCACTTTCTGAGTGTCTCATTTAACGGCACCTGTGAAACCGACAGGCGCAGAGATGAGAAGTGAAAGGGAGCAGTTGATTAAATCATCATCAAGCCGGGCCTCAGAAAGTCAATTCTGCTTGCCGTCTGCAATGATATCCTTTTATCTTAAAGTAATGAGCTATGGCACTTTTGCATCGGGTAATGCGATAAGTTCTATTAGCATGTTCCATTTGCCTCACAAGCAAGGGCAAGTCATTTTAGCTCGCTCGTATCGCCGCAATCAAAGCAATTGGCTTCCCAGGCAGAGAAGAAAGGGGAAAAGGCTCAGGGTGATTTCTATGGATCACAACACAGCGGAAAAAATAGACTCTTGTATTATTTTAACCCGTAACATGCTTTTCCTTCTTATTCATCAGCAGATTTGGGTTTTATTAGCTCGCACGGGACTCGGAAAAGAACCAAGGTTTGGTTGAAGCAAACCCAGGGGGCCCAGGCCCCGCCCAATGGAACAAGCAGCGGTGAGATGGAAAGGGAAAGCCGTAGCGTTCCGGGGGGTCGCAGACGGAATGCCGCCGGGAAGGTCTCCCTGGCCATAATCATACGGTGGTCTCGTAATAAACTCTTGCTGCACGCCATCTTCAAAGTCGTCTGTAATCGGTCCCCAGGAAGGTAGGGATTAATGCTATTGATGACTTAGAATCAGTAAGTCAATGACAGAGAGGCAGAAGATCTGTTGCTTAAGCTTCCAAGAGATCATTTACAAATCACCGGGCCCTGGACTGTCAGTTTCACCTTTGGACGAGAAACTCATTTTTCTCATTTTGGCAACCACTGAGGCTTGCGGGCTCTGGGTTTTAAGTAAATTTCATCTTTGGGGTTTATGTATGTTTATACTTGGCAAAGTGTGATTTCCTTTCTTCTAAGGGGGGGAAAAAAGCTGAACTCCAAAGATTTGTGAAATATCCACTTCTTCCACTTCCAAAAGCCCAACAATATTTTAATGAGCTGAGTGGAAATTTACAGCATACAGATTGTTTTATGAAATATACCTGGATTTGAAAGTGACAAGAATGGGGAAAAAATGTTGAAAAGTCATCTGTGACCTTTAGAACTTCATTTTTGGACAACTTGATTTCCGGCGATGTATTTGTACTGCTAATGGGTGGTCAGAAGGAGCCTAGCACATAGTAGACACTTTTTAAAGTTATTTGTTGAATGGAAGTGTGTGATCATCTGAGAGACCCCGGAGGAGAAGAAGAAGTGTTCTGTTAGCCCCTCAGATCGCGTTGGCTGTTTGAGCCCTGGCCAATTCAAGCTGAGAACTTGCAAAAGTGCCAGGTTCTAAGAGCTCCCCATAGGAATAATAGGTCACCAGTACAGAATTCCAGAAGCTTCTGAAGATTTGCTCTGCTTTCTGCCTCCCGAACAGCTGAAGATAGGTAGACCTTATATTATTTCCTAATGCACTCGTTTTGTGATCGTCAGAAGCTTTACTCTCCTCTCTTAAACGACTGTTTGGCAAACAAATCTTTCGATCACGCTTTTGCCCTTTTAGAGCTATTTTGTTTGCTCGGGCATCGTTCCTGCTGAGGTGGAAGGGAAGAGAGCCAATGGCATCGTGTTACCATCAGTAAGAGCACCGCACACCATTTTCAGGATTAAAAGATCCCTTTTATGTCAAGGTTCCCAATAGCTTTGAATTTCACTGCGAGCCCAAAGCCAATGCGAGCTCGGTGTAAACAGTGTGAAACGGGGGCTTTGTGGGGTGACAGAAGACAGACAGCATCAGAGCTGCCATATGTGGACACAAAATGGCACCACGTTCTCGCGCGTGCGAGGAATTGGGCAGACGGGAAGGTGGTGGCGGACATGCTTCCCGTCACTGTGCCGCTCCTTTGCTTCTTTAAATAAGAAAATAAGTGTCATGTTTTCTCTAGGTGGCTTCTCCTGAAATTGCTTTTAGGTGAGGGATGTCTTTACAGTCGCAGATAAACCGCCGGCCCCAAAGGGAAATCGATTTGTTTTGTCACTGGCAAAGTTAAATTGTACTTGATGTTAGACGTTGTAGTTTACAAGTTGGGATTCTCCCTCATTTTGCTCTGATTTCCTTTAGGCAGAAAGAAGAATAAAATAACTTTGTTCAGTGATGGCGTGCAGCCCTGACATCTTTGGTGGCAGTGATAAATGGATTTGAGATACAAAATAACTGTTCCCGCAAGGTCCATTGAGCAGAATAGAGAGCGATGCCCTCCTCAATGTCATTGTCGGTGATCTATTCAATGATTGCCACTTTCTGCTTAAGAATGCATTCCATCACGAGGTACCTGGAATCCCATTGTTCCTTCGTCCGAATGAGGCGGAGAGGTGTCGCCCACCCTGACGCCTTTCGATTTGGAGCCGAGTCTTAGAACAAGATACTGAGATTCCCAAAGGGAAATGAGAAATGCTTGCTTTCGAGGAATACACCTAAAATCGTCATCGTGTCTTGTCTGGGCCTTTTAACGGAAGGCATTTCTCCCTGGGCCCCAGCGCCAGGCTCTGCTAATGATTTTGACCCTGCCCCCTGTGCTCCAGCCTCCGCCGCACGATATGAAGCCATTGACTTAGGCATGGTTTCCCACACCTTCTTTCTTTGCAATTACTTGCTTTTTCAGAATCCCAGTTTGCTTATGTTACCTGGAATCAACCATGGGTGTGAGGAATTCTGCAGAGGAACAAGGTGGATTTGTCAATACCATCGAGCACCTTCCACCTTCCCTATCCCGAGGCACTGCCTGCACTGATCTGCCCAGAGCTTCCTCTCTAGTGGCGATGGCTCTCGTGGCAGACAATGAAAATACAGTATTTTGTAAGGGACGGAGACAGAAGCAGTTAATTCTAAGACGAGTACTGTAGTTGTAAGAAATCCTAATTCTAAGAAAAGCATTGGATAATTCACAGAGCAAACTGCATTTGTGAGGGTAGAATTCCAGGCAGAGGGAATTGATGAGCACAAAGATAGTAGGTCCCGGGCGTGTGAGGGAGTGTGCCTGCGTGTGGCGAGGGCGAGGGGTGTGTGAAGGTAGCGCTACTCGAAGTGGAGCTGCAGACAGAGGCCGCGCCATGGGCCCTCTCGCTCAACTGTCTGCTGCGAGATTGGCGTGGCCGCTGAGAACAAAGCGTTTGGAAACTTTTATAGCAATTTAGTGGAGTAATTTTGTATCTCTTAAACATAATAACACATATTTTTTATGTCTTTGCTTTTCTTTTTCATTTTCGTAGCAATTTATTTTTTATTATATCTTACGGAAGCATCAGTCTATGATGTTTGGGAAATTAAAGGAAACAAAACAAAAACAAATGGTCCTTCGCCACAGAGAGCTTGAGAGGCCCTGTGCTGGAGGAGCGTTGGGACGTGGGGACGTCACGGGAAGCGCTTTCACGGCCGTGGGAAGTGTCCTAATGACCGAAGGGAAACTGAGGAGATCCGCCCTGGTCAGGAAGGGCTTGGGCGAGAAGACGGGGAGACCAGGGTCCCTGAAAGCAGGCCTTGGCCTCTTGTCATGAGAAAACAAAAGGCTGAGGGGAGCCGTGGCCGTGGTGGTGGAGGCGGGACACATTCAGGAAGCAGACCAGTCACATGGTGAGAGAAGGTGGGTCCGTCGAGAACGGAGCCAAGGGCGGCCACAAGACTCCCCGCGGAGACTGACCGCTGGTGGCGTCCCCAGGGCCCCGCGGGAGAGGGGCAGGCGTGGGGGGAGCGGAAGACCGCGGGTCCGGATTTAGGCGGACGCCCGCTCGAGTCTGTTTGCGGGGCTTCGGGAAGGGGGCGCAGCCAACCAGACCTACGTTGATGACCCGTAGCGTGGACGGTGCGCCCTGACTCTGCCACACGTTGTCGGAGTCGTTCACGCGTGCTGGCTTGTTTTCTTCTGACCGTCCTCGGAGGGCAGCGCCGTGGTTACCCACATTTTACAGATCAGTAAACTGAGATGCGGAGAACTGAGGCAGTCCTCCCCGAGTCACGCCGCGGGCAGGCCGTGGGCATGGGGTTGTGTAGGTCGACATCAACATGGTAGATGGGATGAAGGCGGTCTCTCAAGGCTGCCCTGGGAGTCACGGGAAACAGGAGGACGGCAGTTTCAACTCTGGGGAGACGGTGACATGAAGGGGTATGCAGAGGAGGAGGGGCCGTGAGAAGGTACTAGGGAAGGGGGCATTGGTGAATGTGTATGAGGGGAACCTTCCAGAACGTTCAGTCAAGACGATCGCGATAACAGCACTGGGGAGTTTTCTTACCTGATTAGTTACGATCCATATAGTGGATTACAGCACAGGTGTTATATATTTAAATATATATATATATATATATATATTTATATATATAAATGTTATATATTTCTTTTTTTTTCTTTTTTTTTAATTTAACTTTATTTTTTCAATGTTCCAAGATTCATTGTTTATGCATCACACCCAATGCCTTTTTTTTTTTTTTTAATGATGTGACAGCAAATTTCGGTCATTAAACAAAATATTTGACACATTATGTGAAAACAGAGTAGATTAAATACAGTAGAAATTTATTTTCTTTTCTTAAAATGTGTGTGAGGACAGAGGAAACACTGTAGGGAATTCTACAGGTGTACTGCTATTTTCCTAGGCTCATGGGTGACTTCTAAAAATATCTTCAATAAATATACACTAATTTTTTTAAAAGATTTTATTTATTTATTTGACAGGCAGAGATCACAAGTAGGCAGAGAGGCAGGCAGAGAGAGAGGGGGAAGCAGGCTCCTGCTGAGCAGAGACCCCCAATGCGGGGCTTGATCCCAGGACCCTGGGATCGTGACCTGAGCCCAAGGCAGAGGCCTTAACCCACTGAGCCACCCAGGCGCCCCAAATATACACTAATTTTTAAAAGGAGAAAATATTGGGTGGGTACGTGGGGGGAGGGGTTGACGCATTTAAAGGGTGGGCAGGAAGCACTAAAGGAAGCAGTTGGCCCCAGAATCTCCCTTCTGATGTGTGAACCCAGAGGAGACAGAACTGAAGGTGGTGTTGGGGAGATGGCTTCCCATGCCGGCCGTACTGTGCTCCAGCACTAACCTGTTTCTGAATCGGGCTTTTGAGGCGTATGGCTTGGATTTCCTGCTCCTCTTTCCCTCTCTTGTCTGTGCTGGGTTTGGGTCACGTATTTGTCTGAAGATGCGGCGACCAGGGATTTTTCCTGCCTGGCCTGGAAGGCCCACTTGTTCCTTTTCATTTCTTGCTTTGGAAATGGAGGGAGATGTTTTCAGTGTCTCACAAAGGCCTTTGAAATCCGGTCCTGGGGAGTACCCTGCTGCCTCAAGTTGGTCGTGAGCCTGCAACCTGTGTGCTGGGACACCAGTGCGGGACCCTGGCGTCAGCGTGCTTACAATGGTCCCATCAGCGCTGATGGGACCCCGATTGTGCCTTCGATGCTGCACAATCTTGGCCTCGTGCAGAACGGAGGCCTGAGTCAGGACGTGGCTCGCGGGGAACCCTGTGAACTGGAGCTGGCATCTGGGGACCGGGGAGCAGACACTTCTTCCTTTGACCTTGCAAGACCTAGAACCATTTGGCCTAAAATCCACAACGCGCGGAGCTCAGGGCGTAAAAGCCGCGCAGTGTATTAAATGTGAATTTAGACCCTGACTTCTGCCCGCACCGACTCCATAAAACAGCCCCTTTTTCAGAAAGCCGGCCTGTAAACGGCTGCCAGCGAGGCAGAAAGACTCCTTAGGACCGTGGCTGGCTTTCCGTCTGGGGTTGTCAACAAACCCCCTTTATGAGTGGCGCGGACCTCTTGCATGTGTCGAGCTTCTGGCTTTTACGGAGCATGTTGGGAGCCAGGCTAGGCGAGCGTTAGGCGCTGTTTGCGGAGTGCGTTTATTGCCTTTGCATAATTTATGAGCTGGAGGGGTTGACCATCATTCGTCTCTGCCAGGGGCTGGCACTCGAGGCTCCGGAGAGCAGAGCTGTAAATTGGATGGTTCGCTCCTGCTGAGCCCACGGCAGAGTCCTCGGGTCAGTATGGGAATTTAATACCAGAAATGGAACTGTTTTCTCAGCGCACCATGTGGGCCCCTGCGCAGCAGAGCCTGTTTTGGCAGACTCTGCGACTGGCCTCGTCGAGGAGCTGTCACTCACCCGGCATGTCGTGTGGGGAGCTGGAGCATTTTTAATCGGCTTGGCACCCGTGCTGCTTCCATAATGGACACCAGTAGGTCTCAGTTCTTCACCATATGCTTAACTCTGGAGACAAGGTGCTTCTGGGTATATCAGTAATTACTTGATGTGGAATTAAGTGGACCTTGAAATTAGAACTGGACTGTTGGAAAGCAGAAGGCTTAACACTCTGATACAAATAACCATTCCCGGGGACATACTGCTGTTAGGATCGGTGGGGGGCGTGGACAGCGGTGGCCCTTTCCCAGCCTGCCCACTCCTTCGACCCCCGGCACACCAGTCCTTGGGGACGTGGGCAAGGGCTGGGCCACAGCCCTCAGCTGTCACTGATTACCTCACAAGGCGGCTGTGAACATCTGGGGAGATGAACCCGCCTGGCAAAAACACACTTCTCCCCCCACACCCCACCCTCTTCTGAATCATGCTTTGTCACTCTTGAAAATGTGCCCAGAACTTAGGAACCTCAAAGAAGCCCTAATTAAAGGCAAGGGTGGGGGTGGGAATCACACAATGAGGAGAAGAGAACTTCATCTCTGGTGTTCTGGGCCTTCAAAGTCTTCATCTCACCTCTTGATTTATTATAATAGAGAAGTCGCTCGTCAGACAGAAGTAAGCTTAGACCATCTGAGTTTGGAAGCCTGGTCGAACACGAGTCAGTCGTACTTGGTAGAAGCTTGGTTGCTGAAACTCTGATCGCCCTATGGCATGGAGGGGCCAGTATAGACAGTAGAAAGTGTTAGAACCTACTAGTCTATGAGTTTGTGATGTGAGTTCCCAAATACTCAAAGTGCAGAGAGGGTAAGCTGGAAAGAGGAAATCGTCCCCCAGTCATGTCTTGTAACAGCAAGATGTCCATTCGGATGGAGTTGTCGTTACTCGCATTTGGGAGCGCTCGAACAGTGGTTTAAATGATAAGGTAACTCATTTTTATCTGAACAAAAGTGTCCACAGGCAGGCCGCTCTTAGGTTGGTTCAGATGTCTCCATTGGGCCACCGCCATCTTGTTTTTGTACTTTTGTACTTTCGGCTGCCTCATTTTCGCAAGGTGGCTGCCGCAGATCTGGACATCACATCCTCCTACAACCATGTTCAAAGGCAAGAGACAAGTGCTTCCTGCTTGTCTTCTTTTTTTGAGGAGAGAAAAAATTTTCAGAGCCCTCAGCAGACATCTCCTCAAGTCTAAGCCAGGTGTGTCTTGCGGCCTCCCTTGGCTGCCAGGAATGTTGGAAAAGAGAGCCTACCTGGCTTTCTTCAGTCTCAAAATGTCGGGAGAAGGGGTTTGTAAATAACTGTGGGTATCCAGTCAGTCGTGGCTATTGTAGAAGTGAATTCATTTTCTGTTTCTGTTTGTAGCTGCACCAACTCCCGTGTCCAGGTGGCCACACTAAAAACCTTGGCATCATCCTAGACTCATCCCTCTTCCTTGTTCCTCATGTCCATGTGTTACCACGTCCTATTGGTTCCACCTTCAGAATTGCCGGGCCATCTGTTCCTCCCTTTTTTCAATCATGCGTCACGCTGGTTTTGACAGTGTCGTCACGGTTGCCAGACCGGCCACCCATGACCCGTGTCTTCCCCCACAGCGCGTGGTCTGTCCTTCTGTGCCCCGTGGGGAGAGTCGTCCTGATGGACTGTGGCTCTCACCACACCACACCTCTGTGCGGCGTTTGTGTTCTAGCTTTCTCTCTACTGCTAACCTGAAAGCGGCTCTAGGGCCAGTCCCGTGTCTCGATGGAACATCTGTCCGCGTAGCAGTGCCTGTCAAGGACTGCTCGTCTACAGACAAATACGTTGACCTGCTGTGCATTCGCTCCGACAAAACACATCCCCCTTTTTAAGATCCGACGGATAACGAACACTGTTGGTTTAAAAAAGAAAATGTGGTTTTTATCATTTCCCTTTCACATCTAATGAGTTAACTCATTCTCTGGTTATTCCAGACTTAGCTCACCAGTTGGAATTCGGGATCTGTTAGGTATGATGCAAGTCTGCAGCCTTAACACATACTTCTTTGCCCATATTACTGATTTACTTCCCTGACCTCCTCTTGTGCTTGGTATGTTTTCTGTAGAGAACATTCCCTCTTTCTTCTGGGCCTTAGGAAAGGCAGCCACCACAGCTGGTGAACTCTGCCCATTATCTCTTCCCTTCAGGGTCCACGTGAGAAAATGCAGCACCCAGAGGTTTTCCTCTTTTTCTGGGTAAAAGCACCAGGAGAGACATAACCTTTCACGTTAGCTGGAGGCAGAAGGTCTCCTTCTGAAGGTATCAACTGACCCTGAATCCCACTGAATGATCCTAATTCCCCTTAGTCCTGCGGCTGGATTGGTTTCTCGGTGGGCACCCCCGTCCCGTGTTGTGGGGTGCCCACCGTTGAGATCAGGCACCTTGCTGGACCGTGTCCACGGGTCGCCAGCAGAACCGCGGAGTGCAGGCGTGGACGAGGCCAGCGCAGCCGCTTCTCCGAACTTCGTTTCTCATTCGGTTTACGAGTGTTAGAGCGGAAGAAGCTCTGTACAACTCAGCTAACGTTTCCTAATTCCTTTTTTTGTCTTTATTTTTTTCTGTATCAGAAAACAAGAATCTGCTCAATGTTTCCACTAACCCTTATTCTCTTTCTTTCTTTTCAGTGTGACAGCGACAGTGACCAGGAAGAGAAGGTAAGACCCCCCGCAACCCCCGCCCCACCATCGTGGGCGCAGTCGAGCACCGTGGTTCCTGCACCCAGTCCCAGGGTGGTGGGATGCCGGCTCCACACTGACCACAGCTTTTCTGCTCTGCAAGACCCGTTGCGTTGACACAGCGACGTTGCCTGTGATAAGAAATAACGTATTTACTTTGTGAGGTCCATTTTTCTTTTTTTTAAGTGCCCATTAAGATTGGGTATATGTAACATCAAGTGTTCACTTTAGAGATTTTTGAAAGAGGAAGCTATTTTGATAACCATCTGAGTTTTCTTTTTTAATCCTTGACCGGACGAGTAAACGTGCTAGTCTGCACTGATAATGTCATTTCTCCATTTCTTTTACTGGGCTCCCTGCTTCTTCCTGCTTTTCTATACATCGTGGCCTTCTTGATAGAAATACGAATGGTGTGTTTTGGGGCCTGTCGTCATGGGGTGAGGGGGCTCTCCTCGTCCGGGAGACGGCCAGGTGGGCGGGGGTTCTTCCTGCAGGGCCGTGCGAGGCTGATGGCCGCCAGGCTCTGTGTATCCAGGCCACATGGAGCTTTCAGAAGATCGGATCACGACCCGGTATAGTGAACTTTTCCGTGCCTGAAGCAAAGGGATGGTTTGGTCTTTCCTTCTAGCCGTGCCAGCCCCCAACCGGACAGCTTCCTCATTTTAGTCCTCCTTCCGTATTTCAGAAAGCGTTCCCTGAGCTCCACGGTTTCCGTACTGCCTGGCATCGGAAGGAAGGGCCCCGTAACCCCCCGCCGGTTTCTGGGTCTGTCCTGCGTCTCGCTGGGTTTCTCGAGCCCCAGCCTCCGCATTTCGCGCCCCGTTCGCTGGTGGGTTTTACTCAGAATCGGGCCGTCCGTGTTTGGTCGCGTCTTCCCGCCCAGCCCTGCAATTCCCCCCTCCTCTGCTTCCGGCCTCCGAGAGATCCGAGGGCTCCTGTTCCGTCCTGTCGTTAATTTGAATTCAGCACATGTAGCCTGTTATAAAATGCGAGACATCATCATTGGAGCAGGTCAAGCATATTCAGATGGAGACAAATGGTGCTTATTTGATTTCCTTAAAATCAGGAAATGAAAAAAGTGCTCTCTGGAGAAATCATGTTCTGCCTGACTTGGATGATAGACCAATGCATGTCCCCTAGATAAGAACAGGCTCTCGCCTTGAGGTTTTTATCTCTGAAGGACGGCCCGGACTGTCAGCTAGCTGACATGTGCATTATCTGTGTCATTTTAAACAAAGTGACCTATGGAAGGGTGCGCTGTGCTGTGACATGGTAATGGGCTGTTGGATGACAGTGAAAGTACACACTGCAGAGGGGCTTCAGAGGGGCTGGGGATTATTCTTTTGTTTAACTGACAAGTAGGCGCTTCCTTCCTGCAGCCCCCCGGAGGCTTAGCTCCCCGCGAGGGGGTCCCCGGAGCCTCGGGCACCCGGCGTGCTGTGGGCGCTGGAGGCCGTTGGGCAGCAGTGGAGCCCGGGATCTGAGGCGTGCTGCAGCCGGCTAGGCCCGTTCCCCACGGCGGCCTTCCCATCGTCCCGTCGGGCGGCCCGGCCACCCAGGGAAGGACCCGTACTTCCTCGCCGATCCAGGAGATCTTTTAAAGGTGGTATTTGATCTCACCTTCCAAGCTGGTGGCACTCCTCCGAGGGGATGAGCCTTCTTCAGGGTTTCACATCCAAAAGGATGTGCTTTTGGAAAAGGCAGCGCGAATTCCTGAAGCGCCAGCCGTGGGCGAAGGCGGTGAGGTGGTCTGGTGGTGTATTGCGCGCGGGTGTGTCCGCATCAGCCGTCTCGACCTTGAATGCACAGCCGAGTCACCGGGGCGGTGGGGGGACCTGCAACCCCTGACGCCTGGGCCTCATCCGTGCCCAGTTACCTCGAGCCGCGGCAGGTGTCCAGCGCCGCCTGTCGGGATCATCGCCTGACTCTGGCGATTCCAGAGTCACCGGAGCCGTCTGTGGTTTTCAGAGTGCTCTGGGGGCCCGGGCGTTTCCTGTAGCCAGCCACCCCTCCCCGGGTCCTGAAGGCCGGCGTCCTCACGGCCCTGGGTTCCCGCTCAGAGCGAAGGAAGCGGCAGAGCCTCTGCGCAGACGGCTGGCGGTGGGAAGGAAGCCAGGGCCGCACCGCTCAGAGCCGGGGGCACCTGGGGAGGCCACAAAGGAGAGAAAAGAGATTGTACAGTGGGCACACGAGCCGGGCGCCGGCCAGCGAGGGGAGAGTGCAGTCCGGCCCGGTGGCCCGTGGTGTTCCCGCAGGCCTTCCTCCGCCCCTGGAGCTGCCGCTCAGCCGCACTCCCATCACCCGTCCCTGCCCTGCCCCCCGGTCTCCCTCCAGAGGGCTCCCAGCAGGAGCAATCAAGACTGTAATTGCAGCCGTGCCTGCTTGGCTCTGGCACAGTTAAGACTGTCAGGCTTCCCCTTTTGGACTGAGATCGTCTGCTGTTTATCACCGACGTTCACACCATCCGCCCAGACTTCTGCCGCGTGCCGGGGCCCGGGCCGCTGTCAGCCTCTTCTGTGCCAGAGCCTCTCGCCCGGGCCCCCTCCGAGCCCCACAGCCAACTGGGGCTGCTTTCATGCACTGCTCAGAGGATCGGAATTGCTAATGGGGGAAGAGATGCCACTCGGTGTCCTGGGACCCCTTCGACAGCCTCACCAGGGATGCTGTTGGAGGCAAGAGTGAGACTTGTAGGGACCCCTGGGATTTCTCTCCGGAAGACCTGTCATTCTCTTACTCCACGGGGATCTGCTGCACTGGCGGGCTAAAATTAGGGCACTGTATTTCGCACAGCTGACTGAATTAAGATAAACTCTGCTTTCCTCTGATACGAAGTTGTAATTTATAAAATGATACCCTTACTAATTAATGTGGAAGTGACTGGGAGAGGGGCGAAGAAGACAGGGCTCTCCGTGCCTGCGGGAGACGCACGTGTGTGTGGCAAAGGCCCTGAGGAGACACGGAGCAGGGTGCCTCTCGCCACCCCCCTCCCGCCGCGTGGGCACACGTCGCATTAGTGGCAGAGAACCCGGAGGACTTTGCGAAGGCAGGCGATGGCGTGGGGGCTGGAGACGGCTCCAGACGCCCCGAAGCGTCTTCGGTGTGGGGACAGTCTTTCCTGCACTTGGGGTGAAGAAAGGAGGAAGCTCTTTGCCCTGTAATCGCCCAAATGAAGCAGTTAGTTGCCTCCCACTCAAAGTGCGTTGCTGTCGAGAGAACAGAGAGACCACGTGCAGGTTTCCACGTATTTGGTCCACGTTTTCTCCAGTTTCCTCTCTTCCCCTCCCCGGCAGCAGACCCCCTTGCTAAGAAACACTCCCTATCTGGTTATGACGTCGATGTAGAGATTGAAAGCGATTCTCCCTCCGTCCCCCCAGTTCCTGGTCACTGTGTGGCCACAGGACAAAGCTGGTCGGAAGGTGTCTTGCCCGGTGGTCACACACGCGGGCCTCCGGGTCTGAAGGCTCTGGCCTGGCTCTGCTCTCCCACTTCGCGGCAGCGGACAAGCCTCAGTGCTCCTGTCTGCCGAATGGGATACCAGCAGCCCCGCCGCAGTTGTGTGACCATTAAACCAAGACGCTGGGCTCAGCTTCTGGTCCGTAGTCGGTGAGCGTAAATGTTAGCTCTCCTGCCGCTTACTCGGGGTGCGTGAGACTCGCTTGGGAAATGAGGAAGGCTACCCTCCTCTTCAGAGAGCTCACGACCCACCCGAGGTGCCAGAGGATGGGGGGTGGGGTGGGGCGTGTGTTTTTCACTCAAACCTGAGGCTCGGCCCTCATCCCCAAGGGCGTGTCCTGTTACAGACTGAATGGAAGTGTGGGGAAATCTGGAAGGGTCCCCGTACAGTGATTTTTAAACTCCTTCTCCCAAATAGCAGGCTTTCCTCTGGCCACAGCCCGGAGCCCAGAGCAAGCGAGCTGTCCTGCAGGGTCGGATGGTGGTTCGGTAGACTGTGGGCCTGGTACTCTGCCGGGCTCTGTCAGTTCCCGACACCCATCCCGGGAGAGAGGGACCGGTGCAGTGCCTCCGGGGTGGACCCGTGAACAGGATTCCTGATGGTACTTTCCTCTGTCTGGGCTTTTAACACCCGGAGAGGGTCACCTGGTCCCCGTGACTTGCTCCCAAGAGATCGGGACAGCCCGGGACCCCGATTGTCTACAGCAGCTCCTTGCACCGCTCCCACCTCCCCTCCCCCGCCCCGTCCCCGGCGTGCACACACTTTTTGCTGCATCCTCATTTTTTGATTCATGATGAAATGTGTTGTGTTTGATCATTCTGTGTTCACTTGCGTGGGAAGGGGGCAGCTGCTAAGAAAAGCAGCGAGAAAATCAGCGGCGGCTTCTGTTCCTAACTCCACACAAACCACATGCCTCACTTGGCTTCTGAGGGGCTCCGAAGCTGCGAGATGTCGAGCTGCAGACTGGGCATGTGGCTTGTGCTTGTAGCGGAGGAGTCCAGCCTCGACTGGCTGCGATTCACACTTGGTAAAGATTGTGCCTCCTCAGCAACGTTCCAGAAGGAAGCTCAGAAGGCCCTCGTTGCTGTAGAACCTCCGTTCAGTGCTCGGGTTTGAAACAGGACCTGCTCTGAGCAGGAGACAGTGAGAGACACTGTCCTGTCTTGCAGCTGGAAACAAGAATCTTCCCCCACCCCCCCACCCCCTTCCAGTTTCATAGCAGCAAAGCAAACCGCCACCCCCAGAAGAAGGGCAGGGACCCGCACTCTCACCTTTTATCCCCGCACTTAGCATAGCGTCTGGCACAAACTGGGCGATCAGTCGTGTTCATTCTTCTCGCTCAGTGGGCATTTCCTTTCCTGGATATCCATCTCCAGATGGAGGGTGAGTGGAACCGTTCAGAAAACGGACGCCCGGACTTGAGTGTGCTTTGTGTCAATCCCGGGGTTTAGTTCCCGGACTCGAGCGGGTAAGTGCTCTCGTCTTCCAATTTCTGGATTTCCTTTACAATTTTATTTTCTCCTGAGATGCTCCTAAGCCATTTATAAATTTGCTAGGTTATCTGGGCAGTTTCTACAATTTTTGGCCGAGTTTCAAGAGCTTTCTATTTGGGGCGCCTGATTTCCTTCATGCCCGTCCACTCGGCTGCTTCTTGCCCCTCTGCGCTTTTGCCCAGGTCAAAATGACATTTTCTTGTTCTTCGAACAATCATCGTGTCTCCGGCTGATTTAATCCCGTCATACCCATCCAGAATTCCTGTTCAAATCACGCTGGGATTAAATTTCTACTGCAGATTATTTGAAATCCGGACCCTCGTGAAGTTCCTCTTTTTCGTATCATAGAGTTGTCGCGCGGAACCAGAAATTGCTTCCCTGACAATGTGTTCGTAGCATATCTGCCCATTACTATCATGCCATATGCCTGAAAAAGAGAGGTTATAAATATACAGATTTTTAAATTAAATATAAATCAGTAAAAGGAATACTCAGGACTTACTGGAAATTGGTCAGACACCGTCAGCCAGACTCTCATTTCTTAGACTGAATAGTGAAAAACAGGTCCTGGATGTTCTGTGGTTCATCTTGGGTGGGTTTTGGAGGATGCCCAGAAGACCTAGCTTCTGACTTCACACTAACGAGCTGTGCGGTCTTGGGCAAGTTACCAGATAGGGCTGAGCCTTGGTTTTGCCATCTGTAAGGTGAAGCTGGATTCAGTGATCTAACACTGAATGGCCTGATTTCCTGTGTGGCCATTTTGCTAGGCTCCAACAACATGGCATCCCAGAGGGAAATGAATGCGTCCTTGTGTTTTCTCTTGGCACGTGCAGAAAGGAGATTCTAGAAGGAGTGTCTCCATTCTTTGTTCTGTAATTCCTAAGAGGGAATAAACCTAGTGGGTAGGTTGTGGCACAGCTGTGTCGACTCTTCCAAGTAACTAAAGGAAACTTGTACAGGCCTAATGTCCGAACAAGGTCATTATCGGTTTGTTGGGTCACTCATGCAGTCATTCACGTCGGCTATGATTTTTTCCCGAGTGTCAGTGAAGGAAGGTGGGCGTTGCTGCCTGGCTCTGTTAGGGGTGTCCCTGTGCGTCTGTAGAGAGGGGGCAGGGCAATTAGTAGTTCAATCTCTGCTCCTCAGTCACCCTGTCAAGGAGAGCACGGGAACTAGTGAAGAGCCGGCTTACGTGATATGTTTTAAGAACCCCCTTGACAGGTAACAAGTAGTATTTGGCCTGTGAAAGGAATTCTTGTGGGGATTCCGGAAATCATGTGGGGTTGAGTTCACGATTCTACAGTCCAAGAGCAAAAGTCAGCTGCTTTCTCTTAGAATGAACCATTGGCTTGGACTTTACTGCTGACCTGCAAGAAGGTTACAAGGCCAAGGAAGAGGTAGGTGGAGGTGAAGGCTTTCACCCTCGTTGACCGCTGACCAGGTGACCATGAACCCGGAGGGGCAGGAAGCTCCTGAGCAAAGCCCTTTGTGCTAGTGATGCCCTCAACAACACGTTCTATGCACGTGGCTTTTCATAGGGTGTAACCCAGGTTGGGTTGCTCTTTGGTTGTCAGAGCAGTCTGTCTTGTTGTGTCCCCAGGAAAGACATGTGAATTTCTTTTTAGTCCTGCACATGGGCATTTGTGTATGTGGTTACCTCGGTTAATGCGCCCTTGGCAACTTCTGGTTGATAATGTAGTTACAGTTCACTGCTCCCTATAATTTTGCCGTTCTAAGGTGTAATAAAGGTAATAAAATCTCTGTAAGGCTGTATTCATAATTACCCAAATTTTAACCTTGCGGAAGTCCCAAAATTCAGTGGGTTAATGTATATTACCTTTCTTCCTCTTAGTTCTTTTTCTAATCAAAGCTACAGCTGAGAGGGTCAAATTGCCCACCCTGTATACATCGTAGAGATTTTCCTTATTTCTTGGTCACAGAATGTAGATGCTGTTCAGTTCTTGGGAGCTGTAAATCAATGCGATTGATTAGATAATTAGATAAGAGGAAGAAATGCCACTTCACGGTGGAGAGAACGGGGTACTATTCAAAACACTTCTACAAATGTCATCTTCCATCATCTGTTTAAATATTTATTGTGGGGATCTCTGGGCATCTTCATATACAACACTGTTGATCATCTAAACTGCGTTAGACTTGTGACAGATCTGATCAAGGACCTTGTCTTCTCCAGTGTGTATCATCATTTTACAAATGATGAAAATGAAATGGAAGAGGAAGTTGAGGAACGGAGCCGAGATGTGAACCATGTCTTAAGATTCCAGGATCTGGGCTCTTTTCCCCATAACATGCTGCTTCCCTGTTCATCAGGGTGAGTTGGGATAGGCCCCAAAGTCCCACCTCATAGCCCTTGTGGTATCTTTCTCCCTGTGCCTCCCCCTCCTTCTGCTAGAAGAGACCGAGACTGTGTCTCACCTATTCACCCACAACCCCACTAGCTCCGAAAAGTTCAAACCTGTCAGTTGTTCAATGACTATTGAATAAATACAGTTGGGGCTCACTTACAACTCAGATGTGTAAGCTCTTCCCAAATGTGCGTCTTTAAATTTGACCTAGGAACTGCCCGTCCAAGGCGAGAAGGGAGCTCTACAAAGTATATGGGTTTACTCTTGCAGATGCAAGGCAGAAGCAGCCTGTGGGCCGCTGCGAGTGTCGGGGAGCTTTCCCAGCAGCAGACGAAGCACACGCTGTTGCTCAAGGAATTCGGTCTTCTCTAGCGCGTATCTGTGTGTAAACCTCTCCTATCTTTCTTTCTTTAATTTTTTTTTTTTTAACTATAATGTATATTGTATACTCGATGTATAATGTAGTATTTGCCCCAGGGGTACATGTGTGAACCATCAGTCTCACACACTTCCCAGCACTCCCCGTAGCACACACCCTCCCCAGTGTCCATCACCCGGCCACCCCATCCCTACCCCCCACCCCCAGCAACCCTCAGTTTGTTTCCTGAGATTAAGAGTCTCTTATGGTTTGTCTACTTTCCGATCCCATCTTGTTTCATTTTTTCCCTCCCCACCCCCCACGACCCCCCACCCTGCCTCTGAAATTCCTCGTATCAGAGAGATTAAACCTCCCCTATCTTACTAAGCCGTCTGCTCCCGGCAAGTCCCCCACACCTAGCACGTGCGTCACACCTCATAGGTGCTCTGTGAAGACCAGCGTTCTACCCGCACATGCTCTGTCGGTGATCGCGGTCCCAGAAGCAGGGGAGGGACTCGTCACCGTGGCCTGGGCAGCGTGGGGAAGCACAGGGCCCAGAACGGAGGCTCCTGTCGCAGCTGCTGGCCTGGAGCCCCCTTGCATCTCCTGTGGTCTCTGCAGGCTTTTCCTGCTGCGGCCGGCACCTTGGGGAGGGTCCATGGTCCCACCGCGGCTCCCGAGCTGTACCCCGCCAGCAGCTCCACTCTGTGCCGTCATCTCCCACCTCCAGGACCCCTTGTCCACGCCCAGACACCGTCTCCCACCTTTGCAGAGGGTCTCAGCCCGGGGTGGGGGGATGCAGGGGGTCACCGGGGCCACGGGGCTGCTCCTTTTCTGGCAGCAGCAAATGCCTCGCGGGGCGCTCTTGCGGCCCAGATGGTGGTGAGTGTCTGCCGCAGTGTCCGTGTTAAAGATTACGTATTTGCCACTAAGGGGAGGATATAGTGTTTACCGGCGGGAGTGCGGCCGGCTGAGCTGATTACGGCGTGGCGCTCTGTCAGCCAATGATTTGTCCCATCCTTTATCATCTGTGTCACTCAGCGGCGGGCTGGCGAAGGGAATGCATCGCCCCCTTCCCTTTTTTTGTACCCATTTCGTGTAGAAAATTTGTATTTACTTTGGGAGTGTAATTCGTTCCTCATGGATAATGTGACCCTGAGCGGAGCTGGATCATGGGTTAGTTGAAGTGATATTTTCCGCTAATGGCGGTCGTACATCATTGCTGTCAGCTCGGGTTAGGAGGCAAGCACGTTACAGCTCCATTTTACCTCTGCGGGCGTCTGGGATTATTTGCCATAACCGAGTATGACATGACCGCACTACAGAGTGCATTAAAATTTTACTGGCTTCTCAGGCAAGTTCCCCAGCTCTGGCGCACGCTTCGGGCAGGCGTCGGATGGGGGGCCGAGGGGCCCTGCCTTTCTGCGCAGGGGTGCTGCAGGGGGGTGTCCTGAGCAGGGGCCGTCCTCTTGCTCCGAGCAGGAAGCCAGGGAAGGGCTTTATGGGGGGGCCAGCCTGCAGGTGTGTGTCTCCCTGGACACCCCGGACTGGCGGGCGGTTGACTGCCCGGCGCATATGGAAGCGCTCTCTCTGCTTGACGCATGGCCCTCCGATGTGGGTGAGGGCAGGAGAGCCAGGGCGAGCCCCGGTCCCTGCCAGACCTTGGCTGATTTCATTGTGCTTGTTCGTCTGTGGTCAGACAAAGGGAAGGAAGGGTCCTCGGTGTGGCAGAGTCCGTGTCCGTCCATGCAGCAGGCCTGATCGTCTCCTAAACCCGCTTAGAAATGCTTGACAGGATGTCTTACACGTTATCCCTTAGGACAGTCACAGTCACTGAAGAGAGTGTGGGCATGAGTACCGTATCTTACGTATAAGGAAACCGAGGCTCAAAAACATTAGGTAACTCACCTCATGTCCTAATGGTGGCAGAGACAGGATTCCTAACCTCGTACCCAGACCTCCCCGACTTCATGTCCTGCAGGGTTCCATGCCACGGAGAGATAATTAACAAGAGCGATGTAAATCGTGTTTAGTGCACTTTACGTGTTTTGACTGATTTAACCCACACTGTAATCCTAACGATAGGTGCTAACACGATCCCTGGTTTACAGAGGAGGAAACTGAGTCACGAAGAGCTTAGGTGACGTGCCCAGCGTTACTACACCAGCCGGTGGCGGAGCCGGGTTTCCAACCATGTTGTCTCGGCCCCGGGGGCAGTGCTCTGAGCCACGGAGCTGGGCTTCCCCTCATTGCCGTGTTCCAGTAAGCCTGAGGACTGATCGGAAACGGCCATGGAGAATAGTAACGTGTTAGAAATAAAAGGAAATGTTCAAAGAGTGTTTTATCACTCTCAATTGTAATTCTAACATCCAACAAAATATTGCTCAGAAAAGGTTTTCTGTGATGAGCTTTAATTAAGCACTGAGTCCCATTTGCAGGGAGAACGTCACTCACATGCAAACGGAGCTTCGCAGCTACTCGGAAGGCGTGGATTTGGTGAGGTGAGGGGTAGGCGGCCGCTCGGGCAGAACGTTTCTTCCTTTCATATCACTCGGCGTCTTTTCTCTTATTCCTACTGGAAAGGCCGTGATAACCATCTGTTGAATCATGTTCTTTTGAATGGCCGTCTCCTACTGAACCAGGGTAGGGCCCATCCCGTCAGAGCGAAATCACGGCAGATTCCATCCCGGCGGATCCTGAGGGCACCTGAACCGTCACACGGGCCTCCGACGTGGACGTTGTCTTGTGTCCTCTGCCTCTCTAGCCCCGTCATCTCTCCCTCTCCCAAGCCTGGGACGCTCCCCTGCCCAGACAGAACGGACCAGCCGGGCTGCCCTTGGCTTGGCAGGCGGCAGTGTCGTCCGTTCATGAGTGTGTCGCGTAGGCCGCACGCAGATGAGCTGTCCCCGTAGCCTCTGGGCAGGTGTGTGAACACTGCGTCAGAGGGGCCCCACATCGCCGCGGCTTTCCTCATGGAGAGATGGGAAATCAAGTGCGCGCACAAGGGACGACACTCCCTGGCCTCACTCTCCTCCTTGGGCTGCCAGGAGCACACACTGATCTGCCCCGGGAGACTCCGGTAGGTCTCGGGGACTGACCTGACTTTCTCCTCCGGCCTGAGATCCAATCACTCAAGTAGCAGAGGACAAAACAAAAATATTGATCCAGTCATTGAGAAGTAATTATCCCTCTCCGATGGCCTACTTAGAATGCAGCAATAATTTTAAATAATGTGTTCCCCGGGGACAGCATGACCATGTATGTGGATTGTTTTCCGAGGAGAGTCACGCTTGCACTCTCCACTGCCTGAACGTACAGTGCTGTGCAGGTAGGCCCACTTGAAGAAGAAGGAGAAATTCGGCATTGACCACCAAATCCGGTACAGAGCACTCTTCGTTGTATAAAGGGACTCGTCAAGCTTTTGTAGCTCGATAGAATGTGTGATCTCCACATCCTCAAATACGTACTTAGACTAGAACTCCTCCAAGAGCCTTTAGGAAGTCTTTGGTTCGTTTTAGCACTCTTAAAGTTTAACAGCTTCGGCTGTATTTGTGTTTACCAGGGTTTTGTTTTGTGTTTTCGGGATTTGTTTGTTTCAAATAGCGGAAATTAAATCAAAGTAACAAGGAAATGTATGTGCTTTTGGAAATCACTTAAGTGTTACAGTAACTGAGCCGTCAGCATGGCGGAGATATGGATGTGTTTTTTTAAGTTTTTTTGTTTTATTTTTTAAGATTTTATTTATTTGACAGACAGAGATCACAAGTAGGCAGAGAGGCAGGCAGAGAGAGAGGGGGAAGCAGGCTCCCCGCTGAGCAGAGAGCCTGATGCGGGGCTCGATCCAAGGACCCTCAGATCAGGACCTGAGCCAAAAGCACAGACTCAACCCACTGAGCCACGCAGGCGCCCAAGGACGAGATACTTCAGCAGCATAGACCAGCATATTGAGTGCCCTCCAGGTCTTGTCTCTACTCTGTGTCTGTCCACTTCATTCTGATTGTTTCTGAGACTTTGTTTCTCCTGTTGGTTGAAATCACGACCCATTCTTCTAGCCTCGGCCAGCGGAGAAGACACTGCCTGGCCTTTTCCACTGTAGCTACTAAAATCTAAGGCAACAACTCGCATTGGTTCAGCTGGGTTAGGTTCTGGGTCTGTTCTCCAGAGGGACTGTGGAAAGACTGGTCCGTGTTGTCTGTAAGTTCTGTTCCGGAGGTGCGCTGTGTGGTGCTGGGGTGGGTAGAGGGCTCAGACTGGTGAGCCCACAGTGTGTCCACAGCATGACCGCCCCGCACCTTCCCGCCGCGTGGACCAACCACTCCAAGGCCCTTCTTACCAGCTGTCCCAGCTGCCTTGATCTCCCCAAGCCAGCACATGGTAGTCAGCGTGGGTCTCAAATATGAACACATATAATACATGTAATAATTATATATTATAATCACATAAAATAGTTTCCTAAATTTTTATAGAATCACCTTAATTGCATTCACAGATTTGTTCGATCTTGCTTAAGTTGTTAAGAGCTAGAGAAGGCCACAGGACTTTAGAAAGTGGGGGAGGGTTCATATGTACGTGTACTCAGAGGAGTCCAGAATTTATTAATACTTTTAATATAGTGGCTGATGTCTTAATCCCCAAGTATAAAACAGTTCTCTTGGGGCGCCCGGGTGGCTCAGTCAGTTGAGCATCTGACTTTTGATTTCGGCTCAGGTCATGATCTCAGGGTCTTGAGATCGAGCCCCACGTTGGGCTCCGTGCTGGGTGTGGAACCTGTTTAAGATTCTCTGACGCCCTCTGGCCCTCCCCCACCCCCGAAAGAGATACAAGGATCCAAGTCACTGGGATACCAGCTAGTCTGTCACTTGCCCAGAGTACCAGGTGTAACTTACTTGTCGAGAGGAGCTGCGGGCATCCGGGGGTACCTCCTTTGTGTCCAGGGCCAGACTTCGTCAGCTGTCACAGGTGGCCTCGCTGAGGCGGTATTCCTGAGACCAGAAGTTAATAAGCTCGGTCACAGCCAGGTTCACTCCGGGCTCATTCCGCAGCTCTGGCCGTCACTGTTGGCTGAGGCGGGCGCCACCCTGGGAACCAGGGCTGGAGAGTTGACAAAGATGAGCGACTCTTCAGAGAGAGAAGGTCTGATGGCAAAGGAAGCCAAGGTGCCTTGATGAGTCACAGGGTCCCCAGAGTGTCTGCTGAAGAGTGGCACGGTGTCAGACTACTGACAACCAAACCGTAGCGTCTAGGAGAATTGTTCTGACTGGAACACGCGGGCGTGGAGGACTGCTAGGGACGGAGGAGGGAGAGGACCACAGACCAACGGGATACCGTGCTCGAGAGAGCAAAGAGCTGTGAGGTGTGCGCTGGTGCAAGTAAGTCCTACGTGTAGACGGGCCCGATGGCAGCCAAGGGTTTGCATTTGATCCACACAGGAGCCCGCTGACTGCTTCTTGTAGGTGAAGACACAGCAGATCCAACCTTCTGGAAGGTGAATCTGGCGGTGGTGTGAAGGGTAGGACGGACGCTCCGGCCGGCTGACCCAAGAGGACGTTGTCCTACTAGTTGAGGTGATACGGAGGTCAGCTCCAGGAACGGGAAAGGCGGGAGCTAGATCTGGAGGCCTTCCTAAGTGGAGTGGCGGTGGTTGGGTGACCCCCAGTTTAGGGAGGCATTGTGGGTGGTCGGGTTCAAGGACGTCCGTAGGATGGGTCTGGGTGCTGCCGTCAGTCCGTCTCTGAGAGTGAGCCATCCGGAGCCGCAGGTCAGGGTCTGGGTGACCAGGAGCCCGCGGAGCCGTGGAGACAGCTAGAGCCGTGGGCGTGAGTGGGAGCCCGGCCAGATCCCTGCGGACTTGTCTGCGTCTGATTTAGGAATAAATGTACGTGGGGACGATAGCCGTTAAGAACAAAATAGCCATATATTAATCCTAGCCCCGGACGTTTGTGGCGCTTTCTTTCAGTGAGATTCAGAATGCCTTCCTTTCTTTTCGGGGCCGGCAAAAACCGACAGAACGTGCCACCTTGAGGCCTTGGAAGTGTGCGTCTCAGCCGTGGCACGTGTGCACGGCTGTCGTGAGGCCTGAGTGGCTTCTTTACACTAACTGTGGGAAAGCGCTGAACACTGAGTTCCCTGGAGCCCCGGAGCCAACACTCCCAGGTGAAGGAATATTTAATCTCCATTTTCCAAGGGAGGATCTCCAAGCCGAGGATGGACTGAGGCCGGAGGTCGAGGCCCCGGCGAGAATTCCCACGCGCCTTCTCGGGTCAGTGTCGCAGTCACGCCACACTGTCCTTCCAGGGGACCCGGCCGTCACTCAATGACACCCCAAGGTCGCAGAGCTTTCTTTAAGGAAACACAGAGCAGGGTCAGCCGGGAAGGTCAGCTTCCACGCCCCCTGGTCTGCAGTCAAGAGGGAGCTGATTTCGCCGTCCTTGAACATGCAGGACTCAGCTGCCCTAAAGACCCGTGGGGTTCGCGGCTGTCTCAGCGCGGGCAGGTCCTCGGGGCCTGGCTGGCCGTGGCCTGGGGTCCCTGCACGGGCCCCTGGAGACTCGAGGTCCGGCCCCCCGGCTGCCGTAAACACGGACGGGAGCAAAGCAGGGATGCTGGTAGACGAAGGCCGGAAGGTTTTAGGTCCTGGCAGGAAGTATGGTCGGGGGCTGCTCCTGTCGGCTCTAGAATGAGGGAAGGAAGACGGACGCAGGCAGAGCCGTCCCAGCCCCTTCTCCCCACTCCTCTCCCTCAGGAACCTGGAGGAACCTGTAGGGGCTGGCGTAGGAGGGCAGAGCCGCATCTCCCACCTTCTCCTTGTTCCTGGACTTGAGAACCAGGTGGTCAGCGTTGGAAAAGCTCAAGCAGACGTCTCCTCTGAGCGAGCTACGAGTTGCTCGGCAGAGACAAGAGGCCAGGGAGGGGGCCGAGCAGGGGCAGGTTCTGAGTTCGGGACGCCCGGCACCAACACACCGGGTCACCTGGACTTTCAAGACCAGCTTCCAAGCTGGCAAGTCACCACGTACCCGGGAGGTCCTCAGCCTCCCAGGGACCCCCCTGAGGCAGCGGTTGCTGCGGCACCTAAAATCCAGCGTGAAGCCCATCATTCCTTCAAGAGAGCGGGTGGTGTTCGCAAGCGTTTTGTTGTTGCCTTTTTTTAAAATTTTTTTTATTTTGAGATAATTTTAGATTTACCCAGAATAACACAGGACGCTCCCAGAGCCCTAGCACCCGGCTTTTCCCTGACATCGTGTCTTCCAAAACCGGAAATTAATCTTCGTATCGTACCGTTAGCTAAATCCACAGACCTCTTTCCCCCATTACGCCCTTTATTCCGGGATCCGAGGACGGAATTCTGCGGACGGTCGGTCCTGCGGTTTGGGTTTGTCCCCAGTTTTCTCCTGACTGACTGAGGCTGTGCCGTTCGGGCAGGAATACGGTGGGAGTGACGGGCCCTTCTCAGTGTGTCACGTGAGGCGGCCGGTGAGGTCATCCTGCCGCTGCTGGCAGCTTGGACCCTCGGTTAACTTCATGTCTGCCGGGTTTCACGCTGTACAGGTACTGGTTTCTCTTTTTAAAATAAGGATCTTTGGAGATACTTCGTGTATTTTACCCACTAACTGTGGTGCTCATCAGTGGGTTTTGGCCAGAGTAAATACACTGTGCTCTTTGCCCCATGGCAAGGCATGTGCTTTTAAACCGGCCAAGGCACTCCGTATCTGGCTGAGCTCTGCGTGATAGCTGGCCTCCGGCAGAAAGTGTGCAAACCGTGCAGTCCGGCCGGCCAAGACACGGCTCCCGGAGGTTTGGTCCTAAGGTGCTCCTTTCTGGATGTCAGACGCAGGAGGTTAGAGGTCACGAAGCTTTGGGTGGAGGGGACGCCTAGAGAGATAAGGCAGTGAGACCCCCTTCTAGTTGGATCTGGATAGTGTTGTGCTGACCATGACCTTGGCAGTTTCCCTAATGCCTCCGAGCTGCTGCTGATTTGTTTTCTAATCTAGATGCAGAACATCTAGAATGATAGGGCCTCCAGTAATAGTCAGTCTTTGATTTCAGTCCCTCCACATGGTCCCCTGCTGCTGCTTCCCACCCGTCAGCCCCCTCCCCAAATCCTAGTACACATCAGCTGATGAATGAGTTACAACTAAGTCAGCTTGCAGAGCCACACTTCTTGGGGAACAGAACCCAAAATAGGTCTGTCTTCGAGAGGCAGAAGAATATCAGAGAGAAGTGACAGCACAGCCATGTCACTGGTCAGTGAGATCCGGGAGCAAGGCCCTGGGGGAGGGATCTGCAGGAAATCACTAAGCTTTGAAGAACAGGAGACCCAGACGAGCACAGGCGATGAGGGAAAGACAGGCTTTATCATCTCTGAGTAGATACACACAAGTTCCTTCTCCACTTCAGCTCTGGTTTTCCTTCTGAGGAGGCTTTTCAAATAATTCCTGTGGAATTTACTCCTGTTGTACAGTGTGAGATTTCTTATCCCCCCCCCCGCCCCCACACTCCTTGTCTGGGACCCCCGATCCCACGAGATGTTCCTCACACCATTGCCAAGACAGAGCCCCGTGTGTGATGCGAACTAAAGAGGTGCAGCTTCCCCTGATCCCACCAGGTGCTACAGGGCGTCCTGGCTGCTTTAGGACGGAGGGCACAGGGGGTCCTGCCTACTGGGGTGGCCGCTGTCGGTGAAGGCTGCTTCCATCCACCACCCGTGAAGCGAACTGGGGACTTCACTGGCCGGGGTGCTCTCTAAGGATGGCGGCGCCAGGCTGGGGGGGCAGCGCCGGAGAGACCTCCCAGCACTCGTGGGGGTCGGCGGAAGACACGCTTCGAGGACGTGTCTGCTCTGGTCAGAAATGAGCAGTCCCTCTGTCGGCCTCGCTTAAGCTTTGCTCTCCGAGTACGACGGAGCCCGGGGACCTGGGTCAAGGTCAGCTGCGGCCACAGAGCGGCCAGCAGTGCTCGGGCCCTGCGTGGACTGTGACAGTGGCTGCTGTCACAAGTGACCACCAACGTGACAGCTCTACAACAACAGGGAATCTTCTCTTACAGAGCTGGCGGCCAGAAGGTCGGCCTCGAGCCCTGGGCCGAGCTCGCTCTAGTCCGTCCCTGTCGTCTGCCAGCTTCTGGTGGCTGCCGGCCTCTGTCTGCTCGTAGCCGCATCACTGCAGGCTCTGCCTCTGTCTTCACGTGCCTTTCTCCTCTTCTGTGGGTCGGACTTCCTCTGCCTCTGTCTTACGAGGACACTTGTGATCCCATTCGGAGCCTACCCTGAATCTGACGATCGGAGATCATCTCCTCACTGCGAGATCTTTGAGTGACGTCAGCAAAAACCCTTTTCCTTATAAAGTTACATGCAAGGTCCTTGTCTCTCTCTTTGGCTGCAACAGTCCATTCCTAGGAGCATAGGAAATGAGAAAAGCAAAAATGACCTAGATTTCCCCAATCAATCGGGATTGTCCTGGCGAGCTGGCGTTGTGCTGTCCCGGAGTTCCGTTTCATGACGGAGAAGTCGGGGGAGTAGCTTCTAGGGAGGCAGTGAGGGATGCCTGCCCCAAAGGATGTGGGTCTCGAGACCTTCTGAGGTGGACAGATGCGGCGTCTGAAGGAGCGTCCTCTCTCGCCGTGTGCAGGCGACACTGTTCTAACGTCTCTGTTTAAACCGTCCCCACTCAGTCACACCAGGAAACTAGCACAGTCTTGGGTTTCTGACTCTCAGTTTGTTCCTGGGATCCAGTGATGAGAAAAGTAGGCTTTGGTCTTGGACTCGGAAGGCCTCGATCCAGACCCGACAGCTGGGGTGACTTAACTCACCATGGAACCTCCCAGAATCTCGGTAAGAGCTCTTACCGCCCACGCCACGGAGACACGGTGACGAGGTGCCGTGCCCCCCACAGGAGCTACTGAAATGATGCCATCGTGTGAAATTCTGTCTTCCTGCCGGTCCCTCCCGCGTCCGTGAGCCGTACCCCCCACGGACGCTCATACACTCCCCTCTCCCCGATGGCTGCCCTTCCTTTATTTTCGCTTCTGAGCTCTGACTCGGCGTGCGCCTTGGGTGCTGAGGTGGGAGCCGCTCTCGCTCACTTTCCTGGGGCTGATTCAGTAGTGAGCGGACAGTGCTGGGTGAGCTCTGGCCCTTGCGAGAGTCCTGTCGTGTTCTGAACCCTGACGAGTAGCGCGGAGGCTCCTAAAATCGCAGCTTTATTTCCTCGCGTGCCTGTGGTTAGGCTCATGGCCGTGGTCCTGGTGGTCTTGATCCTGGGACGCGGCGGGGGGCAACGTCAGGGACTGAGAAAGGACAGGGAAGTTGCCCCTAGCATCGGTGTCGGGGCCTGGCTCCGTCACTGACCCGTCAGGTCGTTAGCAAGCCGTCGGGCGCGGCCCGCAGAGCCGACGGACAGAGGGACACCTGGTCCGGGGTGGAGATTGGAGTGTGCGGCTTCCCGGCAGCCGAGCATGGAGGGGGGTCCCCCACCCAGCTGCACAGCACCATCACCCGAGTGCCGTGTGCAGGGAGACGCTTCACGCGAGCCCGGGGACTCTGGTGGAGACGTTTCCAGGGGACGAGTCTCCACATGGAGTGCGGGAACCCGCGTTTCCGAAACCGCCCCTGATGCTTCTAGTGCACGGCCCACGTGGCAGGGACACGGTTTCAACAAAGCACCACGCGCTCAGCGTCAGGACACCTGGTTTGGGGACAGTCGAGCCCCTCTCTAGCTGTGTGAGCGCCGTCGGTCCGCGGTTCCCCTCTTAACTCCGGTCCCCTTAGATGTAGGGCAGCACCGTGCTGCTCCCGCCTCGCGGGGCTGGCAGGATGTTGAGAAGGGACGACACGCACACGCGCATGTTTGCACGCACGCCCCGCAGGTGCCCTGGTGGAATGTCCGCTTCCTTCCTCATCCCGCGTAGGAAGCCTGTGCCCGCGGCCCGGGACGGTCACCGTGACTTTCATCCGTGGTGACTCCTAGAAGCTTTTCCTCTGGTTTTGGCTAAAGAGAACTCTTGCTGCGTAGTGTTTCCTCCCATCGCCAGCACAGCCTGGGGACCCGCTGCCCTCCCTGTGGCCACATCTACCCGGATGAACGTGGCTGCTCTTAGTGTGTGTCCGGTGTCATTTGGGAGAAATTCCGTTGTCGCTTAGCATGATCAAGGCCCGCTAACGGTCTGGTGTTTGGGGGTCCCGCCGTCAGCCACGCTTCCGGAGCGCTCAGACAGGATGTGGACCTCTGAGGGACAGGGATGATGAGCGGTGCCCAGTGACGACCAGAGGTGGTGGCAGGCCCGCGCCCGCGTCTCTGGCCACATGTGCTCAGAGTCCGCCGCCGGAGACGGCGCAGAGCCAGCCCGCCCGCCGGCCTCCCGGCGCCCTGTCCCCAGCGCTCCCGCCGCCCTTCGCGACCTCTGCGCCCAGCGGCAGCTGCCCCGCGTGTCGAGGTTGCACCTGGTGTTACCGGGCTGCACGAGCCGGCGGCCGGGCCCGGGAGCGCAACATGGGATTTGCCGGGGGCCCCACGCTGCCCGGCCCCCTCTGCAGTGTCCCCCTGCGACCCTCCTTTGGGACAGAGGCTGCCAGCGAGGCCTTGAGGTGGAGTCCAAGAAGCCACCGGGGTACCTCCCCGCGGCCAGTGTGCAGTCCGACGTCATTGACGTCCCAGGTTTCGCCAGCGCCTCCTCCTGAGGGGACCGTGTGCAAGATACTGCGCGTGTGTCCCCACCTCAGGGGTGAGCGGTGCGACCTCGGGGGCAGGGCCACGCAGCACGTTTATTCCAGGCCGCACGGCTCAGGGCCGGGTGTCAGCATGCCCGCTGCGGGACCCGCTAGAAGAGGAGGGCGTTCTGCCCTTTTGTCGGGTGCCCGGAAGCACCCCGTGCCCCGTGTGCTGCTGAGGACCTGCCATCCTAGTAAATGTCGGAAGATCACGGAGGACCGTCCTGCCTCTCGTTCTTCTGTGTCCACCCCTCAGCCGTGCACTCTGTCCCCAGGAGGCAGCCAGGAGCCACCTTTCAGCCGCTCCCCGTGCCCCAGGGAGCCCAGTCCCAGAACGCTGCAGCGGCTTTAACGTCTGTCCACATCCGCGTGCCAGCTGCACGCAGTGCACTGGCTGCCGCTTGTCCTGGCAAGGAGAGCTATTTCGGCATCTAGACGTTCCTGCCGAGTGGATGGGCCGCCGCATGTGTGTGGGACCCGTCGGTCCCCCACCGGGCCGGTCGGGACGTGTCACTTACAGAGACGCAGATGCACAATTTTAAAAGACTCAGACTACAGTTAAATACGCTTAAGTCAGATTTTACTGAACTAAATGACTAAAAGATGCTTTGGAATCTTCAGGGACATTACGTGGCACAGCACTTTTGTCACAAACGTCCTCAGGGTAGAGATGTAGCGGCGAGGAGTGCACTTTGCTCCGCCGCCATCCAGCCCATGCCTTGTCCGCCTCTTGGTTTCTAAGAGCTCTTGGGCCACACTCCTCGCCTTCCCAAGAGAGGCAGAGGAGGCCACAAAAGGCCCAGCACAGAGCCTGCCCGCATCCGGCGTCCCCCTCCAACGGCTGCTGCTTTGCTGACACGAGCCCTTGAGCCCGACACTCATCCTGTGCTTGGACCCCTCCCAAGACTGCTGGGGGTGCTGGGGCGGCGGGTGCTGGGACCGGGGGTCCCGGGGCTGGGGGTGCCGGGGCAGGGGCACCTCCCAGGTGTGGCCTGCAGTGACTCTCCCATTCACAGGGACGTGATTCCCTCTGCCTCATCCAGTTTAACCCGTCCACACCACTCAACCTCCGTATGACACGTCTCCGTCAGGTCAGCAGAAATGATCAGCCTCTCGAAACAGCAGCCGCTGTTCTGTGCCAGGGACCCCTAGCCCCGCTCCTGCTGCGGAATCCTGCGCTATTCAGTATGGCCTCTCAAGTGTGAGGACAGCCCTGCCTCCTGACCCCAGCCTCTTGTTAGCCGATGGATGAAATCTTTTCTTAAGCGGACTCCCTTGTCTATTATGTTTTCAAAATTCAAGGTTCCTCTGCACATTCTTGGACGGCCGCCAAGTGGCCAGGCTTTGTGGGGAGGCGAGTGGCTCCTCTCTTGTGCTCCTTGAACAGGAAGGCCTTGTTGTTTGGGGTGGAGGAAGGGGAGGTGCCGTCCACCACCCTTCCCGGACTTTGTGGATGTTTCCAGGCAGCTGGTGGGAGTTTATTCCTCTGCCTCATTTCGGAAACTTCTCCTCAGAGACCGTAGCTCAGGAGGGAACCCTGTCTCCAGCAAGCCGTCGCCTTGCTCTGTGGGTCCTGGATTTTCTTGCCGGGCCGGGCTGCGTTGCTCAGAAGTGTCGTGCAGCTTCTGGACAGTCGCCTCGCGGTGGCCGCCGTGGTGTGTGGGGCGGCCACCTGCCCTCTCTGCAGCTGCTCCCGGCGTGGACTCTTCAGAAGCAGCCACGGTGCGGACGGCGGCCGTCTGCTCGGGACCGCTCGAGGCCCTCTTCCTTGGCTGGGCTGCGCGGTCTTCCCTGAGGCCTCCGCGGAGACCTAACCGTGAGGAAGGTCGCAGGTTGTGGTCCCTCCCTTCCCTGCAGACTCGGGTCACAGAATCCCACGTATTTCTTGTGATGAGTCGTCAGCCATGGCTCCTTCGCCCGCTTCCTCCTTAGATTCTGACAGAAGTTTTGTCCCTTCCTGAGCATCAGCAGCGGGAGAATGATGTCCACGGACCGCTCATGAAACGGAGGCACAACGTAGCCCTTCTCGGTTGGGAAGGTTCTAGAACAGGCATGCAGGAGAAGGGGAAGGTGTCTGGTTCCCGGCGAGGGTGCCGTCAGCTGTGGGCGTAAACCAAGCGTGTTCTCCGCGCAGCTCTCGGCTGACTTGTGGGTCTGCAGGTGCTTCGAGCGCGGGTCATCCGAGCCATCGCTGCACTGAGTCCGGCTCTTCAGCACTGCGGGCCGGCTGAGTCCGGAGAAGCCATTCTTCCTCGGCTCCTTGTGGGAACGTCTCACACGGAGCCTGAACCTAAACGAAAAACACAAAACACTGTGTGTTCGGTCCCGTCCAGAGCCCAGACACCTGGGCTTCGTTACCTGCACAACCGAGGTCACAAACACAGTAGCCCGGGGCCTTTGCAGCTCAGGGGTGCTGGGCCTGAGAGCCCCTTCTGGGTCCGCGATGGGTGGGTTCGGCGAGACCCCTGCGTAAGCCACGGTCAGCAGGGCCGGATGGGGCGGCGGGAGGTCTCCTGGTCTTCACAGCAACGTGACCGTCATGAGTCTGGTCTGTGGGACAGGAAACTAGCGTGCTGAGGGAAGGGTGTGGGACCAGGCCCTCTACAGAGTGTTAGTCCCTTAAGACCTTACCACAGTTGTGAGGCGCCCATGGAGGAAACTGCCCCCCGCTAGTGAGGTTCGGACCCGGATTGAGACGCAGGGCCGCGGGCTCCACAACCCGCCGCTCTCCTGTGTTGCCGGCTCTTCTCTGAAACCCCCGGAGGTCTGGGTGCCACGGCGCAGGAGAACCACGGGCCGCCTCGCGGAAGGGGTGGCAAGATCCCCAGAAGGAGAAGGAAGGACCGCCGCCTTGTCTTCTGGAGCGGGCGGAGTCCCTCACACACTGCGGGGCTGGGTGTTGCCGGTTTCAGTCGCCTCTGTCAGTGGCACCCTGTCCGCACAGGTGCCTCCAAATGGCCGTGCCGCCGTGTTTCAGGGAGTTCGGTTCCTGTGGAAATGCCAGCGCAGTGCCCGGCTGGTATCCGGTCAGTCCCGCAAAGGCCTAGACTCCTAGAATGATCCAGGATGCCCCGGCCCAACTGGGAGGCTGGGGCACCTGGTGGGGGGCCAGCCCTGGTTTGGGGAAGGAAGCCCACGAGTCGCGGCCCGTGAAGTCTAGGAAGGCGTGTGGAGTCAGTTCATAAAGGGCCTTGGAAACCTACCAGGCTAGTTCAGAGTCGGGGTTGGGTTTGGTTTCGTAAGGAAACAAGATGGCGGTGGGGAAGGGGGTGGCAGCAACGAGGAGAGTTGGCGAAGCCCCGCCCCCAGCAGTTCGTGCCGCGGAACCACAGAGGGAAGTCTCGCTTTCCCCTGGCAAGGCGGCCGTCACGCGTCCTGGGCTGACGACAGTGGGAACGGCTGGGTCGTTGCAGACATTCTGCTTCCGGAATCTGTCTGGGGCCACCCTCGCTTCTCGTCTTTCAGTCGATCCCCTTTAGGATCAGGGGACACCGGGATTTTTTTCCTCAGCTACACACCACTGTGAGCTTGGCTCGGGCACGCCAGGCCGGCCGTGGGCTCAGCAGTGGACTCCGCACCTCCGCTTCCCCCACCCCAGCTTCTCACCCTTTGCCCTCGCCAACGCAGGCTATTCAAGGCGGCACGTGGTTGTGATGACATTGACAATAGTACCAACGACCACAGGAGTGGCCGGCACTTGTACCGCGCTTCCTTCCTACGGGCCAGGAACTTGCTGCTGGTTTGGCACCGTCTCCTATAACTATTACCTCTTCTTGACGTCTGAGAAGATCAGAATGTAACGTGCTAGCTTCTCCAAGGATACACCGTGGGGATGTAGTCCGATGGGGTCCCCCCCTTCCTGGGTCTCAGGTGAGGCATTTGCCAGGAGGGGCAGCTGAGCTGTCTGCGATCTCGCCTGGTCCCGTTTGGAGCCCCAGTGGCAGGTGGAGGTGGGCACGAGCTGTTAGGACATCGGGGGCCTGACCCCGCTTCAATCAGAACGGCTTCATTTCCATTTGCTTCATAGATCGACCTCTCTCAGGAGAGTTGACTTAGAGAAACCGTTCTACAAATAGCTTTAAAGAATAGGTATTTTTTTAAAAAAAGCAATTAAAAAGAAGATGGATCGGTAGACATCTAGGAGACCAGCGGGATGGGTTAGACGCGTGAGAAAATGGGAAAACAGGTGCAGTATGACGTAACAGTAGGGTCGTGGCATGGGCTCTGCGTGTGTCCCTGTAAAGTTCCTTCCACTCTTCTTTTTCATAATAAAAATACTGGGGAGGAACTGAGCAGACCATTTCTAAAGGTTCTTCCAGATTCTTAAAAAAACGTAATTTCTGATGCTTCTCTCTGTGTTGCATCGCTGTATAACCACAGGCTGTGGACCTTCTGGTCACTGCTGGATTCTGCCTTCCCATTTAGAAAAAAAAAAAAAAAGTGCTGAGGAAAGCACAGTTGGTCATCAGTCACTTTCCTCTTGACCTGCCCACTCCCAGACTGGGAATTCACAAGTTGGGCTGCTGTCAGACATGCCCACCGGAGAGCTGTAGGTCTGTCGTTCTGCAGATGAGAGACGGGCGTAGACGCAGAAGTCCCCTGTTTTGGGGTGATGGGTTGTTTTGGATCGGTCTCCGGCAGAGGTTTCGTGGAGCTCCCCAGCCCCCAGAATTCCCAGCGTCCTATTCACTCAGTTTGGCAGAGCCTTGAGGGGAAGGGGGAGGGAGACGTGCCACCGGAAAGATCTAGAAGCCTGAGAGAGCCCCGGCAGAAGGCAGCATCTTTAGTCCGTGGGGGCCTGGGTGTTTGCCCTGATCACAGCCTCGGCGGCACACGTGCTCCCGTCAAACCGCTCGCTCCAGCCGGCCCCGTGTGCCCCTCGCCGGACCGCGGGTTGTCATGCACAAGGAGTGGACAGTGTCCGGCCTGTTGTGACAATAACCTCGTCAGCGCGTTGCTGGGAGTTTAATCTCAGAGCCGTGCCTGACGACGATCGCGAGCACACGGCGCGGCCTCTGACGGCCGGTGCTCCTGGGAGCGCCAGCCGACGGACAAGAACACACCTGCCCGCCTTTTGAGGCCGTGGACGTGGGTTGCTCGCCTTCTCGGCACTTCCCCAGGCCCCGTCCGGTGCTCTCCGGTGGATTCCACATGGGCTCGGCCTGCCTCCCACCTTTGTTCTCGTGGGTTTACCGAGTAATTAATGTCACTGTGCTCGTGCTGAAACAGCCGCTGGAAGCCGGGGACAGCCGGCCGAGGACGTAAGGAGGACCGACCGTGGCGGGGCGGGGGGAGGGGCTGGATTAATTGGCTCCTTTGCCGCATGGTGGTTTGTCAACTAAGGAGACACTTAGAGAAAGTGAAATCAATCCGTATGGGTCAAAAGCAGCTATTAATGTTTAATCAAGACAAAATGTTCAGCCAATTTGTAGCTCTGTTCAGTGTACATGCCAGGAGGCCTCCAGCCTCTTTGAGAAGGATCCGGGGTCAGGCCTGGGGAAGAGGGGCCTGTTCGTGTAGACAAGACGAGCCTCATCATGTCCCCTGCCTCCCCTTCGTAACCTTCTCCCTCCCGTTAACTCAACATCTGTTACGTGTCCTGGTGCGTAGCCGACACCCTGGGGGCCATGCTCTTCTGAAACCCTATATAGGTAGGCTTTAGGCAGAGTATCTGTTCTCTAACAGCTTCCGGTCCGGCTGCGCAAGCAGAGAAGGTATTTGTGAACCCACTCGGAACAGCGTACGATCGAGTGTTCCAATGTGTGATAAACTGTGAAGTTTGGCATTTGTTGAGCACCAACTCTATACCCAGTGCTTTTAAGCCCTTCACGTAGATCAGGGACATTCATCTTGATGATGACTCGGTGAAGTGGGCGTCATTTTTAGTGTCCCCATTTGAAAGAGGGTCACGAGGCCCAGCAGGTTGAGGGAACCGGCCCAGCGTCCCACAGCTCACACAGTAGCCTGCGAGGGGCTCGCGTCTTCCCTACTGTGAAAGCCCCAGCCGGATTTCTGGACTTTGAGAGGAAGAACCCACCTGCGGACTCCACCACTCAGGGAGTGTCCTCCTGCCTCCGCCTGCCGATGAGGAAGCGCGCTGCAGGACCGTTCCATTCCCCAACTCCAGTAGCGACGTGATTTGGGGGTTAGGAAGGACTGTGTCCCAAGGACACTTCTTCAGGTTGCTGACAATGGTCTGAAACCTGTCACGAGGGGACAAAACCTCTCCTGGCCCAGTGAGGCTGCAGGTGTGGAGGGCCTGGGACAGGCAACAGGGTGCACGAAATCCAGACCAGAGGAAGCCGGAGACCTGTGGGGAGAGGTGCAAGCCCCAGATAGTATCTTCTTTGCTCTGTAGGTGCCTTCTGGCCTGGCCCCCCTGGGCCACTGGGCTGACAACAGCTGCTGGTCTCTTCCTGAGAAATGCCAGTGGATTGTTCCATGGCAGCAAAGGAGATAGTTGGGGACTATTAAAGAGGATATTTAGGTGAAGGGAATACTCCGCCCCCGTATCCTGCAGCGGTCCAGCAGGTGCTGCGTAAACCAAGCGAGTGACCGGAATGCCCACGAGGACAGTGCCCGGAGGCACAAACTGAGAAGGGTCTTGAGCAGGGGCGCTGTTCTTGCGCCGGGAGGCCGGCCACCGCTGCCCGCGTCTCCTGCTGCGGGCAGGCAAGCGGAGGCTGAGGAAGGCGGCTCACTGCAGGAGATCGGCGCGGGAGGGACAGACAGAAGCAGGGAGTGGAAATCAGGGAGCTCAGTGAAGACCTAGAGTCTTGGACAGAGGTAGGAGGAGGGACATCGGTGGGACGGGCCATATCTCACCGCTCCTCCTAGGCCTGCCAGAGTGCAGGGAGTGGAGGTAGCTAACGTTGTGTGGTTTTGTGATTAAAAAAAAAAAAATAGAATTAGGGTTTCTTGACTGGCTCTAGCATTAGCCTCTCACTCAGCAATGAAGTGCCTCTTGCGGCTGCCCCGGGGACACTCAGGCCAACACGCGGAAGAGGAGGCTCTCCTTGGTCAACCACGGAGTGAGCTGCTCTGGACGAGATGGTTACGTGAGGGGAAGAGGGACGGCTTTGGTGCCTAGCGATGATTAATAGACAATAATGTGAATTATGTCGTTATTATAACCTCACCTGTCGATCGATAGATGCTCACAGCATCGTAATGGTGACATTCAGGATCTTCCCTGTGAAAAGGAGCTCGGCCCGTCACAGCAGTCCCCTGTGTGTTCATTTAGTCCTTCCTTTGACATACGCCGACCAAAGCCTACTGGGTGCCGGGTCATAACGTAACCTCTGGGGACACAGCCACAGACCAAGTGGACCTGTTCCCTGCCCTGAAGACTTGTGAAATGCAGCCTTTAAAAGCTCGAACTTTTGCACTGATTAGGATTTTCTCTGGGGGCAAACACATGAGTAATTTCTTAGCTCTTCCGTGAACGTATGAATAAAACACGCTATCTCCTTTTACACTTACAAGAATCTCTAAATATCTATGAAACAAAATGTCTTAATTTTAAATGTAAGACAAAGGCATCAAGTATCAGATGAGTGTGTGTGTGAGTGTAGTTTCAATCTTGAAAAGACCAAAGGAAGTCACCGTAGCGTTTAAAGCAGGGACAGACGTGATCTGACTGATCCCTTAAAGCGCGGGCCCCGGCCCTGGGTGGAGGGCAGACTGTGGCAAGCCAGGGCCGATGCCAGCCATCAGGAGACTTAGTAATGTCCAGGTGAGAGATAGTAGCTTGGGGCAGGCAGTTTTGGGGTGGAGAGAGGGAAAGGAATTGAATTCATTTTGAGACAAATTAGCAAGATTTGACTGACAATGGACGCGAGAGAGCGTGCAACAGTTCTCTCCTTCAGAGGTCGGTTGTGGAACTGGGCAGGGCACCGTTGGCTTCATCTTACAGACAAGGAGATAGAGACCGAACGTGACTGAGACGAAGGGCAGTCAGCCCCACAGCCTTTGAGGTCTCTGCCGTGCCACGCAGGAGAGCGGGGTGTGCAGGGGACACGTCCTCAAGTCCACAGGAAGCTGTGAACTTGCAACCTCAAGGCCTTCCACTTGCTGGGACCTCTTCCAACGCCACGCACAGGACCCGGTGTTCCTAACCGTGTGTTCTTTTCTAAGAAGGCGCCCCCATAAGTATTTAGGCCTCAGAAAGCACAACTACCTTATCCTTTTCTAGCTGAGCGAGTTCGACATCGTGGAGCAGCTCTGAGACTCGATGCGACGAAACCCAACACAGCGATCTGCCCGGCTGGGGGGAAGGTCTCGAGTTTAGGTGGGGATCACGTGGGGAGAGGCAGACGTTCTCCTGGAGGCACTTGCATGATACTGTATTTGTTGGCTAGTTTCCTTTGTGGCAGGCACTGTATTGGACTCTTTTTTTTTTTTTTTTTTTTTTGCTATTATCGGATTTCGTCTTTATTCAATGTCATGAGATGTGAGCTTTCATTGTTACATTTTCTCTGTGAGGAAACTGAGCCCTGGTGAGATTAAGTGAATGATGAAATCAGCATTCTAGATAGGGGACTGGACTGGCGTCTCACCAGCCTGACTCTGAAGGTGAGGCTGTCTTTAACCCCCCCAGCGGGAGGGACTGTGGTCCAAAGCCAGACTCTTCCACGGGTTCTTGACTTACCGTATCAGAACTTGATCTCCTAGAACTTAGAGGAAGTAGCATCTGATTCTACCCTACTGCCCCAAAAAGAACTGCTCAGTGAGCTGTGAGCAGGAGGAGGTGATGTCTCTGTCTTCAGATAAAAAGGATCGAGCCCATATCTGACATACGCCACAGGCGACAGCAAGATTCTGAGGCTGGAGGGGTTCCAGAGGCTCTCTGAGGGTAAGGGGAGGGGACTGGAAGGCATTCCCCGTGCACATGATGTGATCTCATTCGTGGGCTTTGTTTTGTCTTTATTTTTAAGGTTATTTGAGGGAGAGAGAGCAGGGGAGAGGGTAGAAGGAGACGCAGAGAGAGAATCTCAAGCAGACTCCCCAGTGGGCATGGAGAGGGGAGCCCGACACAGGGCTCCGTCTCGTGACCTTGAGATCATGACCTGAGCCGAAACCAAGAGTCAGAGGCCCAATCAGCTAAGACCCGCGAGGCCCCTCTTAGTTGTGTCTTTTAAAGACTCATTCTGGAGGATACCACAGGGCTGTGTAAGGGGCGGCTCTTCAAGTACCGGATGAGAGCTGCGTGGCTGAGCCGTACCAGATGCAGAAATGGCCTTGACTTTCCGTGAAGACTTACCTAATTGTGGCAAGTGTTACTTGCTGGAGGGAAAAACTAACAAGAGTAAATGCTGTATTGTATTCAGAGTGACCGATGGGGCTCGATTTCTATCCCCGAGTCCCCCGGCCCCCTCCCAGCCTCCATCTCTGAAGTCTCTTAGGATAAGATCTCGTTTATGACCCCAGCCTCTTACTCACTGGCCACCATCAGTCCCGCCTCGCAGTCTCTAGAGCATAAGCCATCCAGCAGAGGGAGGGAACATCGGCGCACCAGCTGCAACATTGGGTCATCCGAATGCTGTTCAGAACTCCAAACCCAGGAGACCTGGCAGGAGGGGGAAGAGAGCCTCACGAAGGTCTGCTTGGGTGGGGGGTTAATGCAGCCCTTGTGGTTCCTGCTGCCACAGACTTCTATCCACATATGAAATGCATTTCTTACAGTGTATGCTGTCTCGGCGTGGGCTGAGCAACACACCGCAAGAGGTGAGCAAACACACCGCACAAACTTAGAACTCGGGAGAGACCTAAGTCATGAAGGTGACATGATGCCGCATCTGAAAATAGGAGCCAGGAAGGTGTTGGAGAGAGTCGCGGGATAGTTAAGGGCAGAGAGAGAGAAGCCTGTGGACCGTGGATGCATGTTCACCTCTACTCCTAGAGGGAATAGCCACGCTGGGTTGGTTACCCCTCCCCCCACCCCGTTCCCCATGTCTCTTGCCCTCCAGCCAAACCAGCAACAAACAGCATTGTATAGGAGTCCGTGTCAGAAGTAGAAGCCGTGGGGGCCTGACCCCCAGCCGTGGGCTTTCAGCCTGTGAATTTCCTGGCGATCTTTACAGGGGAGCATTCCTGGGGAAGGGCAGGCTGGAAATAAGATCAGGAGATCAAGAAGGAAGTCAAGCAAGTGACACCTTTAAACAGGCGAAGCGAGGCGGGCTGTGCCCCCCGGGACAGTTGGAGTTATGCAGAGCAGTAATTAACCCAGCAGCCCACTGGATGTGTCTGTTCACTGCACAAAGGCTGTTGAAAGAAGGGTTCTTGAAGAAAGAGGTTCCAACTCAAATGGTATTTGAGTAAGTCCCTTGTTGGATATACTGTTTCTAGAGTTTATGACTATAATCAACAAAACATGGTCATTCTTTTATGCAGGTTTTTCTTACGACTTTCCTAGTACTGCTCTTTTAAAAGAAAAAGAAAAAAAAAAGCATCCAGAATTGGCTCTGGGTAGGATAGAGGGGAAGGGGGGAGAGAGGTGGCCAGAATCAAATTAAGGACTTTGGTTTCCTTCTCAGAGGATCTCGAAAACACTAAAGGACCAGGTGTGGCATTCCTTCATGCGCTGGGACTCAGATATGTAAGAAAATTGCCCGTTTGCTGTACAAACACTGCACAATTACTGTATTAGCCTCCCTAACCCCGATCCATTGTTTTTTATTTTAACAAACATTTTTTTGCCTGCCCACCCTGCTAGAGACGTGACTGTGCCTCCCGTGCCTTCCCGGAGCTGACAGCGGGGAGAGGTGGACAGAGCCATGGAGATATGGGGACTAGTCCTATCAGATGACGCGAGCTCTAGAGGAAAAAGAGCAGGGAGGGAAGGGAGGCGGGAAGAGCGACAGTGTTAGATGCGTTAGATGTGGTCCGGGGGCCTCCATCAGTACGAGTCTGCGGGAGAGGAGATGTGGACGCCCGTGGGGTTGGGGGGAGGCACAGTTCCAGACAGACTGTGTGGGAAGGGCACGAGGGCGAGGTAGGAGCACACATGGTGTGTTTGAGGAACGGCCAGCAAGCCTGCGGGGTTGCAGTTGCGTGAGAGAGAGAGAGAGAGCGAGCGCACGCAGGAGCAGGAGGCGTTGAGGGCAGAGGCTCTGTCATCTCAGGCAAAGCTGCCTTGAAGTGCCCTGAACAAAGCTCCTCCTCTGGGCTATTTCTAGAAAGATGAGCCTTAATGCCGGTCCTTTACTCCCACGCCCTGTGGGTGCTGGTCATTCAGAATGGCACCCAGTAAACGTGAAGCTGTTGGAAACAAAACAACATTGTCGTTGCGCTGCTCTGTGCCGTTGGTTGGTCCCAGAGTTCTGTGCGAAAGCATTTATGCAGTGTGCAACCTGAACCCCTGTCTCGTGTGCTCACTTCGGCAGCACTATACTGAACCCCCTGTCTCGTTCCTGAGAGCATACTGAGGGACCGTGGGGTTGTCAGGTTCTAGGAAAGAACCCCAAATCAGAATTCCTAGCCAAGTGTGACTTATAAATCAGTTGGCAAATTGTTCGGGTTTTTTCCTTTTGTTTTTTTTGTTTTGTTTTTTATGATTTTATTGTTAGGACCTTTTGGGTTGCTTTTGGGTTTTGTTTCTGGAAGTAACTCTACAACTTCCAGAGATGGCGGAGCATCGTAGAGGCGCTGTCTCCCGTCACGAGGCTCGCCCAGTCACTACGGACTGGCGAACCTGCAGAGGCAGAGGGTTTGTAAGGCTCGTGGGCATCTTGTCTACATGTAAATGTCCTAAAACATCCTGTAAAATAATAACCGGCTGCTAAAGGTGCATTAGCTAACGGGGGTAAGAATGCGGGAACCATGAGGAAAGCTTTAAGAGGATTAGAGGACCTCACCATCCGGAATCAAGATCTCAGCAGCGAGTCTGCATTTTTAGGGCGACAGCTCTGTAAGTAGAAACAGGCGCATCCGGAGGGGAAAGCGCTCGTTCCCGAGGCCCTTCCCTCCCTGTCAGCTCTGATTGGATTCGACGTCACAGAAAGTTCCGCGGATCCGTGCGTCATGTCAGGTCTAACCCCTCCAGTTGAAGAGCATCCTTGTGGGGTTCCGTGGAGAGAAATTCAGTTTCTCCCGCCAGAGCCGTGGCACGGAGTCAGGTTCCAAGGGGGCAACGTCAGTAAACTCCGTTGGCTACAAGACGTATGTCCTTCCCGAGGCTCTGTAGCTGCGAAGTTGGCTCTTTGCAGCCACAGTCTGATCTTTCATTTTACTGTAATGCAGTTAGACAACCCAGTTACTCAGGCACAGACTTCTCTGGTTTTCATTATCCCTGAATAACATTCGATGCCCAAGTAGGGAAGACAGGGGGGGAGGGAGCCGTGCGTTTTTCACAGCTTGTGTGAAATGCTCCATATTTGAGAGTCTTTCAAATACACTGAACACATACATTCCAGCTTTTTAAGACTCACATAACGTGTTCCGAAGTTTTATGAATTTCAGCATGTAATCAGAGTCCGCGCTCGCCTGTTTTCAATAAGCCCTAATGGCCTGGCAGCAAGCCCGCGTGGTGAGCAGATCCCCCCTGTTTCCCAGCAGCCGGTCCTTACCGGGTCCTACCACGTGCGGGTTTTACCAGCATCCGTCTGACTCCCTCAGTGTGGGTGCCGATTGCAGCCCGATTCCGGTTTTAAGAGCTCAAAACCCGGGGCCCGATGATGAGGTGATAGTTTGTTTTGATTTTAATGGTGTGGCACAAAGCAGAGTGGCTGGAGAACACGGCCGGACCCTCATATCCTGTTGGGAGGCTCGGCTCCAGAAGTGCCTTCCCCGAGCCCAGGGCCACACAGACGTAGCAGGCTCCCCCACTTTGCTCCGTGGAGCCTGCGGAGTTCTCAGAGCCCAGAGGCGGCATTTTTTTACTTGCTCAGGACAGAAACGCCTCGAGTGATACTTTCTTTTTTCTTTTTTCTTTTTAAATTTTTTAATAAACATAATGTACTTTTATCCCCAGGGGTAAGGTCTGTGAATCGCCAGGTTTACACATTGCACAGCATCGAGTGATACTTTTTAGGTGAGGATCTCCTTTCTGTGAACGTCAGGGCATCAGACCTGCTGGGACAGACCCAGTTGTAGCCCCTCGGCCGTGCTCCGTGTTAGGGATCAGGTACGGCGTGTCTGTCAAAGGCAGGGCTGTGTGTGACCAGACCCCACATTTCCAGAGCACCTGCCAGCTCCCTCGGTAAAACCACACCTGCTCCTCCAGGCGTGGCGAAGGGAGGAGTACGTCCGAGTGTGAAAAAGCCTCCGAGGCATCCTCTGCCACGGACCAGACTGGCCTCCGGGTCGCTCCCACCGCACTGGCACCCTGGCATCGAGCGCCGCTCTAATTACAAACACTGCAGTCGAGAACAGGCTAGAGCCTTTAAATAAGACTGATCTAAAGGCTGTGGGCCAGAAAATGATCACAGAGGGGAACACGTAATTAGGAAATCTGATGTTCAAGGTAACATTTATCCACTCTCGCTGCAGGGGGCCAGTAGGGCCACCTCCTCAAGCGGCGTTCCATACCCGCAGTTATCACTTCGGAGCCCAGCCTCCCAGGGGGCCCTCAGCAGTGCTGATGCTCCGAAGGCAGACCCCAGGGTGTCCCGGAGGAAAGCAGCTGCCTCCTCTCTGTGGTGGAACACCGCCCCCCAAAACATGCCACTCACCACTTAGCGCCCACGACACGTCTGTTGAAAGGTTGGATTCCGTAGGTCTTTATTTCCAGACGTCTAACCTCTATGATGGGGAATACGGAAGTAGAACCACCCACGGAGGCGTATAAACTCCCGTCATGTGTGGGAGAGGCACGCTTCGGGGCGGGCGTTCACGTTGGCACTCTTGTTCATAATCACGGTCTCACGGCCTTTTGTGACATTCCCTCCCCGGCAGTGACATCCCGGAGATGTCAGAAGTCATGCAGGAAAGACCGTTTGATTAGGACCCGCCGCGGAGGACCAGGAAACAGATCCGAAGTACTTTATGGCAAGAAGCTGTTGATCCGGGACCGGGCGGTCTTCCTTTCCGTCCCTCGAGGTCTGGTTCCCGCTCCCTGGGGCAGCCTGGGGGCGGGGCTCCGTCTCCCCAGAAATGGGACCTGCAGCCTTCCTCCAACCAGGTCACCCCAGAGGGCAGCGACCTTTGTGTCTGCCTCTTGTTGGTTGGTTCTGTTTCTGAAGATGTTCTCGGCCTGGCGTGTTGGAAAGGTGCCAGTCTGATGGGTGGCGGTGCCCGTCCGCACACGGTCTATCCCTTCGCTGGGGAGCCAGTTACCCGCCTTCCAGGGAGGCAGGCAAAGCTTACGTAGCCCCGCTGTGCAGAACTTTGCAGCAGGGGAGGAGGGAACGGTCTCGAACGTTTCTGAGTGAAACTGAATCTGGTCCTTGCTCTCCTCCTGGCTTTGTGCTCCTCCTTGTGCTCTAGGGAAGGGCTCCTGGGTGGGATGTGATCCGCCCTCCCGTCTGGTGAGTCGCACCCTTTCCTGCACACCTTTGTCCCTTCAGCACGTTGACCGGCTTGCTTTCTAGTGTGTGCTCCCCACGCTTGTGGTCCCAGGACCTACACGGCTGGGGCCACGTCTTCTACTTGCTGTCTCACGTGGCACTCAGCGGTTTATAAACTTTGTTCATTTTCCCTGCTATGCCCCACACACGGCAGTGTCCGGTCACAATGTCCAAACTAAGTCCGCTTGAAGAGGACCATGCTACTAGTCAACAAATTGCTGTGCTCAATGTGTCGAGGAGCCGAGGAAGTGCAAAGGAGCCCCCCCCCCCCGGCCCTCCAGGAACTTATCGTCTAAAGGGGAACACAGGGGTATGAAAAGTGACGCGGAAAGTAGCGATACCGTCCCGTGTCCGGTCTCTGCCCCAGTGAGGACCAGGGATGGTGATCAGGACACTTTGCGTGTTTCCGCCCATCTCATAACAGGTCTGTAAAGCAGATGGCCCTCGCGTTCTTAGACTCAGTTCCCTGCCCAGGACTGAGCACGAGTGACTTGTCCGAGGCAGTGCCAGGGAGCGCCGGAGTTCAGAAGATGTATTAAGGAGGGTCCGCTGTGTTGCTCACTGCCGTGTCACAAGATCAGAGACGAACGGTGGTGATACTTGGGTGTTTGTGTCAGAAAGAAATCCTCCAAAGACAGTCCGTCCCCCAGTTCGTACGTGAATGAGAGGGGGCCCATGATGGCCGTTTATTTAAGTGGCATCGAAGTTCGTGTAAGTTTCTCTAAGGCCTGTGCTGACTGGACTGCTCCTGTGGGTTTCCAAGGGAAGGTGAGCTTCCCACCTGATTTAGAAACTCATCTTCTGGAGGCCAGAAGGCCAGGCAGATGCCCCTGCAGAGTGTTCAGGGTGCAGTAGACCCGCTTGCAGGGTCGTTAACTGTGCCTGGAGGCCTGGGCCCAGGCTCACGTTCCGACTCGACCATGGACAAGCCCTAGAGCCTCCAGCCAGCTGGGTGACTTCTCAGAGCCTGTCTTCTCCCCGGTAGAGTGAGCACCGTAATGCCTGTCTCAGAGTCGTGCGTTCACCACAGTACCTGGTCTCGCTCTGTAACCCGCTGTGGTCGTGACGACACCGCTCGGTCCCTGCCCGAGGCATAGAACCCGAAATCACACTCAGAGCTGGAGCCCCCAGAATTCTTCCCTAGCGGGGAGCCGTTAACTGCCCTGAAACAGCCTCTCCCTTTGGGGGACGATGCTATGCCTTTTCAAGGCTTCCTTGTGCCCTTGGACAGTGCCAGGCTAGCTCCAGGCCTGATGAGAAAACCTCCCTTTTTAAGGAGTCCATATGTACTTACCTCTTCCAGCCATAATTTTCGCTTCCCGACGGCAGGATCCATGAAGGGCGGAAGCACAAGCGGTGCATCGACCCCGTGCAGATGAGCTGGGCTGTCTCTCTTCTCCTATAAAGGAAGGCAGCCCCCTCCAATCTGAGGACCCTTCCCAGGCAGGGGAGAGAGACGGCAGGTCACGTGAGGAGGAAGGGCACAAAGTTAGTCAAAAGAGATGCATCCAAAAGTCACTTTTCCAGCCTCCTTCAGTGACTCGGTAGGAACAGAGCTTTGAGTGTCTTGTTCAAGGTTAAGCTCCCTGGGAGCGCAGGGAACCTGGCCAGAGGCTATGAACTTTGCGCAGAGGGCACCCTCACAATTGCCCTCTGCGCCGTGGCTCACTGCCCTCCCATTACTTGCCTGGCACATGCCCGATTTGGTTGATATTTCCATAATTAATTTATAACAGCAATAACCCCGAGATGAGCCTATTTATAGGTTTGTGCAAGCTGGGTAAGAATATAGATTAAATCTTGGGTCATTAACACACTTCAAGTACTTGGGAGAGTTCTGTGATGGTCAAGTGACGGGGCGGAAGGGCTCCCAGCTCCGATGCCGGGCAGGCCGCGAGGCTGTTTCCCTCCGCAGGCGCAGAAACCAGACAGCAGCCCAACGGAAGCGTGGGCCCCTGCCGGCCACCATTGCGGTGTCGTGGGGAAACCTGGTCGTATCACCGTCTCGGGACTCTTCCACTCCCCTCCAAACTTCGCCCCCGTCGGCAGTGTTGGCCTGAGGGCCGGCGGCTGCTGTCCCCACCCGGTGAAGGTCCCCATGCTGTGCCCCTGGGACAAGAACCCACTACCCACCGTGGACAGCTGCCAACTCCCTTCACTTTCTGACCCCACTGCTCAGAAAACCAGCACCCAGAGGCGGTTCCCTCTCCTTGCCTTGTCTTTTCCCCTTTTCTCTACCCCCCCCCCCACCCTGTCTGTCCTTCCTTACCTGTGGCTACCCCATGACAATGCACCCACGTCCCTTTCTTCCTTCTGAGACCCTGTGGCCGAGGGGGAGGCCTTCCCACCAGATGAGTGCCTTCCTTGTTGTTTCTTTTTTCTTTTCTTTTCTTTTTTTTTAAACTTTTGTTCTAGATTTTTAAATATCAAGCTGGCTACAAGACTCTTAAAATCAAATTACCGTCCGTATAGGCAAAATCATCATAAATGATTACACATGTACACAGATGATGATGAATTTTAGTTGTTGACTTTTTTAATGAATTTACAAACTTTGAGCTCCCTGGAAGTAGAGATTAGATACTATGTCGCCAGACCCTTCCCACAGTACTTGTTGGCATATTATAAATACTTGATTAATATTTATTGAATTAAGATGAAAATGAAAATGAAGAGAAAATTTAATTACCTGGTCTACTTTTTTATCTCAGCAGTTAAGTGCAGACAAAAAGGAGGTCACATAAAAATGATGAAAAAATAGTATCTTAGAACAGTTTTTATGGTATATCAGTGCATTTTTTGTGCTCAGGTATCACTATTAACCCAAGTAAGGACCCTTTTTAATGATTTTTTAAAATCTTGACGATGCCCTTTTCACTTCTTTCCTAAATGAACATTAATATAAAGCCATAAAAATTCCCTTAGAGGGTTTTGTGAATTACTGCATCGTAAGATTGGGAAAAGGCCATTTGTAGCCATTTGTTTTATGGAACTTGATTCTGAAACGCAGCATCTCTGACCCTTCAGGGGCATCCCCGGGGCAGGGAGCTTTTCTTGAGGACAGTGAGCCCTGGCCCTTCTCCCCAGACCACACCAGTCATGTGCCCCATGCAAGGCACTTCCCAGAGTCAGCGGTGTCAGCCACCAAGCCCTGTCCTCTACGCAGAGCCTAGACACAGCACAGGGGGGGAAGCAAAAACCCTTCATGATGCGTGGGGTAGCTTTTCTAACACAACGGAGATTGATTTTCGGTTCGCCCGCATAAATCGCGTTTGCCGAATGACTCTTCGGTCATGGAGTTCTTGAAAAAATGATACCAAAGACGAGACCCCTGGTCTGGGGCATGGGTTTGCAGACTCATTTTACTGGCTGACCATGGGGTGGAAGGCTGATCTGTAAAACAGAGGTGGGGATTTGAGGGCCCAGAGCTGTCCTGCATCCCCGGGCCAACCCTGAGTCAGCTTGTCACAGCTGGCTTTGGGACACCTTGGGTCTGGAGAGACGGAGATAGAAGACGAGGGAACGAAAGCTCAGGACAGAAAGCCATAAGGAAGGCGATCAGAATCAGAATAGCTCTCTTGCTTGGGGGCCTTGCCGTGTGCCAGATCCCATGCTAAGTACTGACTCTCCTCCCCAAAACTGTGAGAGTGTGATGTCTGAGGCAGAGGATGGCGTCGGCTACCTGAAAACACTAGGACAAATATATCGGATCGCGTGCTTTCTGGCAACGGGCTGGATTATCGTGACAGGTGTCTTGGTCACCACGGTGGTCTTTGGCCTCCACCGCTCTGCGGGAACGGGTGTCTCTCCCATGAGACCCAGACACGCATAAGTACAGCAGTACGGTTCAGCACGTTTGCACACATACGTGTGCGTACGTGTGTCAGGGAGGACTTCGATCCAGGTGTGTAAGCCAGGTCCTTGCACACACCGAACCGCGCTTCAGTCGCACCCGTGCACCCCCGCAGACGTGCTGTTTTAAGGTTAAGTCAAGGCTTCTCCGAGGTACATGTAGGTCAGAAAACAACAGTGAAATGAGGCACGTGACTGAGGTGGCTGGACGCATGGGCGTTTGCTTCGACAGATCCTAAAGTCACAAAACAGCAAATCCTGGAGGCTCACCTAGGTCTCATCCTCTCTCGTCGTTTTGGGCAAATGCCCGTCTGTCGGAGCCCCCCCAGAGAGGGCTCTGCTTACGTGTTCTCTCTCGCCCCATCACTCCCTGAGCATCTTGGGAAGCCACAGGCGACCAGGACACCGGGACGAGGTGCTTCTTAGACCTGAGAGGCGCCTGGGTCAGTCCACAGCGCTATACTGTGCCAGGCCCCCCGCGCACAGGGCAGCAGGGCAGGGAACGTGGCAGAAGCTCCGAGAACGTGGTCTAGTTGGGAGACCAGAGACCCAGGGAACCTGGTGGACTCCAGAAGGTGGTGGGAGGGAGCCAGGAGCTCAGAGCTTGGTCTGGAGGAGGAGGAGACATGCAAGTAACCTCCAGGCTGGGGGCCTTTGGGTAGCTCCACTGGGACCGGCAGCCCTCACTGAGGCAGGGGGGCCACCGAGGAAAGACGGGGACTTGGCAACACGTCCGCTGTTCTCACCAGAACCACACACTTGACGCAGCTCTGAGGTGTGTTTAGGGCAGTGAGGCGGACCGTGCTGCAGGACATCATGAAGGGAATGCCTCCGACATTTAGAGCCTCCGACATTTGGAGCCTTTAAAATATTTTGGAGCAAAGAAAGGACACAAGGGGAACGGTTCACAGAAATCTCACAGCCCCTGAGAGATGTGCCGGGTGGCAGATTGGCTCAGAGAGCGCGGTGTGAGGGGAGAGCCCGGGGAGCCAGAGTCTGTCTTCTGGAGCCTTCACCGAGGGAGACCCAAGTTTGTTCTCTCATCCGACAGGCATTTTTTCTGACGTGAATAAAGGCCACATCACGTGTTCACGGTCACAGCGAGCTTAAGGACAGCCAGCCACCCATCGGGGATTTCTCTTGGAAGTGTCCTGACTTTCCCACAAGGCTGGTGCTGCCCGAGTCCAGGGCTTGGGCCTGCCGGGCCTTCCCCACCTCGTCCTCAGAGCCAACACCTGCCCTCTGGGTCCAGCACGCACGTCTCACACCGGCCCGTTTAACAGAGCCGGGCCTGTTGCCGACCCCCAGATATTTAATTTGTAAACACTTAATAAAGCGCTGTCGGTGGGTCGGCTCGTCTTTTCTGTCGGCCGCATCAAAATCGATACATCCCTTGGGTGTTCCGCCGTGATTGTCTGGGCTGGGGAATCTAATAGGATTAAGTGTTTGGGGTCCTATCTGATGCCACAGTCCACAGCCCTAGTTAGATGAGGTTAAAGACTGGCTTGCCATTGTGAAGGCGCGATTGCTTAGGGGTCTGAAAAATCATTAAAGCTTGTCCTCTTAAACGTTGATTGTTCCCTGGTGATTTATTGACAAAACACAAAAAAGTGCTCTATACTGCACTCTAATTATATGTATGAGGCCATAAGATCTCATGGGAAATTAAATAAAATTTACAGCTTGATGGTTTTATGCTCCTGGGAGACATACCTTCTTAATAAGATCTTATAGCTGGGAATATTTATGAGGTTAAAGTCCGTAGGCTTGAGCAAAGACCTAACCTTTCCCTAGGAGGGGAGACGGGGGTGCGTTTTGATTTCTTTGAAGATAAATGATTGTAGTGAAATTTCAGGGATTTAGGAGGAAATGCTCAGCGAGACACAGGAAGCGTTCCTCCCCGAGACCTCTGGAGGGCAAAGCCGTGAGGGCACGGGGCTTACTGGGACCCTGGATTGCATGTCCGGCTCCGGTCACCGTACCCAGCACCTCTGGGGCATCAAGTCCTCCTAAACCCACGTGACGGTCTCATCCCAGAAGCCCCCGCAGTGGTCTGAGAGGGAGAGAAGACGCCAGCTGAGGGCAATTAGCAAAGAGGTCAAGGAAGGGGAGAGAATGGGGTGCAGGCGGTGCAGGCGCGGAGGAGAGACACAGAAATAGAGCACCTGCGTGAGAGTCACACGGCCCCCGGAAAGCAGACTCGCCGATCCAGACAGCCCCTGGGCCGTCCCAGCAGCCTGTGGACATTGGCTGTCTTTCTTAAATCACTTGCTCTTTGCAACCAGGGGCTGGGGGCCCGGCCCTCAGCCCACAAGATGACAGGATGCCATTCTGGACGAAGAATCAGAACCTGTCTGGGGGAGGGGTGGGGGTTGGGGAGAGCCTCTGCAGATCGTGTAGACACGCACCTTGGCTCAGACTCGCGTGTTTTCCCAGGAGCAGACCTCAACCGTTCCGGTGACCGTGGTTGCTCCTGTCCCAAGTCTACGTAGGTCCCGCGAAGGTCTGTGCTTTAAAATGGGTCTCGACGAGAGCCAGGGGGTCCTTTCTGCTACCCGGCCCCCATTTCTGCTTTTCTCGCCCAATAGTTCTGAAGTGGCAGAAGGGGAAGGTAAACAGGCAGATGGACAGGCGGACAGACAGATACATCTACGCCGTCATTCTTAAGTATAGCATTACACTTCCCTCCAGTCACAGAGGGACCAGTACGTGAAACTCATGTTAGGGCCCTGTCACGTGTGGTCTGTTTTTCTGCGGTTGTTTAATAAGTATTTTTGTATACGAGGTTCTGCGTGGTCTCTCCGTGGTGTGTGAGAAGGACCGTGACTGCGGGGGCGGGGGGGAGTTGGGGAAGCTCCCAGGGGTCAGGAGAGATGGGCACACCGTCCGCCTGGGGCCCTCCTGACTTTGGGATCTTGGCAGCCGCCTTTCCCATCAAGGGCAGGTTATGACCGTGTTTTCCTCTGTGCTCTGACTTATTTAGGAGAGGCAGGGCGGGCCTCCCCCTGCTTACAGCCCCGGCCTGTGCTCACGTGAACCGCAGAGTGCTGTTCCGTGAAGACGGGCTTGTACCGAGCTCAGCTGCGCGGCGATGCACGGCGCTGAGAGTCCCCTTATTCTGAACGCGGTGGCCGCGCCCCGGTCCTTCCCGTCTCCACGATCACCCAAAACAAAACAAAAGGAGAAGAAAATAGACTCGGAATGGCCACGACTTAGATCTGTGTTAGAGGCCGCCTTCCATCCCCCAGCCGCGGTGGGTTTTCCGAAGCGAGGGGAAGAGCGCGGCTCAGCGCGGACCGGAGGGAGCCACGCGGCTCCGAGCCGGGCCTGCTGGTTCTCGCCTGTCACCGCGTCCATCTCCCTGGAACCGGGTTCCTCAGCTGTAAGATGAAGAGCTCAGGCTACGTGATTTTAGGGTCCCTCTCAGCTCTAAAATACGGCTCTAGGATTTATGCAGGAGAACAGCATTTCGCTCTCTGCCCTGCTTTAGCCGACCGAGCGGAAGTGTGACGGGCGGACGTCAGCGGAGACGCAGCCGGCTCAAGCCCCGGGTCTCAGATAAAAGGAGAAAAAAACACCTTATTGCAGATGGCTAAGTTCCCCTGATAAGCAGCAAGTGAGAAATCCCTGATTTAATTTAAATATGATATTTCTGTCTTGATTAATTTAAAGCATGTATATGATAATGTATCCTTTTTTGTCTAGTGCTCCGTCCTGGAGGGAAAGAAAAGCCTGGCGGTGCAGCAGAGGGGCAGAGGTTTGGGTACTTTTTAATAAAGATGAGTATCCCCCAAAATGCTTGAATTATATGGAAGTAAGATTTGTTGCAAGTTGCAAATCAAAGCCTGGAATGTCACTTATCTCCTAATGATACTTCTACACAGATTATTAATTTCATTTTAGGAGCCCAATGAATGTTATATTTTATGACATTGATTAAACATCTTGCTGCCATCTACCAATCCATCCTTTTCGTTTGCAAAAATCCATATCGGTATTGAACAAAAACAGCTCATAAATTTGTATTTTCCAGCCTGTGAGTGGACTGACCCCCCACTTTTGCTTACCACCAGACCCGTCCTGAACTCTGGGCTTGCGCCATTTTCCTTCTCGGAAAGGCAGGACTTTCTAGACCGACCTTGTGCATTAGGACGGCGGGATGTCTTTGGAAGAGCGTGTGTGGCTCCTCAAACCGCGGAGCCTCGGGGTGGGGGTGGGGGTGGGGGTGGGGCGGCCGCGCCGGGCCCTGACTGGGGTCGGGGCCTCTTCCCCTCCGCTTCCCGGACGAGCCAGCTGCCCCTGCGTGTGTCCGGGGGTGACGACAGCCTCCGCTGGTGGTCACAGTGCCGTGGTGGGGAGGCAGGAGGTAAAAGGTGGGGAGACCCGCCCCACCCTTCAGAGGGAAGCAGTGCCCGGGAAAGATTTAAGGCCAGTAAAGAAGAGAACAGGATCATGGGTTCGGGATCATCCGCGACCCTTTAGCAAAGGTTTCGGATGCCTCTTCTGAAAGCCGAGAGAAAGGGCTTTAGACGGTTGGTGCACTGGGTTACTATTCGTGTACCTTCACCAGTACGAGTCCCTGTGCTTCCTCCTGACTCAGCCCTGTGTTTCCCTGAAGCCACAGAGGGCTTCTCCACCAGCAGCAGCTCCGGTCAGAGACGCCTTTTGTCCCCACAGCTTTTTTCCTCCCCGTTGGTGTCATTTCTGTCCAGAGAGGTGGCGCTGGCACGGAAATCTCCACATCAGGGTGAGCTGCAGCCACCTCAGAGACATGTTCTGGGACTGAGATTCAGGATTCCAGGGGAGCCCCCAGAGGCTGCCGCGTCTCGAAGACCTCACCTTGCAGAGGCTTGGGGGGGCCGGGGCTGGAAGGGAGGAGCAGGAGGCCTGGTGAGGAGGTCGGTGTCCCTGGAGGCTGGAAGGGAAGCCAGCGCCGTGTGCTCCGGAAGGCTGCCGGGCCCAGCAGAACACGGGGCAGGGGCAGGCCGACGACGGACCCCGCTAGGACTCGCATCCCGGCTCTCCCTGTGTCCTCGGGGCACTCACCGGGCTCAGCTCCGCCTCGGTTTCCTCACCCGTAGAGCCTGTCACAGGGGGGCCTCGGGGCGGCGGACTGAGCCAGCAGTGACAGATGTGACGTGCTTAGCACAGCGCCAGGCCCCAGTTAGCGCCTAATAGATGTGACCTGTGGTCGGGCGTCCGGATGGTCGTATCGGCGTCGGGGGTCTTTCTCATCGGTGGTGGCTTTTTGGTTTTCTGTCTGTTTTGTTGTTTCTGCATCCCCCACCCCCCACACACAAATAAATAAATTAATAAATAACAAGTCGAGTGGCATCACTTAAAAAGCCAGAGTGGGCAGTACCTGGTCCCGGCTCTGCAGGGCCTCTCTCTGTGGGTGTGGTGACAGGCTGGTTTCCAGGGACGGAGGGTCGTTAAGTGCGGCGGGCGGGCGGGCAGCGACAGCCGCTCTGTGTCTGGGGGCTGCACACGGGGGCAGGAGCGTTGGGGAGGACAGAGGCTGGGGAGCGAAGCCTCCCTCCAGCGCGCTGTGAAAGGTTCCCAAGTGCCCTGCTTTGCCCCCCTTTGGGGGCTCCTTGCCCTCCCATCCCCCTCCCATCCCCCTCCCTCCCGGCCGCCCCCCCACCCCGCAGCCCTGCGGAAAGTGCGCCGGCCCGGGGATGCTGCATAAAGGGAAAATATGGCATGTTTACAGAGAGAATTTTCAAGAAGTGTTAATTTAATATGCTAAAGTGTTCCCTTCAGCATTTTACCTTTCTTGTTGTTTTCACAAAACAGCCAAGACTAAATAATGAGCCCGGGGCTGTGCCCTTCAGTGGCCCGATAGCTCATTACCCACGAGCGGCCTCCATCTGCCCTCATGGCTGCACGGGGAGCCATTACGATTATGATGGAAATCTCAGAAGCCATTACCAAGATGCAACCGAGGGCCTACTGCAGACAGCCTAATGGACTAATTTGTAATTGGGAGAGGGAAATGAGTTAGCGGGCTGGGGCCGGTTTTGATGAGCGTGGAAGTGCGCATGCTAAATGTGATAGATGAATAGGAATGTGTGTTTGCGCAGGGGGCTCGACAAGGCTTTCCATCTCTCCTGGGGCGCGGAGGCGTGCTGACGAGCGCGAGGAGCGCGGGGAAGGGCTCAGGGGAGCCAAGCAGGATTGAAGGAGAGTAGCTAAGGATAAATCGGTGAGGAAGACGAATGGCAGTAAAATCCGAGGAAACCACTGCCTCTGCCATGCAAGTGGTAATTAGGAGGCATTTGGCGTGCGTGTCTTTAACCGTTAAAATAGGGCCGAGGAGGAGCCCTGGTGCTCCATGCGGGGAACGGACGGCTGGCGTGGTGATGTTCGAGAGGGAAGGGGCCTCGTGGAGGGCTCACGCCCTCGGACCTCATGGTCTGCACCCACTCTGCCCGCCTGAAACAGAGCTCAGCCCCCGAGACACCCCGAGAGCCCTCTCCCCCGAGCGCGGCTGCCCACCGGCCTTGGGAAGGCCCTGCAGGCCCCAAGGCAGCTTTTGAGCAAGGGGAGGAGCCCTGGGTATGGGTGCCAGACCCCTGTGCGTCCACACCGTGTGCGTCCAGACCCCGTGCATCCAGACCCTCACGCATCCAGACCCCGTGCATCCAGACCCCGTGCATCTGGGCCAGAGGCTTCTGGTCTTAAAGGGCTGCGGAGTCCCCTCATAAGCCCTCTGCCCTGCTCTTCATCTCCAGGCCGAGGAGGGCTGGGTGCAGATACGGCTACAGGCGCCCAGGGCTCTGACTTCTGGAAACTGCCAGGGCCTCTCTTAGTAGGTCGGCTCCCAGCAGCGCAGCAGCCCGGCTGAGAGGGCGCCCCAGATGTTCCTTCTCACACTGAGGTCCCCCACTCCCCGCCTCCATCGGTCTGAGACCACCCCTGCTTAGGCTGCTGCTTTCTTTGCCCTGGCGGTGCTCCTCGCTTCTCTTTGCCTAACCTCCGAGCCCTGGCGGTGGTTCTTTCCTAGGTCAGACCTTGCATCCCCAAACCTGCAGCTCGAGGCCTTCCTGAGTCCCTTTCTCCCAGCGACCTGCTGTCCTCAGCGCTTTCGGTGGATCTCACTTGTCCTCTTGGGGCCGCCTGATGGGAGCCTTGGGGTCGTCTTCCCTCTCGGGATTCTTGCTGCTCCCAGACATTCTAATCCCTTTGCCGAGGAGGACCGTTTAGTTCTCTAAATAGCCTGGTGGGGAGAACATAGTCATTCAGGGAAGAAGGAGGCACTGGAACGAATTAATTGGGCCCCAGCCCAGGGCTTCCCGAAGTGAGTGACCAAACTAGCGGACTCCTACCCTCCCTCCCACCTCTGTCCCAGGGGTGCCCTTTTCCCATAACATTCCCAAGTCCATAGGAAGAACTCCCATTTTCACCAACCACCAGAAGATAAGATTCCTAATTAACTCCCTAAGGGGATGATGACAGTCCTGTTCAGCAGAAGTTCATTGGCAGCCCATTCGATTGATGACGTGATCGATCGGCCCCACCTACTTTGAAAATGTATGCGATGAAATCAACAAAAAGCACAGATACCAATATTGAGACCCAAAACGACTCAGTCTGGGAGAAACCAGTTAATCGAGGAGAGGTTGAGAAACATTACCAGATATTACAAGTTTAAAGAAAGTTATTGGAAGAGCACAAATGCGTCTTCCTCGCAGTCATAGGAAAGGGGCAGCTGGACGAGCGCCTTTGATCACTAATAGGAGCTCATTGGTGTACCGGGAGAGATGGACTTCTTCCCATCCGTTGTTGGCTCTTAAGTAGACCTTGGTTAGTCCACCCGTGCATCAATGCCACTGAAACCGAGGGCCCCGTTAGACATCCCCATCAATGGGATAAGAGCTGGAGACTCTCTGTGTAGAAATGTCGCTCAGTTATCCTTTCATGAAAGGCCTACAGTTTGTCAGCCCTGGACTGGGCCCTGGCGAGACTGTAGAACTCAGCCTCCCATTCTAGTGGGGCACACCTGTACTCAGGTAACTGGGTTACTGACATAGACGGTAATAGCAGGTTTAGAAATCATACAAGAAGAAGTCATTAACCCCTTAACAAATACTCACTGAGTGCGTGATGTGGCGTAGACACGAGACTAATCGTTGGAGACACAGTGTTAAATAAGTGGCCGTGGCCCCGTCCTCATGAAGCTTATGGTCTAATTCCAACTGAAGGGAAGGGAGACTCTGGGGAGTGGTGCTGGGAGAGAAGCATTTGATCTGCCTTTCAAGTTAGAAGGAGTTCATTAGAAATCAACAGCAACGAGATATCCAGAAAGATGGCAAATATTTGGAAACTAAGCAACATATTTCTAAATATAGGTCAACGAGAAAGTTACAAGAAAAATTAGAAAATATTTTGAAGTAGATGATATTAAAATTTTGCATATTAAAATTTGTGGGTCGCAGCTAAAATAGTGCTGAGAGAGGAATTAATAGTTTTAAATGCTTATATCAGAATAGGAGAAAGGCCTAGAATCAATGACCCAGATTCCTCCATGAGAAACTAGGGCAAGAAGACATAAATAAAACCAAATTAAGAAAAAGGAAGGAAATAATAAAGAAAATAGCAGATATTATTGAAACAGAAAACAGGTGATAGAGAAAAATTAAGGCAGAAATTGGTTCTTCAAAGGGGTACCTGGCTGGCTCAGTCAGTAGAGCACGTAAGTCTTGATCTCAGGGTTTTGAGTTCAAGCCCATGTTGGATATAGAGATTACTTAAAAATAAAATCTTAAAATCTGATCCTTAGGAAGTATCAATAAAATTGAGAAACCCTTAGCTATAATGAACAAGGGGGAAAAACACATAAATACCAAAAGATCAAGAATGAGAAAGTTATTATCAGTACAGATCTTACAGACCTTAAAAGGCTAGACCTTAAAAGGGCAGGAGTTCAACAAGCAAAGGAGAAGAACATGAACTTTAACTGGAATTTTTAGTTACGTGTGCATTTTGGGGGATGCCAGGAAAGGCAAAAAAAGATTGCTTGCGACCAGGTTCCGACCAGCGTTGTCACTCCGTACAGCGACCCAGGGCCCATGCTTAGTGCCTTTTACCAACACAGTCCTCAACATATGACCAGTAGAAGCCAAACTGAGGGCAGGTCACTACGTGGGCCATAATACCCCACACTCAGGGCACCTAAATTTCCTCAGAACACTTCTGGACACAGACCAAAAAGTAAAAGTAATAGGTCTGTGTCTGCAGCCCCCAAAATATGACCATTATTTCTCCTGTCCCAACCTTCTGGCTCCTCATCGGTCCCTGATCAGAAGTGATCGTGACACCATCCTTGCCGCATTTCATAGACTTCTGAAAATGGAGCTGGTTTTCCAGATGAGCCTGACGCTGACCCCACAAGATGCTCACCAGAGCCCAGCGGCTCCGCACGGCTGGCAGGTGGGCAGGAGCCCACGGGGCCCGTCCTTAGGTCAGCCTCCTAAGAGACGAGAGTTGGCGGGATGGGCAGGCTCCCACCCACCAGCAACAGCACTGGCACCTGTCAGCCGTGAGAATGTAGACAAGGTCCTACATCTGAACTTCCCCCACCGCTCGGGCTTTTGCTGACCCCGAGTTCCTGGCTCCTCTTTGTTGTTCCTGGTGGAACCGAAGCTCCCTTGCTGTCTCTCGTCTGACCCCACGTTCCTCCAGGAGGCGGTATCTTACGCAGTGCTTCGGAGATCTCAGAATGGGTCCTGACGCACCGGAAGTGCTGGAAGTGTTTCCAAATCACAAGCTTGGTTGGGGGAGCCTTTGGCCTTCTGCGGCCCTTGTCTTCCTCAGGCTCACTACCCTGGTATTCCCATTTGGGTGGGCGGCTCCTCCCCGCTGTCCCTCCCAGGATAGACCCAAGCATCGCACTTCCTGCGGGCATCCTAGGTCAAACAGCAGGTTGGGCGTAGGAGCCCTTGCCCTGCGGGGGCTGCCGGATGCCGGCGCTCAGTTGACTCCTGGCGTTCTCCAAGCTTCTGAGACCCTTTACTTAATGAACTGGAAGCTTTCATCCCCCCTAAAATAGTCTTTGCGCTGATGCAGCCACCCGGCTCGCTGGGCACCTGGTCTTCCCTGCTCGTTCATTTTCTGACCGTAGTGCAGGCAAGAGAGGACGGAAAAGCGGAGCCAGGGCACAGGGAAGAGGAGGAGGAACGGAGCTCTGCCCTCGCGCGGGGAATCCCGTTGAGCTGGCTGAGTGTGACCTCGGGCTCCGGTGTCTTATGTTAGTTTTTTAGAACATGCTTGCAAGTGGCATCTTACCCTATCTATCCTTACCACGTGTCTAGGAATTAGATTTTGGCCTAAGCAGCTGTTTTCTTTAGTAACGAAAAGCTGAAGGCCTCGCAGGCCAAAGATCTCCCTCAAGGTCACACAACTCCTCTCAGACAAGGGCGGAGACCAGAGCCCAGAGGCGCCCCCTCCCCGGGCTCCCCACAGGGGCCACTTGAGGAAAGTCACGGTGAACTACTGTCGGAGTGACCAGCGCGGCTCCCTCTTGGCAGGAGGACAGGCCTTGGCTTGGAGTAAGACCAACGCAGAGCAGCCCAGGGCGCCCTCAGGTTGCGGGTGAAACTCTGGGAGGGAAGTGCAGTGTCCTGAACGGGTGGCCCTCTGTTGGGTGTTTCTGAGCGAGTGTTGTTCTCTCATACTGGATTTAATGAATAAATTATAATAACTTTTGCATTTTTATCCAAGTTGTGCATGTTTACTTGCCCTCCCCACATAATTTCTCTCTCCTGGTTTTTCCTACTATATTTCTTTCCGTGCCGCTGAATATTTATATATATATATATATATATATATATATATATATATATATATATATATATATATATTTTAAAAGCTTGTTCTTAGTGATTGCTGATAAAGATGCACACCTCCTTGTGCTCTGTTTATAAGTGTTTCTGCTCAGAGCCAGGAACTCGGGGAAGAGTGTCTGGAAGAAAGTAATTCAGACTTTCCAGGGGAGGTCACTCTTCCAGGAGCCGAGAAAGGGTATAAAGAGGCCTGTGGCCATCGGTGGTGTGTGAAGGACTCGATCGTGTCTCATGGGTCTGTTTAGAGCCTTGCGTCCAGGAGCCACTTCGGTGCATCTGTGGAACACATGCATCAGTGGGGGGTTCAGTGGCTGACGGGCTGGTGGTCACATGGATGGCTGGACGGATAGCGCCGAGGCCTTGCACGCCGACCTTCCGTGGATCGCGGTGGGAAGGGACTTCTCAGCTGAGTCTCCCTCTAGATGCCGCTGCAGTGTTTTCCCTCACATTCAGTCTGCCCAGTTCACAGGATTTCTTTCTGTTCTTAGTGGGGAAGGGTTACCTCTGTAATTTGTTGAGGAGCATACCTCCCTCTCCCCACAAAGTGCTCCATCAACATAAATGTGATTACGGAGCCAGAGCAGACTTTGGGAGGAAGGTTAACAAAACCTAAGAGTTAGCTTGGATGTGACTTCTAATTTACAATCTTCAGTTTTCTACTATTTCTACTAGTTTGCCAAAAACCCTTTCTTGGAAGGTCTGCTAAATTTTTTTGAAAAAGGGTATTTATTGTACGTTGTATAATAATATATTAAGCACTGTTATTACTAGGGTGTTTTTAGGGCAAGAGAACGGTATTTAGATGTAAGATATAGTTCTAAGCAATTAAATAAAATCCACTGACCACAAAAAAAGAAAAAAGAAAAGTGAGATGATAGAGCAGGAGAAGAAGTCGTCTGTCTTTGCCAAGAACGTCAGCCACGAAAATAGTACGGATTTATGTGCAGCAAGTCCTGAGGTTAAGATTTTCAATAAATAAGTGAAAAGGATGACATGATTTGAAACCAGCTTCAGCTTTGAGTGAGGCATTCAAAACTCGGAACGAAACGGGCCTCTTCACTCTCGGGCAGACCTTTGCAGCCGGCCCCCTGTTCCCACCAGGGGCACTTCGGTTGAGGACAGGAGAAGTCCGTGCCAAGGAGCGCGTCTTCTTAAACCGCCAGTGGTTTTCCAAGAAACAAAGGCCGAATTGGGAAAACTTGGTAATCTTTCAGAGTCCAGGTTTGGATTCTATTTTTTTTTCCCCAAAAAATCACTTTTGTTTTATGAATAATCAGACTCCAGCGGAGCGTTCTGTCTTCTCTTCGCTCTCGGAAAGCGTAGCGGATCTCAGTTTGACTCAGCCAAAACGGCTCCATAAAGAGCTCCTTGTGTGGGACCCACGGCAAGGAGAAGCCCAGAATCTGGCCGATGAGAGCAGTGATCAGAGGGAGGAGGCTAGTCTGGACTGGACCTGACTTTCTTCCTCATCTCAGAAGTTCCCCGTGTTCCCACCGCCCGCCCTTGACCCCGTCAGCGCCCACCGGCTGCTGTTTTCTCTCTCTGCCGCCTCCAGCTCAAGTCCACTTACAGGCACAACTGGAGGCCTCCGTAGGCCTCCCAGAGACTTACTGCGTAGCAGGAACTTCACTCAGCTTCCCAATTTGATCTTTTTTAGTCTTGAAAATCAAACAAAGTCCAAAAAGTAAACATCACAGGTTGACATCCCAGCCGAAAGCAGAGGAAAAATGTCTCATGTTAAGTTTTTTGGCACCTAACAGAATTTATGAGTATTTTCTATGTTTTCATTTTTTCCCCCAGTCACTGTTATTCCTCACCCCCCAGAGTTAGGTGTGGAGAGATTATGTTGGCCAGTTTCCATGGTGACACCGAAGAAAGTAATTTTTTAAAGTCGCTTTCTACTGTGTTATTTCACATGCATGAAACGTCAACACCGATGCTGTGTGGCTGTTGCCCCGAAACGTAAAGACGTATAAATGGTTCGAGTATTTTATATAAATAGACAAGTGGGGGTGGTATTTTCCTTGGTCCCCTGCCGACCCTAGTACAAAAGTCGCTCAGTTACCGGGCACCTGGGAGGGAGCGAGGGAACAGTTCTGCTCAGTGTTCAGCAGCCTCTCCCCTATGAATAACCACTACAAAAACATACACACACAGAGCTCGGGTTGAAAGTCCACCCGGCCAACTAAGCTAGGGACCAGATGAAAAGTTCCCTCTGGGGCTCAGTGCTCAAACAACCAGAATTTTAAAACCTTAATCTCTGACTTGAGTTGAACTCACTCGGTCAAGTCCTTTAAGTACCTCCTTCTGTAAGGAGCCATCTAGAACCTTCCTGCCCCAAGGAACGTTCCATTGCCTCCAGCCTCTCCTAGAGATGAGGTCGGGGGACGTCTTCAGCTTTAACCACACAAGTGTGGAAAGGCTCTTGTGTCTTCTCTTGCCGTCTCAGCGCAAAGCCCGTGAAAAAACACACACACACACACACACACACACACACACACGCACAGGCACTTTCTTGATGCTTTTGACGGGGGGCTTTCTGCCGTCTGTGGCAAGCCACATGCTGGGAGTGGGAGGGAAGGGTGAGTTAGTGCCTCGTTTCCCTGACCCGTAACCGTGGCTGGGTATACTTGTGGGACTGTGTAGCTGAGAATGCTTGGTTTTTGGAAGAGTCGGATGGAAAGCGCTGCCTTATCTTTGAAGAACCGTATCGTCTTGCGTGCAGTGGAGAGTGCAGTGAACTTTTCCAAGTTCTCTCCCACGTGTTATTTTTTTTTTCACGCTTTCTCAGAATCCTGGAAGATCACTTTTCTTGGCCGTCGCCTTGTTTCAGAACAGCGAGGACAGAAGTTTGGGTTGCCCACCACCCTGGGGACAGAGCGGAGTCGGGAACTGAGGACCCGTGCGTGCTCCGCCCCCTCCCAGGCTCGTTACTCATCCTGCCGCTGGCATTTTCCATGCAGCCAGTGTTCTCGGTCCGGAGAGGAGGAAGGACAGGGCGGGCAGCTCCCCGGCACCGTCCGGGCACGTGCACACCGTCAGGAGGAACTCGCTTGCAGTTAACTAGCACTTCTTTTTTTTTTTTTTTAAAGATTTTATTTATTTATTTGACAGAGAGAGATCACAAGTAGGCAGAGAGGCAGGCAGAGAGAAAGAGTAGGAAGCAGGCTCCTGCTGAGCAGAGAGCCTGATGCGGGACTCAAACCCAGGACCCTGAGATCATGACCTGAGCTGAAGGCAGTGGCTTAACCCACTGAGCCACCCAGGTGCCCCTTAACTAGCACTTCTTGAGCGCCTGCGCCACGTGGGATGCTGTTCCACACAGCAGTGGCCAAACGGTCAAGAGTCCCTCCCTTCGGGGGCTAGGGGCAGGTGACCGGTGAGGTGTCCGACCGTGAGCAGCGCAGAGGAGAGAAAAGTAAAGCAGGAAAGGAAGTGGAGGGTGTGGGGGCGAGAGGAAGGCGTCTCGCCGTCCCGAGCGATGAGCGGAGAAGGTCTTGTTGAGCGAAGCCCTGGAGGTGCTGACAGAGCGAACGCCGAGGACGTCTGGGGGAGAAGTCCGCGTGAAGACGGAGAGACGGCAGGTGGAAAGCCCTGTGTACCGCTGTCCTTAAATCTGCGAACGCCGTGTCCTTGATGCGCGCGCGTGTTCGTGTGTGTGTGTGTGTGTGTGTGTGTGTGTGTGTTTGAAAACTTTTCTCAAATTCGGAGCTGGGTACGTGACTTTCGTTTTTGCCCTAATGACTTCCTGCCCTTTGGGACTCTATTAATAGATGCGTTCTGAAGGTTGTCATCATCAGTCCTGGGCTCGTATCACATTACCTACGTGGAAAAAGCAGAATTGCTTTGGCACTGATTGGATCTCGGGATGGTGACTCTATTTTCCTGGTTTTTTCATGCAGATCATTGAAAGCATGTCAGAGCCCCGGTCTCAAGGGTTTCTCTTAGACAGGGGAGAATCGGATTCCTGTATGCTGGGGGTACAGGAAGGGACTCGGGGTGGGGGGTGCGCAGAAGGGTTCTTAGATTTTAAACGCCAGTCAGCTGCAACCACTAGTTGTCTGGAGCCTGTTCAAACTCATTTGGAGAACAGTTGAATTTTTAAAGTGCCTTTTGATTCTCTCTTTCATTTATTTTAACTGATCTGCTGGGATTAGGAGCTTGGTAGGGGAACACCAGAACGCTTGCCAAAATGTGTGAATAATTAGAGCGCCGACGATGTGTGCCAGATAGAAGGGGAGTATTCACACTTCTGATTAGATCCAGCTAAATGCCGTTGTAAATCACGGCTGCCACAGCAACAGGGCCCCACCGGGGGCTAGCGGGGTGGGGGGATGGGGGCCGCCCCGAGGGATGAGGCGTGGAGGGGGAGGACAAGGAGCTTGGTCCGGTTCCCAGCAGCAGCCAGGGCCTCGCTGATTTTGGCGTCTCTCTCCCCATTCGGTTTCCCGGTCTTGAGTCTCATGGGCTGCCATCCTGACAGATGAATGAGGTGCGCGCTTGCTCCCTGGCCGCGGACGGTCTCCTGGGGCGTGGACGAGCCCCAGGGGTGCAGCCAGGGTGCTGAGGGCATCAGGAGGACGGGCACCAGGGGAGGGGGCGGCGCTGCAGAAGGGAAGGGGGAAGGGGGAGCGGGAAAGGCCGCAGCTTCCTTCAGTCACGGAAGGTGACATTCCTGAGCGCTCAGCAGGACGAGCTCCAAGCCAAGGGGACAGCATGCACAAAGGCACAGACAGGAAAGGGCCCCTCAGTCTAAGAGCGTACTGCCCCGCATGGTGGCTGGAGAACGGCACCGGCGAGGAGGGTACGCCCCAGACGTGCAGGGTGCCCTGGTTAGAATGGAAGGTCTTGAAAGAAGCTCTTTGGCAAATTCCGGACGGCTGCAGAGCTCCTGGTCACCTCTGACAGTGGTCAGTCCCCCACCTCAGCGAGGGAACCACCTTAGCCAGAGCCATGGGGAGGGCTGTGTTCGTGATCTTTCAACACATGAGGGTGGGCAGAGAAGGGGTTGTTGAGAAGCGCGCTCGGCAGGGGCGAGCCCGGAGGTTAAAAACCTGAAGAATGAAATACAAAATGGTCAATAAAGGAGGCGCCCGGCAGAGACTATGGTGCGGAATTATCCGTCGGAGGGGCTAAGCCTGCAGACTTCTGGGCTGGAGGTCGCCAGGAGCCCAGGGTCATGGTCTAAGCAAAGGCAGTGGCCCAGGAAGTCCGCGTCAAGAGCGACTTTGCAGCGGAGTCAGTCAGGCCGTGTGCTGGGGTCCTCGCTGAGTGGAGAGAAACCCTAACCGCACTGACCTCTGCTGCCGCGGAAGGTCATCGCCAAAGACCGTGTCCCCAGGAATGAGTACAGGGCTCAAGTGTGGCCCCAGGTCTGGCATCTCTGGCCCGGCCCCCTAGCCTCCCCTCCCCCAGGGTTGCCAAAGGTAGGGTGGCCTTGAAGGGAAAAACTCACGTCTTTTCAAGTAGGGGCAGCCTGTGGATAACCCCTCCGGCCCCTCCTTCTGTCTTGTTCTTTGAAGGGGGGCCCACTTTCTCTGTCTTGATAATGCAACAGGTTGTTCTGGAATGAACCAGCAGCTTGAGGTGGGAGTTAAAAGCCCAGGAAAAGGAATGCAGGGGAAGCGCCGCGGAATGGCATGAAACCCAAAGCAAATGGTAAAAATGAGCAACACATGGAGAATGTGGGGGTAGGGGGAGGACATGAGATTCACAACCACATCTGACATCTCTAGAAATGGCAAGACACAGAGGGAATGGCAACACATGGGGCTCTCAAGTCGGAAAGCTGCGTCGGCACCACTCGGTGGTGGACGAGGGCGGCGTCTTCGGGAAGACTCCAACTCCTTTCAAGTCGTTCTGCCTGCCTTGTGTTTCTTCCGCTTCGCCCAGGGAGTGCAGACATGCGGAGAAAGCTTGGTCTTCCGAATTTTCTCCAGCCACACGACGCTGCTCTGAACTCAGGCTTTCCGAAGCGTGCAGCTTGGGATAGGAGGAGAGAAACAGAGACCCGCTGTTTCTACTTCTTCTGGGTTTACTTTGTGTGTGTCTGTTTTAGAAATAGGCTCATCCAGCATCCAAATAAGCAGAAAATACATTAAGAGAGTTCAATTTGTTTGGTTTTCTGTTTGTTTTTACCTTGGGGGCACATGACCCAAATGCGAAGACCACCAAGGTAGTTCCCGGAGATGCTGTTCGGAGCTGGGGGCAGGAAGAGGGCTTTCAAGCCGTGAGATTCCGTATGGAAACGGGATTCAGCTCGAAGGCTCGTTTCTGCTTAGCCTATGGGATGGCCTGCAACTCTGCGTACTCCCCCGGAAAGCCCTTCCAAGTCCGTAGTCGGAATCCAGCGACAAGGAAATCCCACGGGTAAAGGGTCCCTTTGGACAAGAGGTGGCCATGTTTGTTTGGCCCGTAATCAGATCGCGGAGCCACAGCCACAGGGGCGAGTACAGAGTTCGAAGTCACCCTCAGGGAGCCTGGCCCCTTCCTGCCCCTGCCCCAGAGCTGCCGTGTCTTCGGCTGCGGGTGTCACGGGCCTGTTTGCTTTCGCTTCCAGCACCGCGACAAGACATGCCAGATCCTGCAGGGTCGCGAGCTGTCCCCTGCCAGCACCCCCTGCCCCAAGTAGAACCTAAAACAACATGTAACCTGTACAGGCAAACCTAGGGCCAGTATGCAGCCATCCTGGCCTTTTTCCAGACTTAAACCCCCACCTAGCTCCACCTCAGAAATCCCATTAATGTCAGAGAAGCAGGTGGCATTGGGCTGCCCGTCACCTGTGCTGTCCGCCGAGCGTCCACAGCTCGGGACCTCACCCTCCTGCCCCGCCCCTGCACGCAGTCTTCTCGGCGGCTGCGGTCCTCACTCCTTCCTCATCCACCAGACCTGAACCATAGTCAGGCTGTTCCTAAAGGATGCGTCTCTTCCAAAGCACCCTCTGATAAGAAACAAAAGAGCACCCGTGACTTCCTCCCCGCACTCGCAGACGGCTGTGTCCCAGGGTCGGACGAGCCCGGGTCCCGGAGGCCTCTGGCTAAGAACGCTCCTCAGCCGCCTCGGGCTCTCCGGCCATGCATCTCACGCTGCTCCGCGTTACCGGTGACACTTCGAGATGCCCGACAAACCCGTGGTCTTGTCTAAGAACGCACCGTCGACAGCCACGGGAGACGTCCTGTGTTACGGTTCGGTGGCTCCTTAACCTGTCAAATCGGAACAGGAAATGAACCACATGGGTTTGACTCAAACAGAGCGAATCACTGCTGATGAGGAGCGTCCGGAAGGAAGTAACCCGTCACAGAGACGACTCTCCTGCTGGGATGATTTTTGCCCACAGTTCCCTGCGGTGCTTGTAGAACCCAGGATCTCGTGGAACTCAGGATCTTGTCGAGCCCAGGATCACGGCTCCCCAGCTGCGTGGCTTCCGGGAGCCCCACCGCTCAGGGTGAGGTGCGCTGGGAGGGCCCGTGGCCGCTCGTGCCGAGGGCCGTGCTCGTCTCACGGCTTGTGACCTTCGGGCGTCCCGTTCAGGCAGGGCCCCAACAGCAAGTCTCCACCTGCCGAGACACGTAGCGACACTGCTCTGCCCTAAATACCAGTAGCCCTCTGGTCCCCTTGACGCCTGAACCATGTCCCCCAGATACTTCCCAGGATCCCTGAAGGGAGCGGAGGGAAGAGGGAGACCAGGGGTAGGAAGGTGGCCTCACCTGGAGGTGTTCATAGACCGGGTGCGGCTAATTATTGTGCTCTGACTCTGGGCGAAGCTGCTCAAACATTTTGCAAAGAGAAGCTCGGTCCCCAGAGGTGGCCCTGACTGTGGTCCACTGCAATGTCACATGGGAACCCAACTCTGCCGGCCGTGGACTGGGTCTGTTTGGGCCACCAGATGGTGGCGGTGTGGTTAGACGTACACAGCGCAGGTCCACAATTAGTGCCGAAGCCAATAAAGTGTAGTCCGCGTCTGCGTAGTGCGATGAGCCTTATGTGGAACCCGGTCAGATGATTGGCCCGAATGCAGAGAACACGTTTATCACCACTGAAAGATCACTTTCCGACGAACCCCCTTCCCTTTGTTTGGTTTTTTCTTTTACCCCAACCATCTCTTCCCTGTTGAAGAACGGAGATCACTTCTTAGTTGAGCTATAGCAACAATGACTTCGAATTTTTAAATCTGAGATTTTTCATTAATCTGATAATAAGTCGTGAATTTTAAGCGGAGTTATAAAAATCGTGAGACCGCTTTTGTCTGTATTTAGACATTTCTCATCCGCCGCTTTGCAAGTCGCTGTGCCCGAGCCTGAGTACATAGATTTGTCGTAAATTAAATATTAAAGCTTTACAGACTATTTTTACTTTCTTCCGCTTGCATTCCCTCTCCTGGCTTTAATCGCCGCATGCACAGTCTTTAAAAGAAGCCAATTTTAGAGAAGTTGAATGAAGAGATTTTACCGGCTGGGAGTCGGGGAGCCGCGCGACCCCGTGTCGCACCTCTGCCGCACAGTCGGAGCCCTCCGCTGAAGCAGTTCTGGGAACCCTCTCCTCTCGCCAGAAGCTGTCGTCCGTTGTCAGTGAGGAGGTATTAGGTGCAGGTGTCAAACATGACTAATGAGGCATGACGTGTCGACAGCAAAATAACAGATTATGGGCACAGAGGACTGTGACTGAAGTGTGAACAGCGTGTGCATGTGAGAGTGACACGGAGAAGAGGGAGACGGCGCGGAGGAGCGGCGTCGATCACGCCCTGCAGAGAACCGGCAATTTCAGTTACTTGACGGATACCTCCTCGTAAGACGTCGTGGGCTTGGGGGTTGGGAATCTAAGTTGTTTTCCTCTTTAAATTGTGAGGTTCCTGCGAGTGTTCGGGCTTGGCAGCAAAGTGGCCAGAATCTTCTAAGACGAGCCAGAGTCGTCATTTCCAGGCTTCAGGTTTACACAGCTTGTCTTCTTGCGAAAGCGTCAGCAAGGACGAGATGTGTTTGCTCTTGAACTCTGTGAGCCGAGTGTCCCGGAAATAGTGGGTGTGCACTGCCCTCCGAAGGACTCGGGGTGTGCCCGTGGTCACGCAGGCTTTCCGTAGGACGGCTGCTGGCCGTTCTCCTCTGGGCCCCACAGAGCTCCCATCGGTCTCTGGGCCTCCGTGGCGCCTGGATTCGAACTGGAAGAGACTGAGAAGAAAGAAATCAGAGAAGGCTGCACCCCAGGAGCGTTGTAGGGCCTGAGTGTGGAGGCTACACCCCAGGAGCGTTGTAGGGCCTGAGTGTGGAGGCTACACCCCAGGAGCGTTGTAGAGCCTGAGTGTGAAGGCTACGCCCCAAGAGCATTGTAGGGCCTGAGACTCCAACTCCAGGGGCTCTGGCTTCACCAGATGGGGCATCTTCATCATGTCTCTCCAGCGCCCGGCTCCGGGCCTTCACCCTGTGGGCACTGGCTCAGTGATAATGGCTCAGTTTTTATTTATCCGTTAACCCCGGGGGAGGCTACCGAAGGGATGCATTTTCAGGACCAGCTGTCTTCGGATGAGACGCAGAAGTCTAGGGGAGAAGGCAGAGGGAAACAGAAGCCGAATGCGACCAAGTGGGGGCCGGCTCCCTCGCAGGGTCCTGCTCTCTGTTCTCCCAGACTCGCGATGAAGAGGAAGTTTGCGTGACAAATGTGGATCTTCCTGAAAGCAGCTCCCAACGACGGGCCCCGGACAGGTTTCTAAACAGCTGTTATTCAGATCAGAGCAAGGACTTGATGTATGGCCCCCATTAGAAAGTGTCCTAATGGAGAAGGCCTGCACTTTCTCCAGGTCCCATCTGAATTAAACAATTGGAGTATTTTAAATCGAGGGTCATAAGTGTCAACAAGATGGAGAGCTTTGCCTCTTGATTAAAAGAGGCCTGTGAGTTACTTGGGAAGTTCTTGCGGGCGCAAGGGCGCTGGCTCCTCCGAGCCGTTGTCCAGCTGCGCCCCGTCCGGCTGCGGCCCCGAGGAGAGAGCCGGTGAGCTGGGCCCGAACACATGGCTGTCGAGTTCAAGTCACACGCTCCGAGGTCCTGCTGACCACAGGGCGTTGGGACGTCGGGCCTGTCGCATTTCTCGGCCAGATTGTCCCCGTGTCCAGGACCACACGGCCTGCCTGGCTGCGATGGGGACTGGTGGAACCCTCCTGCCTTATTCCCTGTTGGTGTTTGCGTCTGAGTAAGTGACGTCTTCCTTACTTAGCCTGTTTCCAGTCTCCGAGGACAAGCGCCGCTCTGGGCTCGGGCTCTGCGCCCAGTGTGACCGGCCCACGTGTGATCTCAGTCCGCTCTGAGACGGGACGCCCCTATAGCCCCGGGGTTCTTTCCGCCCCCGGGACTGAAGACAGGGGTGCAGTCCCCATCGGAGAGGAAGGCTGCAGACTTGCCAAGGAGAGGGGAACAGAGAAGGGGAGGGTGTGGGGCGTGAGGAGGGAGAGCGCAGAGCCGAGGCAGCAGTAGTGAGGGCGGCAGCGTCTGGAGCAGGAGGCGACAGATGTCTCTAGGTAGATGCCCTTATGGCAAGTCTTCTGGAGAGAGAGGAAAATCCCAGTAATATTAACAGGGCTACGACAAATGAAAATTGGGAGATAAGCAGATGGAACATGCCTCGTGGTTCAGCTTTCATCATCAGTAACTCTGCGTCTGCGAGCAGGCGGGGCCGACTGTCGTTCAGACCGTATGCCTTTCCCTTTCAGGGACCGTGTGTCGTCCTCTCCGGCGGGCTGGGGGGTGGAGGTCAGAGCCTGCGGGAGGGAGGGAGCAGGGGGCAGAGACTAATTATTCTCAGCTGTCCTGTAAAAAAACAAACATGTGACCGTGCCTTGGGGAAGGTCAAGTGCAGATGGACACCGTCCATCTTGAGAGCCTGGAGTCGCCGACTTCACCACAGGGCTCTTTCCAGGCTTGGGGGGACCCCTCCTGGCTGCCCTCCCGATCTCAACTGTAAGCGCCTTAAAGGCAGGCTTTGTTGCTGCTTCTCACAGGTTGGGATGGAGGGTAGGGGGAGAGGGGGGAACCCCGAGTCTCATCTGTATGGGGGGATTAACCGTGCTAAGTGCTCTCTGCACCCCAGCCCACACTGAGCCCTGCCCAGTGCCCTCTGTGTCCTGCAAGTATTTCAGAGGCTGGGCTGGGGTCCCTCATGGTGCTGTGGGTCCAGAGAGACCGGGAGAGGATAGGAATCTGGTAAAGCCGGAATCTCCCAAGACGGGGCACTGCTGATTGTGAGGGAGCCTCGGCCCAAAGCAAACCTTGGCACCCACTTTTTAAAAATTAACTTGTTATTCAGGAGGCAACACCATGACAACCTTAAGGAGATAAATTTAAACGGCAAACCGCTCACAGACTGCTTTAGCCTGCTGGATTTATGTATTCCTTTCCCTCGACTAACCTGAGAAACAGAATAAATAAAGCTCTTATCACTTGGTAAATTGTTTCATCAAGAATCCTGTATCCGAGGTGCAGATGAACGTGTAATTCTTTTTTTTTTTTTTTTTCAACATGACAGCAGCTGGCTCATTTATTGAGCTTTTCTGAACATTTATAAAACAGAAATCTGAAATACAAAAACCAACCAAAAATACCTAACCGGGGCGGGAGGGTTGGTTCTGACAGTTGCACACGTGCGTGCACGCGTGGGCACCGAGACCAGGGGCCTTCCAAAGACTTGTAATGGTGTAAGCGTTGGCTCCTGTTTGTTCATAGCCCGGTGGTGTTAACAAGCAGTGGGTTGTTAGTGACAGTCGCGCTCTCCAGCACTTGCCGCGGAGGCTTGATGTGATCGAAGAGCTGTCATTTATTAGCCGTTGCGCGATTCCAGGGGGGTGAGTCACGGATCAAGCTTGGGCCCCTGGAGCAGCTTTTTCTTTCTTTCTTTCTTTCTTTTTTTTTTTTTTTTTTGTTATGTCTAAATCCTCCATACAAATTGCAGTATTTCTGGACTCCCAGCGGGACCCATTAGAGCCTGTGGGGCATTAACGATCATTAGTGCTGGTGGGGGTGTTGGGAAGCAAAGAAAGGGAGGGGCGGGAGGGGGAGTTGGGCAGCTCGTTCCGAAATGGAGAATCAGCACCTCGCGTTGCTCGCAGCGACCAGGCCTGGGGTTCGTTAGCATCCCCGGTGACCTAAGTTAGCGCCGGCCAGGTATGGGCCTCCCCGCATGGGAATCCTGGAACTGCCCCAAATCCTGCTTCCCTGTCCACATCCTTCCCCGCGCCTCCCCAGCGTCTGCCTGGCCCCCGGCGTGAAGCTGGTTTTGAATCGCCAGCCCTGAAGGCACACATGCGCGCCCGCTGTGACCCACGGTCCTGCCCGTGACCCACGGTCCTGCCCGCGCCCTCCGGTGGCAGCGCCTCCCGTCTCGGCACTTGACTGTAGGGATCAGACCAAGTGTCTTAATCACGACTGACCTGCGTCTTCACCAGGGTGGGGCGGAAGGGCGGGTGTTCACGAGGCCAGCACACGTCTGCTCACACTTAAGACTGCCGCTGTTGGAGCCGAGAAGCGCCCTGACCTGGGGGCTCGCTCACGACCGGAGCCGGTTCCCAGCGGCCTTCCTCCCGCGGAACCCCACGTCCACACCAGGCCGCCTCGGCCCGGCCTTCCTTGTGGTGTGCGCTTTCCTCCTGCACTTCCCGTTTTTCTCTCCCGCCTCAGATCCTTGAAGTCTCACCTTCCGCATCTGTGATATCCCCCGCAGACCACAGGAAGGAGTGTTTCTGAACGATTAACGAGAAAGTTGGTGTTAGGGGCGCCTGGGTGGCTCGGTCCGTGAAGCGGCAGTCCCTGAATTTGTGCTCAGGTCCTGCTCTCCAGGGTGTGAGATCAAGCCGCGTGTGGGGCTGCGCGCTGAGCGCTTGAGGTTCTCCCTCTCCCTCTGCCTCTGCCCCTGCTCACACTCCTACTCTGTCAAATAAATAAATCTTTAAAAAAAAAAAAAGAATCCCACCGAGTCGGGTGGAACCACAGCCGTGGTGCCCGGGAGAGGCGTAGGGAGCATGAGAAACCCCAAGGCATTCCGAGCCGGGAAGGGCAGTCGAGGAAACATTTCCGCAGACGCCGCAGGGAACGGTGTAAAGGAAGAGCGGATCCGTGGTTCCCGTGTTCCAGACGCCGTCCTGGGGCAGGTGTTTTTCCGTGAACTGATTGAGCTCATCCTCACGACCCCAGAGCAGGGCGGGGAGTCTCCGGTTCACCGATAGGGAAGCTGCGATTTAGAACGGGCTGAGCTGCCTGGCGGATCCGCAGCGCGAGCCCGTGGCTCGGGGCGAAATAGCGCTGGTGCTGAGGGCTTGACCTTGGAGAGCAACCGCCCCATTCTTTCTTCTTCACCCCTGTTGGCGTCTTCGAGCCCGGAATGAATAGGACCCTATCCACCACCTCTAGCGTGGAAGGAATACCACATTTCTTTGCTTCCTTAAAGCAACGTCATTTTCTACCATTCTACCGACATCGGTACCCCTAAAGGGAACTTGAACTTCAGGAATTCCTGGTGCTGCCTTTATCCTCAGAGTCGGGGCCAGGTTCAGTGGCTTGCCTGTTGCCGAGGGATTCTGGAGTTTGGGAGGTTAGGCTGTCCGGCCCCTGCCTCACTCTCAGGACATCCCCCATCTCTATCCACACAGTACACCTTTGTCTGGGATGCCCCCACCCCCGAGGGTCTTGCCTTTGTGGGGGGCTATCCTGAAACAGGAGCCTGGGTCCCGGATACTCTGAAATCAGCCCTTTCTCTGCCTCTCCGTCCCGAGTAAATCTTCCTTCACGTCTTTGTCTTCATAAAGCCCTTCCCCCGCCTCATAGGCTCTAGAATTCTTTCCTCCAACTTGATCTTCCTCGCTCAGATAGATTTTGATGGCCTTTAATAAAACTCAATGCCAGAATCATTAGCAACTGAAAAGAACTAGTTTTCCCTTCTTCTAGACTAGAGAGGGCTTAGTGACCAAATATTCCTAGAAAGTATGGAAACACTTTCATTCCTTCATTCCAGGAACCCAGTGATTCTCCAAATGCGGTCCCCGTCTGGAGAGGGAAGGGTCTCTTTCCGGAGTTCCGCAGCATCAAGACGGTTTTCATTAGAATAAAACATTATTTGGCTTTTCCAGCTCCTCCCGTGCTCTTACAAATGTACAGTGAAGTTTTTCCAGACCCATGATTGAGGCAGATCAAATGGGAAAGTGATAGGAGGACCCAGCTGTCTTCTGTCAAACCGGAGGTTAGAGAGATTTGCAAAGATCAGAGACAATGTTACTCTGCTCACTAAAATTTGTTTTTGTTTTGTTTTGTTTTGGAAATTATAGGGTTTTATATTTCCTAAAAATATTTTCTTTGTTAACAGGTAATGGATTTATTGTTGCTTTTTTTTAAAAGGAATTAATAAACACTTCATCATTTTCTCAGCTTTTTCATAAGATAACCGTGAATAGCTACAATACACATAAACAATGGCTTTTTGGAATCCTTCCAAAAATTTAAAGAGTATGAAAGGATTCTGCGGCCAAAACACTTGAGAAATGCTACAGTAGAGCGACACAAGGGAAGAAAAACCAAATAGTCAAGTTTCCTTGCAAAATAGGCTCTGCCACATTGACCGTCTCCAGTCTGGATTGTGTGTTCCAGTGAGAGGAGGGGTTATTTGAATATTTTGGCTCAGCCTGTTTTTCTTTTTCTGTTTTGGGTTTGTTTTTTTTTTTTTTTTTTTCCTTTCACGTTTGGAGAGACCTTAAAAAACAGTTGTCCCCTAAACCCAGATAACCACAGCCTCCAGTTTCCCTGGGACAGTCTCTTTTGCCTGTCTTTTGCCTTGGCATAATTTTTAAGAGTTCCCCCTTCAATTCTGCAGAGTGTCCCGGTTTGAGTGAGAAGTCCTAAGTCGGCCTGTCCGAACCCCATTCATGAGCTTCTAAGAGACCCCAGTCTTCCCGTCATGCAGAGCTACAGCTATGCTCCCTCCGGCTGGATTGGCAGGGCCGTGGCGGGCGGCATGGGCTTGTCGGTGACACTCCTATCCCAGCTGTGAAGGTGGGTGTCCTCGATGACCTCCACCAGGCCCTGGGCCACCAGGTTTCCGAGACCAGGGTGGTGGGGCCCTGGCTGGCCACACGTTCAGAAAGCTCCCGAGCCACTGGCAGCTCAGATGACCTCCCGTGTCCGTCGAAACTGGCGACACACAGGGGCCTGCAGGGCTCTTTCGGGACATCGCTAAGCCCGCTGGATCTAAGATTTCAAATGCTGTTTTGAGCTACTTGACGCAGAGGTGAAGCCGGACCACTTGGAGGGAAGTGTGAAATTCTTCAGTCCTTCCACTCAGTTGTGACTCTATAAAAATTATCCCAGGGTCAGAAGCAGGGGAGCCGAAGACGGTGACGCTCCAAATGCAGACAGGGGGGCCGTCGGGGCGCATCCTTCCCCTCCCGCTTCCGCAGGAGGAAACTGTCCCCTGCTCTCCGTAGCGCTCGTGTACATGACTTGGGGGGTACCCTAACTGCCCCTCCAGAAGGACTACGATCCTCGTTAACAGGAAGCTTCCCACTCTCGGGTTGTGGGCCCAGGAGTGTAGGAATTGGAATTCTTTTTAATTCACCATATGGTTCGTTGTGCAGCTTTGTGAAGCCGTAAATCTTTGGTGGAGGCGCAACCCAGCCGAAATGTCACCAGAGGAAATCACTTTGTTTGGCTTTTCCTCTTGTTTCCTTCCCCAATTCCTTTTTTTTTTTTTTAAACCCATGCAACTTTTGGTACCTCCACATCGGTGAGGGAGGTGCGGGGGGCCAGAAGGTCTTGGACCAGCCGCCTGGCAGGGATCAGCCGCCTGGCAGGGATCTGTCCGGCGGACCCATCAGTTCCAGCCGCATTCCGAGAGCTCGAGATCTGGCTTCTGCTGCTGCCAGCAATTACGAAAGAGGCCTACTCAGCTTTAAGCACTCAAGTGTTGATGGACAAAGTGCTAGTTTAACAGATCTGTGTAATGGGGAACAGGTGAATAAATACAGGATTAGTGAGCCCTTCCCAGGAACAGCCTTATCATCACGTGTCCGGGGGGGGGGGGGTTCTGCCTCCATCTGACAACCCGGGTTGTGTAGACGCTTTTAAGTAACACAACATAGAGGCAACCCTTCATCACAAAGCACTGAAACAATTAATCAAGATTTATCTAAATCTCTGGGTGGGAATGGTCCATCTACCCAAGTGGCCATTTCTGAGCAGATGCACAGCCTCCTAAATGAATAAATGGAAAGCACGGCCCCAGAAGCCACAGCGTCTGTAAGAGGCGCGGTTGTTTTCTGTAACTCTCCGGTTATGGAGGAAAGGCTGTGTGAACAGCCTGTGTGCCTCCAAAGATCATTGCAGTATGCAAGTGGGGACGTAATAAGAGGGTGGTTTTGAGCCTCTCCAGCCTCGAAGGCATGTTCTTTTTTTTTTTTTAATGTGAGTTTTTTTTTTAAGATTTTATTTATCAGACACAGAGAGCACAAGTAGGGGGAGCAGCAGGCAGAGGGGAAAGGGAGAGCAAGGAGCCAGATGTGCGGCTCGATCCCAGGACCCTGAGATCATGACCTGAGCTGAAGGCAGACACTTAGCTGTCTGAACCACCCAGGCGCCCCAGGAAGGCATGTTCTTTATCCCCTCCCCACAGCCGACCATGCTGACCTGTCTCTCCACTCTCAAAGGCTTGCTGTAATCCCTCTCTTGCTCCTAGGGACGTATTTTCGCCCTGACCTAGCCCCTTTATTAAAAAGAAATGCTGTCGCCCTAGAGGTCATCCACTCTTTGGATGGCCCTGCAACTCCGTGAGCAAACACGGGCATTGTTTTACATTGTTTCCACTCTGGATCGGGCGCTTCCTTAGTGACACATTACGTTTCGGACATTTATCTGTTTGAGGCACAGCGCCCATTTATTTTAATCTCTGTGTAGTATTTCATCCTGTGGCTAAATCATATTTATTAATCCTCCTGGCAATGGGTGTTTGGATCGTCTTCATTTCTGCCATCCTGACGAAGTCAGGAGCTCCTTGACTGCCGACTGCCAGCTCTTCTGGGTGGTGGTGGAACCCGTTGCCACATCCCGAAAGCATGTGAGAGGTCCCCTTTTGCCACACCTTGCCCAACATTTGGGTCAAAGCCATTTTAATCTCACTACTATTATAACTTAGATTGTCCCGATCAGTACTGACGTGGAGCATCTCTTCACTCGTCTGTAGGTTATTCAGCAGTGTTGATGTATTTTGCCCATTTTCTTATTTAGGCTGCTCATCTTTTGTTGCGTTGACCTGTGGAGCCCCTCATCCGCTCGTGCTCATGTTTTCCCGTCGTGCACTTCGTAACCATCCCGTGTTGGGTTCCTTGCTTTTGTGACGTGGCCAAGGATGTAGCCAGGTAGACCCTGGGAGCTGTAGCATAGGGAGGCTTTGCAGGTGGTGCTTAGGTCTCTCCCGTAGGCAGTGGGGAGCCATCGAGGGTTATAAAAATTGTTCATATTTGCTTTGGAAAAGGGAGTCTAGCAGCAGAACGGAGGATGGGTTCAGGAGAGGAGAGAAGAAAGAAGGTGATGCCACGTAAGAGGCTTTTACAAGAATCCAGGGGAGGAAGAATGAGGTCCTGGACCCAAGTCATGGCCATGACTCCCACGAGCATTCCCAGGGATTTCTTGGGATCATCTGGGAGTGGGATGGGAGGGAAGTGGTGAAAATTCAGTAGAGCGCTTCCCTGCCATCTCCTGCGGATCCACGACGTCGCTGTTCCTGCTTGCCTTAATGAGGGCGGTTCCCGTTCCCACCATCCCGCAGACACCCAAGTCTGCTCACCAGCTTGGAAGCTTCTCAGGGCCTTGACGCCGCGCTAGATTTCCCTCGTCCCAGGAGGACACTGTGCTGAGCCCAGCCAGATCTTAATTCTCCCTTCGGCCCCGCTGTTTCCTTCAGGCCACCTTGTCCGCCTCTCTCCGTCTCTCCCTCTCCCTTTTTTTAAAAATTTTATTTCCCATTTTAAATCTTGCACAGTATAATACAATAAGCATTAAATCATGCAAATTGGTCTAGGTTACATTTTGAAAAATGTTAAGAGGAAACTGTTAAGAGACCAGTTTCTGACAGGCAATGCATTTTAAAGTTGAGGGATTTGAAATATTTCAGCAGTGGACCTAAAACGGCATTATAAATTAGTTCAACTTATCAGCCCTAAACAGAATTATTCATCTTCCAAAAGGGTATTTCATGGCCGCTGGGCCCAAACGATCGCTCACCTTCATTTGTGCCCTGCTCTAAGGGTAGGTCTCACTTTACTGAATTCTCCTGATTCATTACTGTGTGTTACTTTATGAATTTTTTATCAGCATTTTAATAGCTCTTTCAGATGATTGAATGTAACTGATTCTTGTAGCAGAACACTGATTGAACAGAAAGACAGTAATGTATGTCGTAAGGGTTAGCTTCAAGCCAAGCAACAGAGTTTTTACCTGTAAGATGTGCTTTTTTCCCCTCGATAAGAGTCTCTGCAGCTGGAAGGAGCCCCCCCCCCCTCCCACACACCTGCACCTTGCTTCTCCAGGAGGGTTTGGGGAGGAACCTGCCATTGCCAGGCATGGTCGTGCAAGCCGAGGAGGGGGGAGGAAGTCAGTGCGGGCCTGAAACATCCTTTCATTGTGCTTTGGAAGGATGAAAGGATCGCAGTTTCCAAGGTTCTTGGAATGAGAGAAAGACATTAGACTTGCTCAGCCCCGGGGGTGGAGGAGGCTAGTGTAGGAAGAGCCCAGAGTCTGAGCTCAGTGTGGAGCTCGACTGTCACTTCTTTGCTGTGTGACCTTGGGGACTTTTTCCCATTGTCTGGGCTTTTTTTTTTTTCACTTCCCTATAGATCAGAACGAGCCCCCATACCCACAAACCTTGAGGATTGAATGAAAACTTGGATAGGAAAGCCCCAAGCATATAACAGGCCCTAAGGAGATGTTTGTTGCATATGAATAATGTACATGAAAGCACTTTTAAACTTTTAAAGCATGGTACAAATGTAAGTTATTAATATAGGCCAGCCTTGATGTCTGGGCAGCAAGGGTGGGCTTCCCCGTGTACTGTATGCTGAGGTGAGCCCTCTGGAAGGCCGTATCTGTTGATCAGAAGTGGCCACATAATCAGCAAATTCATATGGTTCAACCTAATCCCTTTACACCAGTTGATTGTATGTGACTTGAGTGATTAAAATTTAAAAATTGTGGAGGATTTGTGTTTAGGGAGTTGCATTACAGAGCCAAAGAGATGTTGTAGATAATTAAGTGCAATTCTACGTGTCGGTGAGGAAACCGAGTCCAGACCTCACCGGTGGTCAGCAGCAGCTCCAGGAACGAGCCTGGTTCTCGTTCCTAGATCCTTGGACTTAGGCGCTACACCAAACAGCCTTACTAGGCGTGGGATTCCTTTACTCAGCAGACAGGGGACAGGGCTCGAAAAAGAAAGCACACCCTCCCCAGCCTTCACGAGGACTCTTTCTTCTGTGCGGGCTGAGCCCGGGAAGTATCCAGCACGACCTAAGACCCCAAGGTGGGGGATGAGGGGAATGGGCGCTTCCTAGACAGCTGGTCGACTCAGAACGGCAACTAGAGACAAGTCCGAATGAGTCTTAGACTTTGGTACCCAGCGGGTGTGCTGATATCCGGTGACTTGGCTCATGCCCGAATCAGCTCACGAAGCCTTTTTGATGCTCTGGTGGTTCTTCTTCTTCTACCTTGGAGACAAGCCCAGTTGAGATGGACAGGGATTGGCAGACAACCTACAGGAGAACCAGCTGGAATCCTGCTTGCTGGACATCTTGGCGTGGGATCGGTGTCCACTTAATGACAGAAATAGCTAGCTTTCTCAAGCTCTAAAAGTCGTAGACCAACAGAAAAAGATACAAATGGAAGAGAAGGCATGCAAGAAATGAATGGAAGTTAAATATCTTAGTTGGCAAAGGAAAATATAGCCATTTGGAAAGATAGTTCCTTTCTCTCTCTCTCTCTCTCTCTTTTTTTTTTTTTTTTTTTTTTTTTAAGATTTCATTTACTGATGTGTGAGAGAGAGCCAAGCAAGGGGTCCAGCAGGTAGAGGGAGAAGCAGGCTCCCCTCTGAGCAGGGAGCCTGATGCAGGACTTGATCTCAGGACCCCAGGATCACGACCTGAGCTGAAGGTAGACGTGAAACGACTGAGCCACCCAGGCACCTCGGGAGAATACCTTCTACTTGAATTGCCAGTACCCTTATTTTTTTCCTTGTTCATGTCAACATCTTCATGTAAAATATAGTAACAGCGAACATTTAGAAACAGTCTGGAAAAGCCTGGACCTAATTCATTTTAATGTCCTTTTTAAATTTCTTTTTAATTTTTAAAGCCAAGTCTCCAAATGTGCCTTTAGAGTTATTTTTTATAACATGTGTCTTAAGATCATAGGATTGAAATACAGCACGTGGGGGCAAGTGGGGTCTAGGAGAGAAGTTACATGACAGTTGAGTAAAGATTAGAAGGTTTTCATGGTCAGTTTTCATAATCCTGCTAAATTATGCGGCCAGAAAGGGCACTCCAGAAAAGAGGTATATCCCTCTGTTCACAAGCACAGTTGCTATTTAAGAGCTTTACCCATTAGGGAACAAAAATAACAACACTAAACGCCTTCACTGACCCTGCTGCTTTCGCTCTGACATCTCCTTCGGATCTTTCTCTGACGGGAAATAGTTGGGGACCTCAGGTATCAAATGAAAATGGTGATATCAACTGGGTCATGGGGAACTTTGATATTCAAAGGACACACGTGCACATGGCAAGATGAGGACAGACTAGTAGTTCAAGGAAAGTTTCAGGTTTGTTGGGTTCAACAACTCAGAAAAGGACAGGACTGATGTCTTTTTTAAGCAGATTCTCACCTTTGAAAGAGAGAGCTCCTGTGAGACATGGATTTGGTCCTTCGTCCTTTTAAAGTGTGTATAGACTAGAATGAACGGTGAGCGCTGCCACACCCTTTCTTCCCCGACCAGCCGTGGTGCCGAGAACCAATCACCCTACCCCAGACTGAATGGATGCCGAGTCCGAATGCCACTAAAACCCAATTAGAATTTAACAGACACCATAAATAGAGTGTTAACCATGGCAAACTAACTTGGAGATAAGTCCCAGGGCTCGCGAGTAGGCGTAATAGCTCAATAAGAACAAAACCTTTTATGAACAGCTTCACGTCTCGTATCCAACAGCTCATCATTTAGATAAATAGTACAGATCTTATCACTGTTTTATAGGAGAGAAAGTGAGATTCGACGAGGTTGTAACTTGCACGAGGACACAAAAAGTTAGTGACATTGGCCACGCCGTTCTGCTTTCTGTGACCAACGTCCGCCTGAGGAGGTGTTCTCGTCGGCCGCCCTTGAAGAAGGTCGAAGAAAGAAGAGGGTAGGGAGTCTGAGCTGCCGAAGAGGCTGTTGGCTGAGGGCACTATTTCTGAAGCTTTACAGAGATGTAGTTCACAGATCATAAAGTTGACCCATTTTAAGTATATATAGTTCAGTTTGTTCTGGTAGGTCCCGGATACAAATCCTCTCTTTGTATTTCTCCCAGCGTGTGTATGATTTGTCTTTTCATTTTCTTCGTGGTGTCTTTGGAGCATAAAACTTAGCAGTGTTTTAAAAGATTTTATTAATTTATTTGAGAGAGAGCGCCCAAGCAAGGGGGCAGCAGAGGAAGGGGGGGAGCAGGCTCCCCGCCAAGCAGAGAGCCCGATGCGGGACTCGATCCCAGGACCCTGAGATCATGGCCTGAGCCGGCAGAGGCTTAACCCACGGAGCCACCCAGGCGCCCCAAAAGTTAACAATTTTGGTGGAAGTCCGGTTTATAATTTTTTTTTTCCTTTTACAGCGGACACTTTTGGTGTCTTATCTGAGCAGTCATAGTGTCACTGCGGAGAATACGTTCCAAACCGAAGTACTGTCAGATCTCTCCCCTTCTCTCGCGCACACACATGCACAGACATGCACTAAGGTCCGGCGGCTACTCCCTTCATTTGGAATAAAATCCAGGCGTCGTGCTCTGGCCCCGAAGGCCTTCCTGCGATCTGGCTCCCCTGCCCCGTCTTCCCTAGGTCACCATGCCCCCCTGCCCCCCCGGGGCCACCACTGCTCCTCCCACGAGCTGGTCTGAGTCTGTTGGGGCCCGTGCTCTCGTGGCCGCCTGGGCCGGAAGCCCCTTCCCCGCCTCGGCCTCAGCCACTTCTTCCTTGCACGCACACCGGTGTGGGTATCGCGGCCCTCGCGACGGCTGCCCAGATCTTCTAGCGAGGAGGTTCTTACGGAAGGACCCCTCCCTCCAGCCAATAACGCCTTCCCTTATTCTTTCACAATACTTCTCACTTGCTGGGATCATTTTGACTTTTTCCGCCGTGCATGTGTGTGTGTGTGTGTGTGTGTGTGATCCTCCCCCGTACGCCCGACCCCCCACCAAGGGCAGAGCGCTTGTCTGGGCGCCCGCTGCTATCTGCCCGGCCCCAGCCAGCTGCAGGGCCAGTGCCTGACACAAGGCTGGAGCCTCGCAAGGATGCAGAGGCGTCGTGAGCAGATGTGAAGCGGAGAAGGACTTCACGGATCAGATTTACTGCGGAAATACGTGCGGGGCTCCAGCAGGTCCCATTCTCAATGCGCCCTTCTCTACTGAACTCGATTGACCAGGATCCTTGCTGTGCTTACGCTGCCCCCAGCCCGTCCGTCCTGTGCTGCCTTCACTTGCTGTGCAGGTGGCTTTCCTTTTGCTTTCTTCTAATACAGAGGTTTTGTCTCCCCGGTCCGCTAGGAAGCTCTCAGGGGCAGAATCCATGTGGCGTGGCCTAGAAGGTGCTCGGTATCTGGTCAGTGGATGGATGAACAAGCAGATGTCCTGAGCCTCACCCCTGTGGCCTGAGCTCATGGGGACCCAATGGCAAAGGACTGTAACATACGACTCGCTAAGGGGGAAAATGGAAGGCCGGGGTCGCATCTTGCCTTGGGATGCGAACATCAGTCATGTCACCGTGACCACCTCCTCGCGCTGGTGGGTGGTCGGGGCACCGTGTGAGATCAGGCACCACCACCGTGACCACCTCCTCGCGCTGGTGGGTGGTTGGGGCACCGTGTGAGATCAGGCACCAGTGCTTCCCAAGGAGGCCAAGTCATTTGCAGCTCTGGGATACCTGAGCTCGGTAGGAAATCTCTCAAAAGCACTTTACACGCCAGTGTTTTGAAGAGGTTAATGGTTCTTTGTTCACTTTCTTAGCTTTTGCCAAAATAGATGATCTAACCTCTTGGTTTGGTCTTACCTACAAAATACACTTTCAGCTTCCCCTAATCCTTGGTCACTGTCCCACGGGCTTAGCTGAGGACATGAGACGTGCAGGTGTCGGCACCAAGAGACAGACCCCGTGTGGTGCTTTACCGTGCAGCAAGGGTGGTGGGGGCCCGGGTCCCAGCCTTGGGTGGCCAGCTTCTGCTCCTTTAGCCGGGTCAACCTCCTCCGTATGGCCCGTTGCAGTAGTGGGAATACCTTGCCACGCTCGCGGTTGGACAGGACTCGGGTATGATTCTGCTGTCACTGGGTGTCTGCGGATGGACGGCATCCCTTCTTGGAGCCTCCATTTTCTTGTCTGTAATATGAGGCTAATAGGACCTAAGTTATAGGGTTATTACGAGGGTTAAGGGGTACCTGGATGGCTCAGCGGGTTGTGCATCTGATTCTTGGTTTCGGCTCAGGTCGTGATCTCATGGGTCGTAGAATCGAGCCCTACATCGGGCTCTGCGCCCAGCCCGGAGTCTGCTTGAGGTTCTCTCTCTCTGCCCCTTCCCCCATGTGCTCACGTGCTCGCTCGCTCGCTCTCTCTCTCTCTCTCTCAATCTTTTTTTTTCTTTTTTAAAGAGGGTTACGTAGAACACTGTGTGAAACATTGCTAATACAGTGCCCAGACACAGAAAGTATAGAATAAAGGTAGCTTTGTCGAGTGTGACTACAGCTGTCAGTTAGCGCTCTCATTTCTGTGGCGACAGCCAGCACAGCCAGGAGAACGGCTGCGCCAGTGAACATGACTCTGTAGGCCCAGATTTTAAGTGAACGGATGTCCACGGCCTTCTTGATTTTCTTGCGTGAAAGTTCTAGGACAGATTACTCTAAAAATGCACCAAAGCATCAAATCAGGCACTAGCAAGAGAAAGTAGCGATGGAGAAAATAAGAACACGGATTCGGAAAACCTGGGGATCGGATCGTTGCCGCGATTAAGCTCCGGAGCTGGCACTGGGATTCCTGGCAGCCGCGGTCGAAGTCACTGTGAAATTACTCAGACAAGGAGACCGTCGCTCCTTCAAGAATCAAGGCTCCCTCCAAAGTCACCCTCCAAGGTAACTTTCTCACTCTTCGTGGTGAACAGGATTCTGGCAACGTCTTCCTCGAATGCAATCATGGATGTCGGACGACTGCCTCCTGCACGTAACTTTCTGCTAAGAGCAAACGGCACGACACGAAAACACAATCTGTTCCGTGTGGGGCTGAAGTAGTGTGGCCCCAGCGTGCGGCAGCGAGGTGGTCAGATATGGTCCCTGGATAGGATTTAGAATGTTTCAAAGAATGGATGAACTGCTTGTCCTTTAAATAATCTTTTGTAAATATTGCTTTTCTCAGCTGGGCTTTTGACGGGAGCTGAATAGCAGACTGTTTGAGATTGTGGCGTGTTTGTGTTCTCTGCTCAAGAGCCTGGTGTGTTTGTGTTCTCTGCTGCTGGTCTAGGCCAGCGCTCATGCCTCAGGAATCAAAAGTGCAGGTGGGAAAGTTGGCATCTTATTGTGAAAATCGGACCCCCGCCTGCGCGGAAGTCCATTCCAGCTCTCCCAGGGTGGGGCTGCGGGTGTGCTTGTGAGCAGATCCAGACCCCTCTTCAGGCCTCCATCTGGGGCTCTCTTCTGACGCGCAGATAAGTTCTCAAACCAGTGCTGTCCAACGGGTCTCCACAACAGGGCAGCTCCCTGTGGGTAGGGGGATCCAGGACAGAGTCTGGTAGGAGGATGCGTCACAGTCTGGAGCTAGAAGGCCCAGCCCCCCCGCTCCGTGGCTTCCTTGACAGCTGCCTGTGGGTCCAGAAGGAGTCTGTCTGCAACTGGGAATATCACCTGTGTGGTTCCAGGCAAAATCCTTGCTCTAGCAGGTGGCCGGGACGTTCCCAGCCTGGGTTCTTCACCACGAGCCGTAGAAACTGTCTTTCTTGCCAGGATTCTGAGCAACACGACTTCATGGGAGAGCTGGCCGATCCGCAAACTCCAGAATTTTCCCTTAAAAATTTAAACGAATCAATCTGCTCAGTGAAGTGATTTGTACAAGCCAGGTGCATTTGGAGCAAGTGGGCTGGTTTTGTCTGTTATAGTTACTACTGAGCCCTTCCTTCTGACCCCAGGTGCCAAGACCAGTGGTCTGTGGACACGAGCTCATGTCAGGGTCTGTAAGGGAGCACGTGAGAGGCAGAGAAGAGTCAGGCAGAAAGGAACCGTGACGTTGAGCCCGCGCAGCCTTCTTGTTTCCCAGAGGCCCGAGGAAGCCAGGACTCTCCACTTACAAAGTCCTCTCCCTGTCACGTCTCACGGTTCCCCTTCCTTCTCCTCAGGATGCTTAGTAGAGGGTCATTGTTCCTGACCTCGATCACCTCCCCAAAGGACTGCAAGTCCCTGGAGGCCAGGGGTGGGTCCTTTTTGGCTCACCGTGTAGCACAGCGCACGGCCCATTGAAGGCGATCGGTGACTCCAGCTGCACGGAGGAACATGGGCACGTGCTTGCAAAAATTCCCGGAGAGCCGGGAAGGAATTATGTAACGTGAAAATGGTAACAGGGTATTTTTCCCCAGATACCAGCCGATCTGCTCAAGATGACTTTGAAGTGGAGGCGTGGGAAGGAGTGGGGAGAACCACTGGGAAAAAGCATCTTTTAAAAAATGACTGTGAACGTACGGACAGTGAGGTATCCAGGAGGTTATAGGTTTGGAACCGAGAGAAAATCCGCAGTGTGAGGAAAGCCGAGTGATACCCAAGATTAAAAAAAATTTTTTGAGGGAGACCAAAACCATGCAGCGTCTGGGAAAACCAAACTGATCGCGGTTTGTGGTAAATGTGATCTCAGAAATGGCACCGAGATTTGGTGAGACTAAAAGAGATCAGAAAAGGGATCGAACAGTGTTCCGTAGGCGGTGAGAGGCCCCGTTTGCAGAGAAGATGAACCCCTGAGGGGCCTGGAGGAGACCCTTCCAGGAGGACGGCCCCAGCCCCCAGCCACGGGGGGGTCGTTCCAAACCCCCGGCAGAGGCTGAACCTGCAAACGGCACCAGCCCCGACGCAGGCTGTGTGTGTCCCGACACCCGCGTCCCTGGATGCCGTGTGGCTTCTGAACTGGCCGCCGTGAGAGACCATCAGCAAGAACTAGGGATGCAACAGACCGAGGCTACAATCCGCTGTGAGAGAAGTTACCCAAATACTGAGCCTTTTCCCCAGAATACCTCAGGGTGCGGCGCTCGCCTCTCCTGTGCCGGCGAGAGTGATGACCCGCGGCATGAGAGACGAAGGACCGTGGGCGCCGGACGGACCGTGGGGCTGTCACTGACCTGCCAGGCTGCCTCCGCTGGGGGCTGCCGCTGGCTGCGGGTCAGTGCCGCCGCGAGAGGCGAAACTGCGGATGAGATTATGGGAACCACCGCACTTCGGGCCGCAAGCCCGCTGCCAGAGGAGCTCAGAGCGCCCGGACCGGGGCCCCAGCCAGATTCACAGCACAGCTCCCGGCGGGGGGACAATTAGCTCCCGCCCGTGTCCCCGCACAGCGCGGGGACAAATGTGTGGGGCATTGCCGGGGGCTCCCCACCCCGAGGCAGCTGCTCCTCGGGCTCTGGTCCCCGAGGAAGACGTCCCTGTCTTGCTGTCCCTGCCTCATCTCGCGAGGCACCAGTCTTGTCGCTGCTGTCCTCGGAATGCCTCTCGACACACCCTCCTCCCGCTCAGGTAGCTCCGACCCTTGGTGTTGTCCCGGGGATCCCCTTGCTCGCCTGGCCCCGGACCGGGCTGCCCTTCCACCCCCGACCTGGCTCACGGCTGCTGGCCGTCCTTCCTGGGGTCAGATTCCGTGCCGCCTCCGATCCCGCCACCCGCCCGTCCCACTTAAAAGGCTTTCTTTCCGGCGGTGCCTGGGTGGCTCACTCGGTTGGGCGTGTGCCTTCTGCTCAGGTCATGATCTGCGGGTCCTGGGATGGATCCTGGCACCAGCCCCAAGTCGGGCTTCCTGCTCGGCAAGGAGTCTGGGCTGCTTCTGTCTGTCTCACGCCCTCTGCCTGCAGGGAGTCTGCTTCTCTCTCTCTCCCCATCCTGTCTCACCACTGCTCATTCTCTCTCTCTGTCTCTCAAATAAATAAAAAATCTTAAAGAAGAGAAGAGAGAAAGGAAAAAGGCTCGTTTTCCTCTCTCCTGACCACCCGCCTGCTCCGCGGCCTCTAACCCCGTCTCCTCCTGTCCTCACAGCGCTCCCCTCCGCCTGCTCGGTGTGTTCGAAGCTCCTGCCTCCCCCTCCCCGCGGCCCACACCCTCACCCCTGCTACACTCTCACCCCCTTGCCTCCAGGCAGCCTCGGCCCCTGGCTCTGTGTCCCCATAGGAGCGGCAGGAAATGTTTGTTGACTTGAAGGGGATGTTTCTTCCCAAGACAGAGCTTCCAAGTGCTTCTCACCCTTCTGATTTATCGCGCTTTCCCGAATACTTAAACCGAGTCTGTTCCGCATTGTTCCTGGCACTGATCCCGACGAGCCGAGCTGTCGTTCCTGGGGTTCGCTCTGTTGTCATTTGCCTGTCTCCGTCTCCTGGGTCTCCTCTTCTCCAGAAATCCATGAGGATGAGTGTCTTCAGGGGCCCCGGTTGGTCTCTTCACGCTGGAACGCTGGCCCCTGGGCCGGGAGCCATCAGCTCATTCCGACCAGTCCCCATGTGCCCGGGCGGAGAGGACGGGCCTGCCGTTGGAGGCTCTGGCTCAGAGGCAGACTTGAAAAGCCCGGCCTCCCCAGCAGAATCGGATGACCTGTCCCTCTGCGACGGGGACGTGCCTGCTTCTCTCTCGGTTGTTACCGAGCTCCCCGGCCACCCCCCACCCAAGGGGGCAGCCGCTTCGCTGCCATGACTGTTCCTACTCCTGACTCCACGCTCTTCGGTCTAGATCCACGTGAAATTTGTTTTATAAGGGCCTGCGGATGCCTTCCCCGCGCATCCTGTCCCTGCACATGCCCACCTCGAGAAGCAGCGACTCTTCCCGTCATGGCGGGGCGCAAATGGAACGAACTGGAAGCCTCCCTTGGCGATACCGTATCCCACTTCTTCCTTTGTTCACAAGAGACCTGAAAGAGAAGAAAGCGCTGGTCTACATAAATAGCACTAAGTACGATATACAGGGCGGAAGTGGGCTTGTGGGTTTAAAACTCTACAGGGGAGTTGTCATGGCAACGGAAAGTTGTCTTCGGTGGGGGGAGGGGTCCGTATGAATGAGCTAAGATCGAACCCGCCTCCCGTGGTGACTGCGCTCTCCGGGACTGTTCTTCCTTCTGAGACAAGAAGCAAAGCTCTTATCCCATCAGTGACATCTGGACGTGGCAGTGGGGGACAGAGTGGGTGGGTCCCAGGCCTGGAGGTAGGTTTCCAGGCTGAGTTTTATAATCCCCTGTTTAGAGGAATTAGATCCTCTCCTAACTCGTCTGCTTTACTTAGCCTTGTTCCAAGCACGTAGTCTTCAGCTTCGAGGACGGGCACTGTGGATGGACCATTAATTCCCTAATGGGAGCCTGCAGTTCACTTAAACATAAGGAAATTTTTTGACTGGAAGAGATTTTTCTGTAGGGAAAGGGCGAGAAGAAATCCTTGATGCTGGGGCCGTCCAGGGGCTGGGTCCCCCCAGCGGAGATTGGCTGTGGGTCAGGATCTTCCGACAGAGAAGAAACCCTGGTGTCTGGGCAGAGGGGGCAATCGACAATCAGCAGGATGTAGGAAGCCCTGCTTCCAGCTGCGAGCGAAGGGCTGCCAGGGATCCTGAGCACGTACCGCCACACGTGACTCCTGCCTCCGAGTTTGGAGGGGAGAAAGGAGGAGACAGCGTGAGCCTGCCTTGGTAACAGAAGGAAATAAATAGTAAAATGTGTTTTATGAAAGATAATCTGAGAGGCAGAGTGCACCGTTTCCTAAAGCCAGAGCCGCGTGGAGAAGGGGGCCTCGGTGTGGGGGGCGGGGGGCGGTGGTATGAACAAGGACCAGCCGTGGACGTGTTTTTCTAGAATGCACCGTCTAGAAAGGAACTGTTGAGCCCCAGGGCACAAAGAGGAAGAACAGACAAGCAAAGGCTGGTGAAGCCAAGCGTGGCGGTAATGGCACCAGGGACAGCTTCTCCCCAGATAGCGTGTATTTGTGGAAAGGACGATCTCATTTGCAAACTGCTTCCCGAAGGAGCCCCCGGAGGGCTGTGCCCGCTGACGACCGCGGCAGAGGAGGCCGGAGCCGCTCAGAACCCAGCACCACGGACGCACACAGAACCTGCCTGCGGGCAGACCGTCAGAGAGAGAGTCTAGAACAAGAAGCACGGCAAATGCTACCCACAAAGCCATGTGCAGTCCCTCGGAATTCACATCAGATGATTGGGAGGGCTCCTGCCTGTCACCCGCGGCTGCCCCACTGGCTGCGGGCACGTTCACCGCATGTCACAGCCGCCCTGCCCGGAGCCTCGCCAGAGAGAACATGCCGCCCGTCTGCCCCATGGCTGGTGTGCCCTTGTGAAGTGGGAGAATTTGGAGAGGGACAAGGGAGTGCTCCTCGGGGAGGGGCGGGGGGGGACCAGCGTTCCCCGGGACGCCTCGGTGAATCGGGGCTTTGTGTCTTTTGAGGAACGGGCTCCAGGACCGCACTGATCTCTGCTTTCCCCATAAATAAATATCAGACAGGATAGCCGAGGTCAGTCTAGAAAATTAGAGTTTGCTTGGGGGGAAAAAATATGTTCTGGAAAAGATAAACAGTGGCTTGCCGTTGCGCTGTTGCAACATTTGTTACAAGGTTCTGGTATTGATCTTTTATCACCCAATTCCCGCTGGGAGCCGCGATCTATCACCACGCTGGGGAGCACTAATGCGAGTGCGCGAATCCGGGGAGCCCCTCCGCGGCATCTGGGCGGCAATCACTCGGGGCAGGGCGGGGGAGGGGCGGGGGCGGCGCGAGCGGCCGGGTTCCGGGGGGAGTTGTGCGGTGGTGCTGTGTGCAAACGCATAGCCGTGCCGGGGAGTGTTACGGGTTTATGAGGAGAGTGATTAAAATTGCATCAAAGAGGCTGGTGAAGCTTATGGTTCAAGTTAACTGTACGAAGTAAACAGCCTTTAACGGCCTCCTGGGAGTGTGACACATAGTCTGTGGGTGTTGCGGCAACATGGTGCTGGTGAATGTTCTGGCCATCCCCAACTAATCACCATCTGTGAGCATGGGTCTCTGGGGAGCGTCTGGTGGTTGGACAATCACGGTCGTTAGCATTTTTAATCAGCTTCTGGGCAGCACAGATAGAAACCTTATGCTCAAGCCTTTCTTTCTCCTGTCTGTGTAGAATTACTTTCGGGGACGAGAGCGGAGCTGACCAGGAGTCGGGAGGGGCTTCCGCGAGAAGCATTTCGAGATTCTTTCCCCTCCTTCTTTCCCGGGCCCCGGCCTGACCTGAAAATGAGCCAGAATGCTTGCTTGTGGTCACTGCTCTGGTTGCTTCTGTTTGCCGCCGGCAGAAGGGACCTCGGGGTGGGGGGAGGGAGGTTGCTTCTGTGTCCAGTGGGACAGGCTGTCTCAGCTCAGTGCCTGGAGTGTGACATTATCCGCGCCCCCCAGCCCAACCGCACAACTGCTCTTTCCATCCGCGCCACCCCTGTGCCTACGCTCATCACACTTACCCATCAGCCACTGGCTTCTTTTCTTTCCCCATTATTTGGGGTGATGTCACTTGAGGGCTCCAGCTGGATGCCCCGTAGGGCGTGACAGAAGGTCAAGGGCAGTGTCCTTGGGAGTCGGCAGGCCTGCAGGCAGCTGGCTCTTCTGACGCTGAAAGGAGATGCTATTCATTAGCTTTTGTTACATAACCAACCACCCCGCAACCTGGGGAGTTAAAACAACAGCTCTCACACAGTTCAGTTTCGTTGGTCACGTGGGTGTTCTAGCTTGTGTGGGCCAGCTTGGGGGACTCCTGCAGGACCCCCTCCGTCATCCCTGGCCAACTGGGCTGGGCTAGTGTGGGGCGTTCGGTTGCACCTGGCGATTGGCGGACTGGTGGGTCTGGGGCGGTCAGCTCGGCGGAGACGGCTCGTCTTTGCTGCGTGGGCTCTCTCGTCCCGCAGTAGGCGGACCTCAGTCCACACCATCAGCTGGGGCTAGAGGGTTCCGAGGACAGACTCAGGGTTCATCTTGGAAATCGAGTCTGCCCCTGTGTGAAAGAACGGATACACTCCTGCTCTTTGGTTTCTTTGCCTTCAGTCTGGAGAAGAGGGAAGGGCCAGGAGTAAGCGGGCCGCTCTCGGCGATGCCAGGGTCTGGGGGCCTTGTGGGATGGCTGTGCTGTAGCCCTCAGGGCTCGGGAGCGGGCACAGCAAGAGGAAGATCTTAGGTCTGCGTCACCTGGCTGTAGCGTGGCAGGCTACCCGTCGACCACCACTGGGGGTCATTACCGTGGGACAGAATGGCCAGGGTCCAGCAGAGACCTGGGTGGGATGGCTTCGTGATGCTCCTTGTCTGCTGCTGCTGAAGAACCCGCAGGCTCGGGGCCATTCTCGGATGCCTGCGAGAGCTGGCACTTTGGGAAACGCCCACGAAGAGGTTTTTCACATTTGAGATTTTTCAGCAAGCCAAAGATACGGAAGATGGAGTTTGGGGGGTTTGCCGGGAATACATGTTTCATTTTTAAGTAAGAACTCAGAAAACCGTATTGCCACATTTTGTTGTCCGTGAACACCGAGCATGAGCCCATACAGCCGTGGTAACGGTGGTGGTGGTGGTGGTGATGCGCTCACTGTGTGCCAGGCTCCGATTGAAGTAATTGTTTTTAAAGACTTTATTTATTTATTTACTTGAGAGAGAAAGTGAGTGAGTGGAGGGGTGGGTCAGAGGGAGAGGGAGACTCTCAAGCAGACCCCACTGAGCACAGAGCCCAACCCGGGGCTCGATCCCACGACCCTGAGATCACGACTCTAGCTGAAATCAAGAGTCCCACGCTTAACGGACTGAGCCACCCGGGCACCCCTTTTTAAAATTTTATTGTTTTATTTTTTAAAGATGACCTAAGTACTTTACAAGTATCACCTCACGTAATTCTTCGGGCAACTTTATAAGCACTGAAGGGATCCCCGTTTTTACATATGAGAAAACTGAGCAACCAAAGGGTAGAGCGATGCAGCCAGGGTCACACAACACATGGGTTTGGGTTAGGATACGAGAAGGTTACGCGTGTCTGTACTGCAGAATCGATTCATTTGGGGGAATGACACCCTGGGTTGACAGGCCGGCTTCTGTCGGCCCAAAGAAAAGTCGCAGGTGGCCCCACGACGCTTTCCTTGCCTGGTTTGGTATCAAATGCTTTAGTCTGATTCCCGAAGAGGTTATCGGGCTTTGGGATTTCGCTAATGCAGTTAAATAAATTATTTTTTAATTGTAAGAGGGCTGCATAGAGTGGAGTTGCTGAGGGTATATATTACCAAATAAGAATTTTTAAAAATACAAATACCGTGCATTAGCATCATTATTTCATACGAAAAAAAAAAGATGTCATGGTGAAGAGCTCTGGGTCAGACTTTGATGCTGCTGCTGACGTGGAAGTCACATGACCTTGGGAAGCATAAATACCTTCTCACCTCAGTGCCCTCGTTGTAAGACGGAGGTGAGGATAACAGCGCCCGCTTTTTGGGATAACTGGAGGAGTGAGTGAAATACCGTTCGTAAGGCACTGAGGGCCTGGCACGGAGAAGCCCTGGATACCTTTGATATTTTTTATTATTAAGACCAAACAAGCAAGAAGTAGACAACATGAGAGTCATATCAAATACACTGGAATTTCAGTGCAGCATCCTCCTCGTCCTGCTGGTCCCAGCCAGCCGTGATGTGGGAGCCGTCGCTGGGCGCCGCTGCCGCAGGCTGCTTCCTTCTTCAGCGGAGCGCGCCGACAGCCTCCCACCGGGGAAGGAGGTCGGCAGCAGAGGCGGCGTAGGCCTGCGCGCGGGCAGAGCAGTTTGGTTTCAGGGGTGGATGTGTCAAGCAGACAGGGTCAGGAAGGGAGTTTGCAAGGGTGGAAACTGCCCTGCGGCAGCGACCCCTACCCCTACCTGCTCGGTGGTTCCTGGAGAAGCAGTGAATAGGCGAACGGCCCCACTAGGAAGATGTATGAGATGAAATCCAGTGCGGTAGACACACCTTCTCCTATTTCAGACCTTCTTACCGCATGGGGGCCCAAGCAGCCCAGTGTGGTAGGAGAGAGAAGAATGCCCTGACTTTGGCTCTGGCCACAGAGAGGCAGAGTGGGTGCGCCCCTCCGTGGCGAGCTCCTCCAAGAACCTAAACCCAGCGATCTGATGATCCCGCCGCCGCTGCTGTGCCGAAGCCGGGGTCCTCTTTAGTGGGAGAATCAGCAGCAGCCACAGGACGTAGAACATTCAATGCCTACCCAAGCGTCTAACCAGCTTCTGGTCCCCAGGCCCCTGTGCTCACCACCCTGGTGTCCCCGCTGGAGACCTTGCGGCCCGGGACACCCACGCTCTGCCCACACCCAGCATGTCCCCTCACTGGCAGTCACTTACATGTGGAGTACCCATGTCCAGCCGGCCTGCGGAGCGAGGACAAACACTCAGTCTCGGCTGTAGCCTCCAGCAGGCCTCGGCATGAGACGGGCACACAGTAGGTCCTTCTTAAATTTGTGAAAAGCAAAATCAAAACATTTGACCTGGAACAGGACCTGGGTGTCTGCCCTCTCCAACCCCCAGATACGGCAGCATCGCGTCTTGGTTGCCGTTGGATCGAAGTTGGGGTCTTTCACAATCAATTCTGTTTTGTCAAAATTGGAAATGACCGGCCATGTGTTCGAAACCTGCTAACGTGGTAGAACAATGGTGGGAGAAGAGGGCTTTTGTGTCTGGAGGTGATTTGCGTTGGACTCTGTGAAGTCAGACCGTGCTTCGCCGTGCCGTGCAGCGTTTGCAGCGGCCGGTTCTCCCCATTTTATTTAGAGGTCCGAGGGACTCCTGCAAGCCGCCGCCTTTGCAGTAGGAATGGAGGGGATTGGGTCTGGGGGGATAAAAAGAAAAGCCCACGTTGAACCCTTACGTGAGAGGCAGCATTATTGGCCCAGGAAAGGCGGTCCAGCCCTGTCTGCTCCAGAGAAATCCAATGGTCTCAGCTGAGAGGCGTTTCGCCTCTTCCCGAGAGCCCTGAAGGTTACAGAAAGAGGAAATGCAGGCAGATGAGGAATTAAGCACAGGGCAGGGGAGACGCAGGAAGGGAGAGTGTGAATACCTCAGCAGACAGAGACGCAGGGCTGCAGGGCAGAATGTTCCGTCTGCATGACCGGGGACGTCCAGGTGTGTGCAGGCATGCGCAGCCGCCACGACGTGTGGCCTGTGTCCTTTCCGAGGGATAAATAAAACCGCTGCTGCTCAAAGCCATCACCCTATATGTCTTTAACGTCGGGAAACGGTTCATATTTTACTTAAAGGCTTTTAGTTGACGGGTTTTTTGACCTGTCTGGATAACATCATGTCCGCTTCTTGCGTCGTGAGTGTGAATGAACTTTCAAAAAGTGTGCTTCAGGGCGCCTGGGGGCCTCAGCTGGTTAAGGGTCTGCCCTCGGCTCGGGTCACGATCCCGGGGTCCTGGGATCGATCCCCGCGTCCGGCTCCCTGCTCCGTGGGCAGCCTGCTTCCCCCTGCCCCTCCCCCCGCTCGTGCTCTCTCTCACTCTCTGTCTCTCTCAAAAAATAAAATCTTTCAAAAAAAACAAATAAAAATAAAATAAAATGTGTGCTTCCGTCGCCTGAAGGAAGAAGATACGCAGGTGTTTCCGACCGAACCTTCCCCTTAAGCGAGTCCCTCGTCCGTCGCTTTGTGGAATGTTTGCTCGCTCTTTCATCAGACGTGAATCCGGCACTTCAGTGGTGCACCAGATGCCGCGCCAGGTTCAAGGTGAATAAAAGGACTTTAAAAAAAAAAAAAAAAAAAACACACGCACACACAAAAAAACTCCCTGACCCCTAGGAAAAGGCACGGAGTGACTTCTCAGGCACACTTGGTAATACAGTCACGGGGGCGGAGGAGGCCTTGAACCCGAGTGGTGGGCCCCGAGGAGTGAGACTGCCGTCGTGTGCGAGAAGCACCTCTGGGGCCGGCCTCTGGGTGTTAGCCAGAGATCCACGCATCACAAGGGAGTTCCCTCCTGTTCTGGGATGCAGGCTCCGCAGCCTTCTGGATGGGGGACTTGACCGCTGTTGTCGGGAGGCAGACCTGCGCGAGGCTCCTCCCCTTCTGGGAGCTCCCCAGCACCTCCGGCCTCCCTTTGGACTTGGCTGCCATGTTGCTGTTTGCCCACGGAAGGGGGTTTGGGGCTTCCTTTTCTCCAGCCAGGTCGGGCTTGCAGATCTTGTGGGGAAGCCAACGAGCCCGGCTGCAAACGGCCCCGGCCCAGCCGGCCCTTCTCAAACGCCCTGCGGAACTGGGTCACCGGGCCGGCGGAGGGCCCTTGCCCGGACGACGCCATGCACGACTTTTAATGTGTGCTGCCTATGGGATCCCCAACTTGTTTCCAAACTAAATAGTTTCCAATGAGGATTTAATGGGGGCTTTTCATTTGAAATAGATTGAAAACAAGCCATTTCCTACTCCCATTTCAAACAAATTTTGGTCCAATTATTTTCCTTTTTTTAACATAAAGTTAAATGGACTATTCTGCCCATCCCTGACTGAGCCGAACCGTGATTTCTCTTGATTATGCTTTTATGCTGTGAATCGCAAGGCTCCAGAGACATAATGGACGTCTGCAGGAGAGGGGCAGCAATTTTTAAAATTCTGCCAGTGCTTGTCAGCTTTCAGCCGGTGCCTGCTGCGCAGGAAGAAAGCGGCCCAGCAGAAGAAAAAAATCGGCCAACAAAACCGGCACTGTCCGCCTGTCCTCCGGGGGCCACCCGGGGCCGGGCCTCCTCTCCGCGGGTCTGCGTAGGCCATGCTCTCAGCCACCAGAGGAGCCCGCTTCCAGCTCTCCAGCCCTCCTCCTCCCCCTGTTTTCCAGCCATTCGCTTTTTGTGGTGCTGACGGTGCCTCCCCCCCCGCCCCCGCCCCCGCCCCCGCCCCCGCCCCAGTCTCATTTCTCTTGGTTTTCCTTGGACCAGCGCCTCAGGGAAAAGCAATTGCTGGCACCCTGCCCTCTGCTCGCTTGGTCCTTTACCTCCAGCAGCCTGACAAAATGGGCAAGAGAACGCCTCACTCCGGCCCTCTCCTTGGGTGGTGGGGTTATTCTGGCGGAGCCGGTGGTCGTCCTCTCGGATCTGTGGAAGGTTCCAGAACACTTGGGAGAAGCACGTTCCTCTGGCTACCAGCTCCTGTCTTTGGTAAGGGCAAGTCTGTGGGAGGCCTGCGGAGCGATGTCTGTTGATGGGAGTAGTTCCTGCTCTCACCCAGCACTGCCAAGAATTTAACTAGCCCCCACTGAAGAAGGGAAAAAACAGAAAACAAAAAACCTTAATCCCAGCTGCCAAGCCTGGAAGCACAGAATACTTCCTTGGTTTTCGGTGAAAGCCCTTTGTGCCTGCCCGGATGTCTCTGGGGCAGGAGCAGTCCCTGCCTCCGGGGAGAGGTGGAAGGCGTCTGACGGCTCCTGTCTCCAGGTTCCATCGAGTCACAGGCCTTATGAGGGGGGGAGGAGGGGCTCCGCGCTGCTGCCCACAGGCTCTGCGGGCTCACGTCCTCCCACAAGTTCCCTGCCGAGAGGCGCCACCTGCTTACGCTGGCGAGGCAGACGGATCCCCGATCCAAACACCACCCCGCCTCTCCCTGCAAAAGCCCAACTGTGGTGTCGCTGGCAGCCTCTCCCGCGGACTGTGAGGACGGCGAGGGGCAGGGGCGGCGGGCGACGGCGCGAGCAGGAAGGCACGGCCGAGCCCCTCGGCACGCTGGCAAGGGTGTCCAGCACCTTTATAAGTGTCCTCGGCATCGCCGGGGAGAGGCAATCTGGCCCCTGCCTGGACCTCCTCTGCTGGGGAAAACAGCCCTGAGCAAGAACCCCGAGGAAGCCTCTCATTCCTCCCATTCAGAGTTTCCTCCTGCGTGACGTGAAGTCTGTTCCTCTCTCCCATCGGGCCGCCCTCCTGGGGCCACCAGGAATAAACCTAGCGTCCCTGCCGTCGTCCCTGTAAACGCTTGGAAATCCCGTATTCCTAGTGACTCTTTTCTTCCCTCGGCCTGCTTCCGCTCCGTCGAGCCATTCCCGGCCCTGCTGGGTTTGCCGGCCCCGGTGTCCCTCCTGTTCCTCCCCCCGGACGTGCTCGTTGTGAGTTCTCGGGCGTGAGCTACCCGAGTGCGGCACGAGGCCGTCCCTGCCTTGGACGGCTACCGGCGCCTCCTCCCCGTCGTCCTGGCTCTTCCGGTGGTTTTACCAGAAAGCCTTCCCGTGCTCCAGACTCAGTCTGGGTCTTCCTGTACGTGTAGAACCGTTCGGGGATCCCCCCCTCCACGGATGCGTTTGTTAATTTCTGAGCCGGCGGGCGAACCGGAAGTAGCCCAGCTCCGGGTCACCCTGCGGGGACGACAGGGACGCCGCCGTCCCTCCGGTGCGTTACGGTCCCTCCGGTGCGTTACGGTCCCTCTGCATCAGTGTTTCACGAGCCGCTGCCTTGCCACGCCCAGCTTCGTGTCACGTGAGCTCCACGTGTCCCCCGTGTGCCAGACGCGTTGCCGGGCCTGGGGACCCAGCAGAGAACAAGATCGGCACCACGACTTCCCGAAGGGTTCATGGGGCCAACGGCGCTTGAGGCAGGAAATACAGATGTGCCCAGGGACGTGCGTGACACGTTTGGGCTTCCTGGAACGTGGGACATTCGCGAGCAGGAGCTGGCCAAGGGGTGCGTGTTCGGGCCGGACGAACTGGCGTGAGAGGTGACAGGGCGGTGTCGGCAGCCGCACGTCAGCAGCTCGCGCCCCCGATCCTCCTGACTCGCTAATACAGATGGGAGCCTGATAGGTGCGAGAAATGACTGTTCAGACCTTCGTCCTCTCCCGTTGGGCACATCAAACATTTATGAGCTCACCTAATTGCATTTTTGTCCCCACCACACTCCTCTGTCTTGACCATCTGAATTGCACGTGAAGGCTCATTTATATCTCACTGAATACAGGCCTGCCCTGTCTACATCATTTTCCAAGTTTATCAATCTCATGCCTCGTGAAAAAACTCTTGTTCCGACGACTTGTTCCCCGTAACTCGCGCTGGCGTCGAGGGAGCACCACTTCGCTTCCTCACCGTCCTCTGGCCGTCCTCCCGATAAGCCGTCTTGTTTTCCAAGTCGCTAGCTCCCGGAACAGGTGACTGGCAGAGTTGGACCTAGAACCCCAGTGTCTCTAACCGCCTTGTCCGGATGTCTTTTCTTTCTAACATTCTGCCCTCCGGTGCCTGTGCTGTAGGAGCAGACACCACGCCAGCTTTTTCCTGAGCGTGTCTGGTTAGTCCCGCCGTGCCCGGGAGGGTGACACGCCAGCCAAGCAGTTACCCCACTGAGAATGGGAGGGGAGGGACCGTTCCAAGCACTGCCGGGGCAGGGTTCGCACCTTTCCTGTCCTCAGGAGGCCTTCAGAGTAAACAGATGCGAGGCTTCGTGGTTAACAAAGCAGTCCTCGCCTCCTTGCTCCCAGTCGGTGGGGAAATACTCCTGCCCCCACTGAGCAGATGGGCCTCAAAGAAGAGCCTTGGCCAAAGTCACGTATATGAAGTCGCCCAGCTCTGGTGCCCCCAAGGACTTCAGGCTCCTCTCCCCTTCTATCAGTGATGATATCTGACCTCTCCCTTCTCCAGAATGCGGCTGGGTGACTAGGTAAGAGAATATTAATAGAAGGAGAGGGAAAAAAAGAACAGATTAAGTTCCAGGCACTAAGTAGGCTAGACAACTGAATGCCGGGGCCTGCCACGGACCTTTAGATCATTTTGCTGACACTGTCTAGCTGCAAAGGAGCACGGGCTAGTGAGCCCCCTGCCCCTACAATCCCTAGGCTTAACCGACTGTTGTGCAGGAACAAGCCCGGTAGGAGCTATTCTAAGCAGGATGACAGGATTGGAATTCGGTAACGTTTCGAATGTACTTTTAGATCCAAATAGAAGAGGAGTGTTGGTAAGAGCTCTATAAAAATGGTTTAAAATAACAAGCTCGCGGCGAGAGGAATGCAGACGTGCAGACCAGAGTTGCTGCTCCGCCCTGGGTATGCTCGCCGCTCTTGGGGTAGGGGGGTCGTTGAGCGGATTGCGGTGCAAAGCCTCAAGGTTACCTTCCGAGTGTCCCCCGGGCTCGGGGACCACGGGCCGCCTTCTAAGTGAGAGCTGTTAATTGTCTAGATCCTTTACGTGGGAATCAGAAATGACCAAGGGTGGACATTTTCCTCACGGGTGTGGGGAGGCTCGATAGAAGAGTGGCGAAGACCCTGGGCACGCATCTGGCCTGGGACGTGTAGAGTCGCTGAAGTCTAGGAGACGGCCCCACTCCAGGGCTCCTTGATCCCTCCGCAAGAGCAAAGGGACAAGTGCTCTGTGTTACGGTCCTTGGTGAATTAGACCTTGAGACTTCGTAATTAAAATGGATTTAATAGAGGAAGGAGGCTAGGGTATCTGCCCCGGTAAGGAGGCATCTTCTGTCAGTAGGAGAGTGTGTCCTTTGTATTTAAACAGCTTCTCCAAAAGGCTCTAAATGAGATTTGGGACTTAAACAAGATTTGGTGTGATTTGCTAATTACCCAAGTTACTATTACCTGATTAACACAGGAATCCTAATAGTCTGTTGCAGCGCCTTTCTTCGGGGTGCCAGGAGGCTTGACATCTGTCACCTGTTCACTCGGAGGCATTTTAATTAACCCAAATTATGTATGTCTTTTCTGCTTTACGATTTGGTGCCTGGATTTTATATTTAAAAGTTAATAACTACCTAAAGGAGGTTTGCTGCCAAAATACAAGGAAGGAAAAGCCTGACAGATCTGTTTGTGGCTGAGAAGCAGGTGGAGTTCTTGGTGAGCTCCAGGTCGTTACCTGGAGAGCGACAGGCCCGACAGGGAGGAGGGCTTCCTGGTGACCGGTCACTGGCGTCAGGTATAAAGCCCCTCCGCTCCCTCTCGGCCTTCCCAGCCCCAACCTCAGGCACGGTGTGGGGAGAACAGCAGGGCCAGGAAGCAGAAGCTGCTTTGCCCTCTCAAGGGCACACAGGGGGCGAGGGCTGACTCCGAGGAGATCGTGGTCGTGGTCATACATAATCACAATGACTGTTCCCTTTGACCACCGGAAGGCTGCGGTGACTTGCATCTCAGAGGTAGGGTTTCAGCGTGATCAAGTCATCCGGGCTAGAGCCTGAGGCTTCCCTTGAGATCACACAGCTTCCAGGGATGCTGGGGGGGGGGGGGGGGGGGGCTCTGTTCCGCCTCTGGGACCCGGTTTTTCCCCTCAAATAAAGGTGGCGCACTTACCCAATTCTGAGTGCCGAAGCCTGTCTCCACATATGTTCTATACAGAAAGGAGGCCCTCCGAGGGGCCTGGGACCCCCGTGCTGAGTGACCAGACTCTTCTCCAAAAGCAGGGAGCTGGCTCTGCGCAGAGACCAAGCTGCCGGTCAGAAGGTGGAAAACCCAGGGCCTTTCCCTGAGCCAGTGTGTGCCCGCCTTGCCTTTGGATGCAAAGAGGCTCCTGGGGCTGGGGCTGGGGCTGGGGCTGGGGGGTGCCCGAGGACAGAGGACCCTCCAGGGTTTGCTCCCTCCCCGCCTTTGGTGGGCAGAGCCCCTGCTGTCCAGGTTCACCAGGTGGAAAATAACTCTCCTGGGCACAAGCCGTGAAGTGATTAGTTCCTCCAGGCTCCAGGCTCCGGCACTGACTTGGCCCCAGCGCTCTCCGTGGGACCCGGTGCACCGGGAAAGTTAACCTCATTCTCCTTCCGTGGATGAGCTGATGGTTCCCGGAAAACCGTTCGCTCGTGTTTGACCAGGCACAGCCCCCCGGTGGACGGCAAAGTCCTTTTGACCTCCCAAGTTAACCATGATCTGTCTTTCTTCTGACTCCGCCAGTCCTTTCCTTCCGGAAAGAGGTGGTATATTAGGGCTGGGGCGTCCCTCTCAGAGGGCTCCCCTCTGCCCCTCCGCGCCAGAGCCCGCACCGCCCCCCTAGAACTGCGGGCGCTCCTGTTGCGACTCTCAGCCCAACAGGCAGCTTGGTCCCCTTCGCCTGAAGCCCGGGGCAGCGGGCGACGGGACTGGCCAGGAGTCGGCAGCTGTCGTGGTCGTGATTGGAAGTGTGCTCGACCACGCTGGCTCCCTTCATACGTGGTGGACACTTTCCAGGAGAAAAAGTGAAGAACAAATAGGGGTTCCCCAGGGCCTTTGGCAGTACTGTCCCCATGCCCGAGTGTAGGCAATGGATGAAGGTCACCAGCTTTGGAATACTGACCCAAATCAGCAGTTAGCCAGGGCTCAGAGAAGACTCGGTACAGAGTTCAGTTCTGACGTTTCAGCCTAAAGCACACGCTTCCTCGTTTTAGAAAACACGCGGGTCCAACCAGGCAGGGAGCACCGCCACTTCTACTTCTGCTTCTACAGCTTTGAAGGTTTTTTTTTTTTTAATTTCAGCTTTACTAAAATAGAATTGCCAAAATTTGAAGATACTTAAAGTATACACTGTTGGGACTTGAAATTCCACACACGTTGCGCAAGGATGTCGCTCACGAGCACGTGCATCGTTTCACCTCTTTTCCCTTCACTTCTGCCTTCCTCCTTCTGTTGTGGCGCTGGTATCGGTGGCGGCATTTAAGTACTCTCTTCGCAAATTTCTTATTCGGCCACGAGAAAGATGTGCGACACCACGGATGGACCTTGAGGGCTCATGCTAAATGAGATAAGTCAGACAGAGAAAGACAAATGATGCTTGGTTTCAATTCCATGTGAAACTTAGTGGGGGGAAAAAGGTCAGACTCCTAGAAACAGAGTCCAAAAAGTAGTTTCCAGAGCAGGGTGAAGGAGATTCGGAGACTTTCGCAAAGGTACAACTTTCAGATCTCCGATGAGCAAGGTTTAAGGGTCTGATGTGAAATAATGATGAAAGAGCTTTAAGGTTAGATTTTGTTTTCTTGTGCTTCTTGATCTCTGTTTTGTTTTCTTTTCCAATGTGACTGCATTAAACATATTCCTGAGCTTTGACTTGCTTTAACAGGTTTGTTCAGATCTAATTCATACGCCCGAAAATCCACTCACACTGAGTGTCCAGTTGGATGATGTCTGGTGACTCTGCAGGGTTGTGTCATGTCACTTAGGACATGTTCATCAGCCCGTCAACTCCCTTATGCCCGTTCCGCTGCAGTCGGCCCATCCCCACCCCCCAGTCCAAGGCGACCTTCCGTCTGCACAGATTTAACTTTTCTGAATGTTTTGTGGAGACGGAACCATGCAATGGGTAACCTTTCGCAGCCGCTGTTCTCACTTTGCCTCGTGCTTTGGGGTTCCTCTGTGCCGTAGGGTCTGTCGGTAGTTTGGGTCCCTTCACGGATGAAAGATGTCCCACGGAGCGGATAGGACGTATTTGTTACCTATTCCCCACCGAAAGGACATTTGTTTCCACTTCCTGGGTCCTCCGGATCGTGCCTCCGCAAGCACCCACGCACACACCTTTCAGTGGAGACATGTCTTTCTTTCCCTTGCTCGATGCCCAGGACGGAGGAGCTGGGCCATACACTCAGTTTCTGCGGGAGATTTTTTAGATACTGCCAGTGTGCGTCGTTCTGAAGTGGCCGCAGAAGGCAGACGTTCCCCCAGTAACACGTGAGCGTTCTGACTTCTCCACTCCCGCGCCAACATTTGCAGTTGTCTGTCCTTTGTTTTATTAGAGCCATCCTTGTGCATGCGGAGTGCATCTCATTGTGGCTTTAATTTGCATGTCCCCAGTGGCCGACGATGCCGAACGTTTTTCATGTGTTATTATTACCACTTGTCTACCTCTTTGATGAAATACTGTTCAGATCTTCAGCCCGTTTTTTTTAATTGTGTTCTTTGTCTCCTTAAAATTGACTTTTTAAGAATTCTTTATATGTTCTGGATACAAGTCCTTTAGCAGGTATATGATGTGCAAATATTTTCTCCCCATCAGCTGCTTGACAATACGTATTTCTAATGGTGTCTTTGGAAGCACGAGGTTTTTAGTTTCGATGAACTCTAATTTGTCAGTGTTTTTCTTTCTTGTTTTATCTAAGAGCTTTGTCTCAACACTAAGTCCCAGAGATGATCTCAGTGTTTTGTTTTGTTTTTCTAAAAGGTTTATAATTTTTTAAAGATTTTATTTATTTATTCGACAGACAGAGATCACAAGCAGGCAGAGCAGCAGGCAGAGAGAGAGAGGAGGAAGCAGGCTTCCCCCTGAGCAGAGAGCCCGATGCAGGGCTTGATCCCAGGACCCTGAGATCATAATCTGAGCTGAAGGCAGAGGCTTAACCCACTGAGCCACCCAGGCGCCCCTAAAAAGTTTATAGCTTTTAGCTCATGCATTTAGATCTGTGTGATCAGGCAGACTTCTGTGCAAAGTAAGCATCTCACCTTCCCACAGTGGATACTGGTCGTCCCAGCACCCTTTGTCGGAAAGACTACCCTCTCCCCACTGCCGTGCCTTGGTACTTTTTGTCAAAAATCGCCTGGCCATAAATATAATGTATCATCCATACATATTTATTTCCAGACTCTCATTTCTGAACCTTTGATCTGTATGTCTGTCTATCCGGATCTCGGCGCAAGACTATCTTGACTCCTGTAGCTTTGTAAGATGTTTTGAAATTGGAAACTGTGAGTCCTCTAGCTTTAGTCTCCTTTTTAAAGATTGTTTGGGCTTTTTGGGGTTCTTGGCATTTCCTGGGATCATCTCGTCAATTTCTGCAAGAAAAAAAAGTCTTGTGGGATTTTGAAGGGCCTGAGTTTAATCTGCAGATCGATCTGGGCAGAATTGCCATCTTAACAATATTCAGTCTTCCATTTATTCAAATTTTCTTTAAATTCGTTCAAAAACGTTTTGTAGTTTTCAACATAACCATTTTGTAGTTCTTCTGTTAAATGTATTCCTAGGCACTTAGGTCTTTTTGGTGTTATGGTGAGTACAATTGTTTAAATGTCTTTTTTGAAGTATTCTTGCCGCTGTATCGAAATCTTATATAAAGCAACTTTACTCGATTTGTTTATTAGTTCTAATAACAATAAACCAGTAGTTGTTTTGTGGATTCCTAAGGATTTTCTACATTCAGGATCATGCCGTCTGTAAATGAGCAGTTCTGCTGCTTTCCCATCTGGGTGGAGGCCCTTTTAGTTTCTTGTCTTGCCTGATCCAGAATCTCAAGGACTAAAACTTACCTAATAATGTCCTGGCAAATGTTCACGATTACGATTATAATGTAAGTGAGAGGACACATAGCCAACTTCTGCAATTTCAGATGAGGCAGTGGGAAGCACTGCTCACTGCCCTAGCAGACAAGTAAAAATGCCACTTTCGTAGACGTATGGCTTCATGATTTTCCTCTTAGTGGGAGGTTCTCTCAGCAGCCTGACCAGAGCAGATACGAGAACGCCTGAACCAGGCACGGAAGGACCCTGAGTAGGCAAAGATAAATGCCACGTGTCTTCCAAGCTCATTTATGTAACCCACTGGAAAATTTCATATCTGTCCTGAACCTCATCTTCAAGCCTACATGTTGTTTTAATAAGCATGGGTTTTGGGTTTTCTAGGGTTCTTTTTTTTTTTTTTTTTTTTTTTTTTTTGTATTGGTAACTATGCTTTAGGAACGGTGTTAGAGAGAAGAGAAACCAAGAGCTGAGCACAAAGAACACCAGAAAGCAAAAGGAGACTAGCTAACAGTGAGGGAAGAAATTGAAAAAGCATTAAATACTCCATATATATTTCCCGGACACCTACCAGTGCGAGCCTCGTACTCAAGAACTGAAAAGCACCACTGGCAAACCAATTGAAGGCGACTTCCCAGTCTCAGTAGGCTGCAAGCAAAGCCAAAACCCCAGGGACCCCATCCGTTTCTTTTGTGGCTGATGAATCAGATTCGAGTGCAATGCTTTGTAATTTTCCCTGTGAAATTCTAGCTTGTTAGAGTCAACCCATTGTTCTGGTCTTTTATGATCTCTTTGGATTCTGATTCTCTTTTCCGAGCCGAAGATTAGTAACTAAGCCAAACAGTGATTTCTCACAGTGATAGCCCTACGTCCTCACAAGAGTGAAATCCCACTTACCGTGGAATAAACACATGAGCTCACATGGCTTCTTAAAAAGTTCCTCATTGAGGAATATTAGAAAAATGTATACAGTCACAAAGCCAAAACCCACCATCTAGCCAGGCTTCTCACTGTTGGAGGAGGGAAGTACAGGGGAATAGTGGGATGGACCCGAGTTGGAGACGTCAGGACAAGCTCACGTTCAGGGTCATGGAGGCACAGAGGGTTGCCCATAGAACTATTTATAAATCTGTGAACGTCCTGAAGGGTCGTGTGCACACGTGTATTTTCCTTGTCCCGTCGGCTGACAAGGCCTAAGGGGAAGGACGCTCCGGGAGCGACAAGCACGTCCACATCCAGATCCTGGTTTCGAAGCTCATTCTCCAGTAAGGGGCAGAATGGCTCCTGAGAGATGGCTGATTCCGGGATTCTGGTGAGAAATACACAAGATGAGCCTGGAGAATTCTGCGGTGCCAGAAAAGGAAAAAAAATGAATGGAGGTATGCGAGAGGCTCCCAGGATTCTCTAGAGTTCCTAGCGGCCACACCTGGAACCGTTTTATTAGCAAAGCCAGGAAGGAGCATTGGATTATAAGCCTAAGTATAGAATAAATATCCATGATTCTGTACTGATACAAATAAATTGATAAGTTTGGGAGAAGAGGTAAACCTCCCATGTAGAATTCCAAATACTTTACAAAGGTACTGTGCCCTTCGCAGGATGGCCTGACTCCGAACTCCTTAGACATGGGCCGTGCATAGTGACTTTCCTCCAAAGGGGACAGTACCAAAGGGGAGGGGAAGCTGTTTAGTGGAGACACCGGATAAACACCACTTCAGCCTGGTGAACATCCAGCCAAGGTCATCAGCGAGAGTCATAAATCATGATGGTAGAACCTACTATTGATATGATGTGATGAAAATGACACCCAGCCTCTGTGATCTTCCTCCCCCAAACCCATAAATGCGGTCTTACTATGAGAAAAAAAATACATCGCAGTAGTGGGGCATCCCACAGAAGAGTTCACCTCTCCAAAAACTTGTCAAGGTCATCAAAACTAAAGACATTTGGAAAAACTGCCCCAGCAAAAGGAGCCCGAGGAGACATGAGGATTAAATATAATAGAGGATCCTGGCTCGGATTCTAGACGGGAAAGAGGACTTTAGATAAACCCTAAGAAAATCTAAATAAACTACAACTTCAGTTAATCATAATGTATCAGTATTGGCTCATGAATTGTAACAAATGTGCCATATTTAGGTAAGATCAGGGACTGATGATACGGGAACGTAGTTATAGGGGAAACTGGCTGTGGGGTATAGGACAATACGCTGCTGCCTTCTCAGTTTCTTTGTAAATGTAAAATTTGTAAAAATAAAATCTACATAAGAGAAAAAACAAGATCACTACCAATTTTGAAAAATCTTAAAAGGTTAGCATCAGTCATCTGGAAAATTTACTTGTGAGAAAGCCTGTTCCTTTATGGGGATGGGTAAGTGCAGGCTTGCTGAATTCTCTCCCCCTCTCTGAGCAAGTTAATGTTTCTTAGGAAAGAGGATGGGGTTGAGTAGAGGAAAGAAGTGTGTGTGTGCGTGCGTGCGTGCGTGCGTGCGTGTTTAAACAAGAAGAAAAAGCGAATTCTAAAATGTTAAAACCTTAGAGTGGAACTTAATCTAATTTACAAGCAGTTCCACTGGAGATGTGGAAGGATTTCTTGTTGTTGTTGCTAAAGAGAAAAACTAGTTTCAAGCATTATTAAGCTTTTTTTTCCCCTCCCAGAAGCTAAGAAAACCATCTGTGAGAACCTGTTTGCATGTTTGTTTTCTACAATAAAATGCAAAATACTTCTTCCTGTTAGCGGATTATACCATATGTCTCTCCCTCTAACAAAATCAGCATGTTTATTAATGAACCCAATCAGAGGCAAAGATTTAGAAAGATTTAAGGAACTGAGTTTTCCATTCAATATTTCAGCAAAAGAAACTTCTGGTTAGACATCATTGTTGTGCTTGGAAAATAGAAGCTTTGTTTTCGCTTTGAAACCAACTTAAACTTGGCAGGGGACAGGGAGCGGGAAGAAAGGCCTTTGAAATGTTTTTGTTAAAAAAAAAAAAAGAAAAAATCCTGCCTTTGAGAATGGCCCTTCCTGCCTGATGATTCCCCTCCTGATTTATCTACAGTTTATATGTGATTAATATTTAATTTGATCAGTTTCATTTTTTTCCAGACAGACTAATTAAAGTGCCTGATGGCCCAGATCCCCGATATCTGAATGCAGTGACAAGGCCTGTGGGCTTCCTGGGGTGGCAGGGAGAAGACAAAGTCGTTTCAGCCATTCTGGCAAAGCAGGCCAGGGCACCCACGATGGAAACATCGGAGGCTCCCAGCGCACAGAACCCCCTGGCAGCCCCGTTGACCATGGGAATCATCACGCGGAGGTGGGTCCGGGTGCATTAGAAAGAGGTCGGGCCCAGCACCCCGGGCCTGCGGCGTAGCTGTGGTGATGCCGTGAACTGGGCTCCAGGCCCTTGGTGACTCCTCTGATAAGCGAGGACGCCAGCTCAGCCGCTCTTTGATTTCTGACCTTGTGGGTACGTGGACTTGCCCGCAGAGACCATGAGCCAGACACGGGGCCAGTGGAGGGTAGATGTTCTGCTGTGGGCATTCAACCTCCATCCAAATGTTCGTTCTCCTTGATGGTGTAGACAGCCCCGCAGACTTGCTTCTCTTTGCACTGCATTCATTTTTTTTTAATAGATTTTATTTATTTATTTGTCAGGGAGAGAGAGAGAGAGAGAGAGAGAGAGAGAGAGAGCACCCGCAGAGGCAGAGGGAGAAGTAGGCTCCCCGCTGAGCAGGGAGCCTGATGCGGGACTCGATCCCAGGACGCTGGGATCATGACCTGAGCCGCTTAACCACCTGAGCCACCCAGTGTCCCAACATTGCATTCATTTTTCATGTCCCCGGCTTCCTAGAAATCTTACAAGAAAATGAAACACCTGGTACCAGGGGCATAGCTTAAGGGGAAAAAGCGACTCGCAAGGCTCGGGAAGGGCCCGGGCAGGCCGTGGAGCCACGTTGAGACTGGGCCGGCACAGCGGTTCTACCTCGGGGGGCTGGGGGGCATCGGGTGTGGCGACATGTCACATCCAGATCTCAGCGGGGCAGCTGACCCGGGGTCCGCTCTGTGCCTGTGGGCAGTACAGGGAAGCATGCCGCTGTTCTAAGGAGCCCGTGAGAGCAGGGGGACGTGTGGGCAACTTTGGTAACCATAGAGGGCAGAAGCCGTTTTAAATGTGGGGACGTGGGCTGGGACAGAGCATGGAGAGCTCAATATTTACACGCGATGGATTTTGAAAAGGGTTCTCGGGGTGGATTGGGAATCTTCGTGAAAAGGCCTTCTGCCAGCTGCCCCTTCTCTGGGCTGGACACTTAGCCCCCGGCCCGCCCTCGTCCTCCGCGCGCCCTGCCTTCCAAGGGAGAACAGGCTTCCACCCACAGACCCCGTGGTCTCGAGGAGCGCTCTGGTCCCTGGACACTCTGGCTTCTCCGATCTCTCTCCCGTCATGGCTTTCCTTCGCCAGAGGAGCGGGTCCAGCGGAAGAGGGGCGAGGGCCTGGCCACCAGTCGGCTGCCCTGTGTGGCCAGACTGGAGCTAAGTCAAGGGCTAGAGAGTCAGGAGGCACCGCCCACCGAGGATCTGAGCACGAGTGACCCCCAAGGGGCAGGCCAGATGGACAGAGACGAGCTGTCACGTGGGACAGCTGCTCTCCCGTGATAAGAGCACGTGCTGAGGGGCCCAGGTTGAAGCTCTGAGCCCATGTCCTTGGATTTTGCTCTACTCCGTCATTAGGCAGTTTTCTAATTCAGCAAATACATACCGATTTCCAGATTTTGTTTTGTTTTTTAAAGATTTTATTTATTTGACAGACAGAGATCACAAGTAGGCAGAGAGGCAGGCAGAGAGAGAGGAGGAAGCAGGCTCCCCGCTGAGCAGAGAGCCCGATGAGGGGCTCGATCCCAGGACCCTGAGACCATGACCTGAGCTGAAGGCAGAGGCTTTAACCCACTGAGCCACCCAGGCATCCCCATGGTTTCCTGGTTTTGCCCGCCAACATAGCAAAACACAAGGCAGATGTGGATAAAATAAATACGTTGTCTACCTCATGGAGAGACGAGCGTAAACAAGCAGACATCGCTTTCTACAAGGGATCCTCGGTCACCTCGAGAGAACAGTAGAGCCAGCCCTGAGACGGACTGTGGGAAGCGTGTGGTGAGCACAGCCCCAGCCCCTCTGCCCCGGTCGCAGACCCGCTCCAAACCGACACCTAGCTGGGGGAGGCTTTCCCGTTAGCGTGCTGGAGCTTCATTCTTCCAAGGACCACTAAAAACATCACTTGAAAAAATGGGTCCGTGAACAGTCGTTTGGGTAGTAGTGGGCTCCACACAGTAAGGCACGAAGCTTTCATGGGTGAGTTGTTTTTAACTACAGAACTTCTCAGAGCCTTGAGAGTGCTAAGTGGCCTTGGTGAATATCCCAGAGGAAGCTGCAGTAATGAGGGTTTTGGCTTGAAAGCCTTTCCCCACGGAGAACCTCCTGGTGGACCGGGGACCCTCATGTCCTTGGACCTCCGGCACAGTGTCCTTTCGGGACTGGGAGTTGGCGGACTGGGCACGGCGGCGCGGCCTTGGGGAGCCCTGTACCCTTCTCTGGCTCCATTTCCTCATCGAGACCATGGGGTCGCACCTCTGGCCTGTCCTCCAGGCTGGTGATGAAATACTCGAAAGGAAAACAGTGTGTCCTAATAAGGACTAGGATTCCACCTGTGGCCCAGGGACAGTGCTGGGTGTGACCCAGCCCAGCAGGCCTCAACTGCGAGACCGCCCTGAGGCTTGGGACCCCTCCCTCCCTGCAGAAAGTTCCTTGTCCTCACGTCCCTAACCCTCTCTGCTACTTCTGCAAGCCCCCACTTCAGCTAAACGTCGGCGCCCCTGAGACTTCGGTCTTCAGAGCTTTTCCTTTCCACCCCGGACCCTTTCTCAGACTTTCCATCGTGTCGACGTTGCCTGAGCTGGCCGCCCAGGCTCCTGTCTCCGGCGTGAGCTGCTCTTGTCAGCTCTGGCTCCAGAGTCCAGCTCTGCACCAGGCATTTCTGTGCATTTGTCTCCCGCGGAACGCGGGTGCATCTGCTTACCATTCCCCGCGCACCGCGCTCCGTGCCGACCGCGCGGCACCCCACGAGCTGCCGGTAAACTCCTGGCCTGCCTTCAGAACCCAATTTCAATGTCTCTTCCTTAACTATGCCTCCCCCTGGGCCCCTGGAGAGCTTTATGCCTGCCTCTAACGCGTCACGTCTCACGTCGGCATCGCGGTCACGGGGTTTTATGGAGTGAGGACTATGCCTCGTTGGTGTTTAAATTCTCGCCATGAAGCGGAGTGCCAGGCACGTGGTAGGTCCGGGAGGGAGATGCCCAGGCCTCATTCTAGTCATGCCTGTGCAGCAGAGGACAGTTTCATCTTTAATGCCTCACCTGCCTCTACACCAGCGCCCCAAACCTGCCGGAAACCGCTTTTTTTTTCCTTTCCCTCGCTGGCCGGGGCTTGCAGACCCCCAGCTGCTGAAGCCCTGCGGAGGCTCCCGAGGAGGCCACAGGTGCCTCTGGCGGCAGCTCGCCCTCGGCTCCCAGCTGGCCAGTGCTGCCGGCCCAGGGCCCTTGGCGGGGGAGGGGAGCAGGAGGCCCCCAGCTTGGCGGAGTCGTGTTGACATTCGGGCTGCACAGCCAGGCTTGTTACCGAGCACATGCTTTGCAGATTAGCCTGTTTGTATAGCCAATCGAACATGTGCTCCATTAAAAATTAAAGCATCCTGTGTTAAGGATGGAGCAGGCCACATCAGCTGCCACTGTGCAGCAGACATGCAAAGCCCCAGAGCCCATTACCATAGGTTCCAGCAAATGTTAATCAGCGCCAGCGCGGTTAAATAATGCAGCTCGTGCAGATGGCAGCCCCGCGTCTCCTCGCAGATGTGTCCTCGCGTCCCGGAGGTCGCCGTATCACAGGAGCTGTCGGGAGGAGTCAGGTCTGATGCCGACTGTCAATACCACCTTTTGTGTTCCCGCATCCAGCAGCCGGCGGCGCGGCGACGCGCAGGATGCCTGCGGGCCCTGCTTCCAGCGGCCCCTCCGGAAGCCGGAGCAGAGTCTGCATGGGGTTCTGAGGAGAGAGGGCGTATGTCACGAAATAGCCCAGAGCCCCCGAGGGACGCTCTCCAGTCTGTTCCATGCAGCCTGACCCGGCCGCGCCCTGTGGGACGCGTCCACACCAGGTGGGGTGCAGGGGCAGCGTTCCCACGGTCCCTGGAGGCCGAGCAGGTGCGCGCGTTCCTCCCAGCTGGCTGAGACATGGGCAAGGACACCTCCCCGACCCCACGCTGGAGTCGAGACAGCTCCTGCTGTGCAAACAGTGCCCGACGCGGAGCTGGACGTGTCGTTCCCGAAGCCTGCGCTCTTGGTTCTTTGGCCAGGTGAACCCACCCCAGGGCCCCGATCAGACGCTTTACGTAAAATTAAGGAGTGCATCGCCGTCCGCGCTGCCAGCAGTAAGCAGCAGCCGGTGGTGGCAAGGAGAGGCCGACTGTCCCCGCCGGACCCGCGCTGCAGTCCCCTGGGGCCTCTGTGCTAGCACGTGCCGGGGGACCCTTCAGCAAAGGGGCAGACACACCGGGACACACACGTGCTAAGCCCCGCCAGCGCAACGTTTCGGTCGGGGACAGGCACCGTTCCCGAGCCTCGTAACGGTTGCCCCTGCCACCCGGAGGTCGGAGATGAAGCTCCGAGTCATCCAGTTGGGAATCCTTAAGCTGAGACTCAAGGAGGGCGTCTCTCGATAGAGCTAAGTGCTTTACCTACAGAGTACTCCAGCTTTCTGGAAAGCACAGGCCTGTAGGACAGCCCACTCCTGAAAACCATCCCATGCGGGAGGGAATGCTGCAGGGCTGAGAAACGCAGTGGGCAGGTGTCTTCATCCTCGGGTCCTTCTAGACGAACTCCAGCCTCTCCTTCATCCCTACGGGTGCACGTTGCCGGTGGGCGTGTAACCTGCTGCGCATCCCTGCGCTCGAGGCAGCCCGGGAACCGGTGGTCTGCTTCCTTCCGTCTAAACAGGATACGCGATTCCTCCTTCGTCTTAAAAGACGCTGCTTTGACAGCCGCGCACCTGGTAGCGTCACTTCCACCCCGTCTTACCTGCCGTCCTCCCCCCGTTTGTTGAAGATTCGAGCGTCTGCCTCACCCTCCTCTTCCCGCCAAGACTCGGCGCTCACACGGACGGCCCGTCTGCGCCTCGGGCCCCTTGATTCCTGACCTCTTGCAGCCCCACTCCAGCCCCCCCATCCCGTTGTCATGGCCTATGTCCTGGCGCTACCAGGACTGACACCAGCTGGTGAAACGGCGGCTCCCAAATCACCGGAGGCAAGGAGGTCCAGGGACTGAGTCCAGGATGCTCGGAAGCTTCCCTCGGCTTCCGTCACATTTCAGCAGAGGCGCTTCCCTCCCCGGACCCTTCCCGCTGCTCCGCCTTCACTTCCCATCTCCCCAGCCAGTCCCAGTGGCCCTCGGTCTGTCCTTCCAACGAGCTGGGCCAGTTCGCACGCTGGAGGCTGGCTCCGTCGGCCTGAGTGCTCTCCCCCTGGGTGGGGTCACTTGCCTTGTTCCCTGACGTCATAAGGGTCCCCCTATGTAAATGTCAGTCCCTGAGAGAGGCTTTCCCTGATGACTGTGTCACGCCGCCAGGCCCCGCCACACCCCGGATGACCCTGCATCTCCTGGCCTCAACTTGGTTTTCTTTGTAGCGCTTGAACAGCACTACACACGCGCACACGCCCTACACAGGCGTCCGGGTATCCCTTGCTCGCCTCCTGGACTGGCGTGTTCGTGCCCTGAGGACAGGGATTTGGTATTGAGGTCTACCTAGGCACTGCGTGGTCTGTAATGACCTCCCAGCAGAGACTGTACTAACTGAATGGTTCAAGGAAGGAAGGAGGAAGTTTGACTGGAGCAGGTTTCCGAAGCAGGGTTGTAAGAAGACAAGGTCATTGATAAAGATTTCCAGTAAACTGTCTATCAAAGCTGTATTTTTTCCAAATACTCACACTTTATAAATGAGCGCTTTTCAGTCCCAAAGATTTGGGAAGGCAGAGTAATTCGTTTTCCTAATATTTGGTGAAATCCGGGACAGAATTCAAGCCGCGAGGTTCCTCCTGCTCACTCAGAGCCCGGCCCAGCCCCGCACCACTTCGCTGACAGACTCCTCTCCTCTTCTGTTTTCCCCCCAACTTTTGTTAACTTTTAATTTTGTCCTTTGAGGACAAAACAAGGTTTTAGAACGCCACACCAGGCAAATACGGCTGACCTTTTTCGTGGGTTTGGCGATCTGCGTGAAAGCAGATGGGCCACAGGCCCGTGAAAGTGTGACTTGTGGTCCCAGCCACGCCAAAGGGACCCAACTCTGGAGTCCTCTGGGCAGTTCATTCTCTTTACTTTTGAAGATATAAATAATAACATCAGTCGCCTTTACTTTAGACAAATTAGACTAGAAAGTCTTAAAGTTTGTGTCCACGAGCAAAAGGGACAGAAGACGGTTCTTTTTAGTAGCCCTGGTTGGAAGAAAAGCTCCGATACAGGGGCCACCGTCACTGTCTTCTGAGAGTTCAGTCTCCCTTTTGTCTTCACCCTCCCTCCTAGACCGTGCAGGGCAGATCGTAGCTTCCCCTCCAGCTTCTTTGGGTGGCTTCTTTCTTGTCCTACCCGTGGGAGCATAATTCTCCACTCAGCCGGTCCACCACTGGGGCGGGAAGGTGGGAACACCCCCCCCCCTCCACCCGCTCTAAAGACCATGCCTCGTGCTACATGGGATGCGTCGGGCTGCAGGTAACAGAAGGCCTAACCAGAAGTAGCCACAAATGTTAATTATCTCACACAGCGAGTTGTCCAGGGGTAGCCGGATGAGTGTTCCACTGGCTTCTCTGAGGGTCTCTGGGTTTCACCTGCCATCGATGAGATAGCGGCCACAGCTGCATTGCGTCCCAACTCCGTACACCCAAGCGAGGAAGGAAGGGGGCAGACCTACGTTTCTTTTCATGAGAAGGGAAAACCCTTTCCAAAGGTCCTGCCGCGGACCTCCCTTAATATCTCATGAGTGATCTAGCCAGAGCCAGGTTCCATGTCTACCCCAAATCAGTCACGAGCAAGTACTGGTGAGCTTTTCCCACTTGGTCTTCTCCTGGGCTGGGCCCATGGTGGTGTGATGCCTGAACTAAGGTGGGTTTTCCTAGCAACAGGGAAAGAGGGACAAGCTGCTAAGGTGACCCATTGCTTCTGCTGAGAAAAATTCAGTCCACGTGGAATAGTAGATTAGCCTGGGGTCTGTTTTGACAGACCAGAGTATTCTAAAGCATCTAGAAGTGATCTGAGAGCACTTGCTTATTTAAGACACTGCTGTTTGTGTCCAAACCTGCATACCGTGCCACATTTGTGTCTGCACACCACAGGGGCCTCTGACTTCTTCTCTGTGTCCGGATCCCCCAGAGGTAGAGGCCAACTCAGCGTTTGCTCAGGGAGTGAATGAACAGATAAGCACGTGTCAAGGAAGCTGTTTATGAAGCCATGTCTTGGGAAAAATAGTTGAAAGAATGGCAGGTGTTTACCTGAGACAGAATGAATAAACAAACAAAGGGACAATCAAATGATGACCAAGGTGTTTCTGAAGGCCTGTCCCGTGACCTGTGAAAATGACTCTCTCTACCTGCACAAGAAAAGATCGGAGGAATTCAGTGACCTTCTGAGAGGCAGTCCTTAAAATCCTTTCCCACAGAAGGGAGATTGGAATTACCTCATGGATCTCTAAGGATGGAGTTAGGAGAAATGCGTGGAAAGAGCAGAGACAGAAAGCTCTTTCTTGTATCGAGCCAAAGTCTAAAAGTGGAGTTATGTAAAGATGGAATTTGCTGCTCAGGCAAGAGCGAACTTGCGGTAGCCAAGCACAGAGCCACTAGCCACTTGGCCGGGTACCGTAAGGGGAGGTTCCGTTTACTCTTGGAGATTAGACCAGATGTCGCCTCTTCTCTGATAAAACCCTGGCAGTGACGGGATCCTCTGAGATTCGAAGAAACCTTCAAAAACAAAACTCTTACCGCTAAACGTTGCAACGGAGGAAGTACAGTAGTTATTTCTGAGGTAGCAAGAGACGTCATGATGCTATAAAATGTTTTTTAGTAAACGCATCTGTATTTGCTATTCCCAACTGTATGTTCTCTTCTTCTTCTGAGCTCAATATCTTGATATGAAAAGTTCTTACAAGAGGACGAGATCTTCGATCTCACTGGTTTCGTCCATCTCGGTGGGATCTGCTTCTCGTGGCCGAATATTGTTCTGTTTATATAGGTTTCTTAGGTCTAAAGTTTGCTTTGTGAATTCTTGACATATTCGGGGCGAGCGTGAAGAGAGGTGCTTAGCTCCTGAGAGGTGGGGGAGTGGGGCTGGGTCCACAGGTGCTCGTCTGCCTACCCACCTGGCGACCCGCAAGCCGGAGAAGAGCGGTGGACATGTGAAACGGCGGGCATCTCTCGCTCTTGTGATTCTAGTAGGGGAGGGTACCGCACACATGTGTCGCCTGAGTAAAACAGGTCTTCTGCCCTTACCGTGGTAATCACAGACAATCTCAGATCAATGGTCTTTGCTCCCTTCATGTGACAGTGATGGGTTTTTCCACTTTTACCCACCCCGTGATGTGGAAAGCTCGCTCCCCCTTTGACAAAATCAAACTGCGTGTCGATTTTCTGAAATAAGCCCCCTTTCTAGAAATATTTTGTGGTTAGCTTCAAAATGCAATATCCTGACGAAGGTTTAGGTTGGCTTTTTATTTTAATATGAAAGAAGAAAGTAAAATCACTGTGCAATGAGTGATTTTACTTCCATTAGCCTTAATGTCTTCGTGGTTTCGTTTGAGGTCACTACTAGATTATTTTTCTTGCATTATTTCATCAGCTGTCAGTTCTAGTAATATCATGGAATTTATTCAGTGCTGTGAGTTTTAGAAGACATGACTGTAAGCACGGAAGGCCGTTTGGGGGAAGTTTATCTAGATGATCGTAGGGTGTCAGACTGCCTCCGTCTCCTTCGTGCTCGCCGTCTGAAGGGTCACTTACTGATCGCCCATGATCTTGGATGCTCACTTGGTGATTCACGACTGTGTTTTTATATCCAGCACATAAAAATACATCTGCAGCTTCTTATTACCATCTCCTGAAAGACTGTGGCTGGCCTGTGGGGTACGCGACTGTGTTTGCTACGTAGATTACAGGATACGTGATAGATCTCGTTATTTAACTCTAATGGTAACCCTTTTTAAAAAGGCGGTTTTATTTCAAGCTTACTCTATTAATGTATTTGCTCTTGGGCTTTGATTACAATAATGCAGTGAATTTATGTTTGCATGTGAAGTGAGGATCATTCAGGAAATCATTTGAAAATCATTCATTAAACACCAACTACACACATCTTGTTAGTCCCTAATGGTTATAGAGAAATTAGAAATTCTCTGCTCTTGAACTCCAATCCACGATTGAGATCCATGAAAGCATCTAGAGAAGTGGTTCTTTAGTTTGTTTTTGGAATTTGAGAATAATTTTTAAATGTTAAAAAAAATAATCAGAGCCCTACCTAATAATAGTCGTACCTTTGCCGTCTTGCAGTTTAAAAAAATGTAGAACTCATGTACAGAAACACATGCAGATAAAATGATATAGAATCCCAGGTTTGTTTTAGAAATGATGCAGGGAGGGGGGAATCGTGGAACGGATAGGGTGTCCATGCAACACCGTTGGCCCTGAGTTGATAATTATTGAAGCTGGGTGATGGTAATTCGGGGTTTATTATACAGTTCTTTCTACTTTAACTGTGTTTGAGATTGTCGACTAAAAAAATATATAAGGAAGGGGCGCCTGGGTGGCTCAGTAGGTTAAGCATCTGCCTTTGGCTCGGCTCATGATCTCAGAGTCCTGAATCGGGTTCTCTCCTCCACAGGGAGCCTGCTTCTCCCTCTCCTGCTCCCCCTGGTTTTGCTCTCTTGCTCTCTCTCTCTCTGTTAAATAAATTTTAAAAAAAAATGGGGAAAAAATAAGTTTGTAAGGAATAAAACCTGACCATGAATTTTAAAAGGAAAATGTATTTTTATGATCACTGAAGCACCCCTACATATTTGGAAAGTCACATTAGTTCATGAAAATGGTGTATGGTGTGTTGAGACTCGAGACAGAGCTTGGCACTCATGGATCCCAGAGCCCCTCTGCTGTTAACTCTTGAAGGATGACAGATAAGCAAGCTTGGTGCACAAACATGCACACCTTCTAAGTGACATCAGCCCTGTGGCTGTGTGCTCCAGAGGGTTCACGTCTACAAGAGATGTTGAGCAGGGATGACATTTCCCACGGACTGTGGTGGGGACCGGCCGGAAAATCTAGCAGAGGAAGCAAATAATCGAATCCATTCAGAAACTCAGAAGCCTCCACGAAATTGCATTTGACTCTCATTCAGCCTCCGCTGAATCTGCCCTTGGCCACCAGTCACCAGTGCCACGTAACCCAACGACTTCCTTTTCTGACTCAGTCGCGTTGATGTAGTCCTAGTGTCTCCACAAGCAGAATTTAAACCATCTATGTTGTATTTCGAGGTCTTTGAAGATTGGAGAGAGAAAGGATGTTCTCTGTCTTCTGTCCCTGGCCACTTTTCACTGGGACCTTATTTCCATGAAATTCTTGGCCCTAAAAAAGCATGCAAGTGAAATTGTCCTTAATTTATAATTACATACATTTAAAATCTTAGATTACTTGGGAATTGAATATCTAGAATGAATCAGCCTTAGGAAAGTGTTTCTTTGTTTAAAAAAATTTATTGAATAGTGTTACATTATACAAAAAAATAACACTGGGATATTTAATTCAGGGTTCAGCTCTGTTGTTCATTTAAAGGTTTAACTATTTCCCACTGTTTAAATATCTCTATCTGATCTTCTGTGCTAACCCAGCATGTCCAAAATATTGAAAACCAGATGAATGATCAAGGAATTCAAGGAACACTCCTCCAGTGAAGCCAGAAGGATATTCTGGAGGAGAAAAACAGAATGCATGAAACTTATTTAACAAGAAAGATTCGAGTCAGGTAATCTACATAATGTATCCGCCGGCATTAAGGCTGTCATCTTGGTATTGCATTTCTGGTACGAATTCCGCAATAGCTGTCTTTCACTGTCGGTTCTAATAAAGAGTGTTGGTCAGCTCGAACTCCCTGGGAGCTCGGAGCTCTGTTTTGTGAACTGCGTGTGCCCGAGGCCCCTCATGCATGATTTAAACTGCTTTGTAAATGTCAGTAGGTGGGAAAGCATCGGGTCCCTCGTAGATTGCTCCAAATCCGCTTCGATGCGTGTGCCGTGTGTAAACCATGCCGCACTCTCAAGGCCATTGCCGTTTTTTATACTTGCCTAACTGGGGGTTTAAGGTATTGCCGGAAGCAAAATATCAGTGTGTGCACGTCTCGAGCCAACCGGCCAATGAAACCCTGTATTAAGAAAACCTTTGCCCCAGAGAAACCTCTCCAGCGACCTGAAATGGGCACAGCTCATGAATGTTGAATGTTCTTCAAACTCTGTTTCTTCATTCTTGACTTTCTTTCAAAAACACACATTTGACTTGATTGAATTTGCCGATTTCATAGCCCTGCATTTATTCCACGGGCAGCTCCGCGGGGTTGTGGAAAAACATTTTCATGGGGAGTGCCCGCCCCGGGTTCCCTCCCGGTTCTGCCCCCCTCTGACTGTTTGTCCTTGGACGAGGCACTTAACCTCTGGGCGGGGAGAGTGGGCGCAGGAGGGGGCTTCCCGCTTCCGGATCCGTCGAGGTCGAGTTAAACGATCTCCAGTGACTTCTCTCAGCTTCAGCATCTTGGGTTCCAAGAGACATGACGGCCAGCCACTGTGATGCTTTTAAAGCCACGGGAACACACGTGATTTTTTAATTAGGCTTCTGCTGTCTTCTGGGCAGCGCAGAGTGCCAGCAGGGGCCCCCAAATGGCCAGCAGGAATCCCATAAAGAGATCTGAATGTCAGCCTGAAGGCTTATCAACTCGGCTGGGTTCAGAGCTCTTCCTGGTGACGTTTCCCACTGGCCTGCAAGGGCGTGGGTACGCCCCTCGCTGTCCGGCTGCAGTCCCTGGGGAGAAGGTGTTTTCTAATGCCCAAAGAGGGGAAGGCAAGTGGCGTTCCAGGGCAGGCCCTTTCCCCCAATGAGAAGAAAAACACCAGCCTGGCTTCCTCACGGGGCTCTTTCATGCTCGTTTTTTGTACCCCGCAGCCCAGCGCGGTGCCCAGAGACGGAGGCACTGGGATTCGCTTGTTGCATAAACATGGCAGAATGAACTTGCTCAGAGCCAACCGTCGAAACAGAGAGACGGCCTTCTTATTCTGCTCTGTTTTTGATTCCAACATAGTTCTGAGGGGGATGCTTGGATCTTTTCTTTCCCTACGTCCTAGCATGGTTTCCAACACTGGGTCTCCGTGAGGGGACGGTTGCAGGGGTGGACGGTGAGGATGCGCACGTGTAGTGCTCTGAAGCCGGCCTGCCCGAGTGTGACCCCGGACTTTTCTTACCAGCTGTCCGATGTCGAGTGGTGAATGGAACCTTTTGGGTTTAAATCCGCCAAACGGGGCTCCCGTGAGTACCTGTCCCATGAGGGGGTGAGGATTAACTGGGTCGTCCACAGAAGACTCTTGGAACAGCGCCTGGCAGAGGGTTGCGCTGGCTGCTCTGAACCTTATTTCTCTCGATGTTCTTATTATTCGTGAAAAGTGTTATTTTGGCCGAACCTTTAAAAAAAGAGCCAGGGCAGTGGCCCCCGCCTTGGAGAAAAATCACTGTCCCTCCTGTTTCCTGTTCTCCCGCGCCCCTCACCGCCCGCGTGCCCGGCGAGCTTGCAGAAGGTCGAGGGAGCACATGCTCCGTCCCCCTCCGACGTGACCGCGGGATTACCTTCTGCGGTTGTTGACAAATCTTTGGACATCCTGGTTTTATCAGCGGAGACCTTGAAGAGCGACAGCTGGCTCTTGGAAGGGTTGGTACATACTATAAAATGTGAGCCGGCTCATTTACAACCCGCCGATGTCCGGCGTCTAGGCCACGCTCTCAGCACGCTCGTAGATAACTCAACCTCGTGACGCTCTGTTCTCCCCCGGTACTCGGCGCCGCGGTTCTGGTTGAAGACCCAGTAGACACCGATAATAGATCTCCAGTGGAGAGCCTCTGACTTTATCACTCTGTGTGTTCCAGCACCGGCGGTCCCCGCGGACGGCAGGAAGCAGGCAGCCGGCACATTATGGGAAAGGTGACTTGCTGAGCCCCTGTGCCCCGAGGCCATTATTAAGTGCTGGGAAGCCTTGTTAGCTCGTAAAGTTGGTTCAAACCAATTATTGCCGGGTGACCACTACCATGGCCAAGAATGCAGCTCTTTTAAATTCTTGTCCGGAAAGCCGATCTTTCCGTCGCGCTGTGTCCTAGAGCAAGGCTTCTGATCCGGCCGCGGCTGTGTCCCACCGGCCGCGGAAACCACACCTCACATCTGCCGCTCCGTGTCGGTCACCCTTCAGTGGCTCACGGAGGCGGCAAGATGGCTATTTATAGATTTACTTTCTGTCTCCCTAGTTCGGAGCAGTCAGTTTTGACACACTGTCCCAGTAATCTGATCAGCCATGCTGCTTTTAAATGAAGGTCTAGGCCTTGGCCTCCGCCGCGTGGGTGACAGCTGTCAGATACAGATAGCAGGCTCCAGATCCTGGCTGCCGAAACCCTCTCATTCATTCCCGTTACAGACCATTGGCCGCAGCTTGAAGCCGTGCTTTACAGTCGGCCGATTAGTTGGCAAGAGATCTACATACTGTATTAGCAAGGTCAACCACTGAGATGAAGGCAAAAGCTTAAACCCCCCGCACTATTTTTAAACCAGCGGCCATTTGTTAAAGCTGGTTATTCTGGTACATGTCTCGCGGCCTTTCTCTCTTTCTTTTTTTTTCCTCTCACAAAACAAAACTAAAGGAACTTGTTAAGATTCTTTGTTAGAGTTAATGAGCAGAGCTCAGAGGATGAGGGGGGCGGGGTGGCACACAGTCCCTGAGCTCCTGCTTTGCACGAGTCGCAAGGTGTCGGGGGATCTCGGCCCGGGGGTGCCCGGGGAGGTCCAGCCTGCAGGGGTCCTCTCCGGCCGTGAGAGTGCATGAAACCCTTGCTGCCCCTCTGTGACGTGACGGGTCTTCCCGCTGGCTCTGATGACTGGGTCCCTTTCGCGGGTGTTCTCTGCCCCGGGGTCCTCCCTGTCCCCGGCTCCTGCAGCTGGATGTCCGAGGAAGCCCGGCACGTTCAAGCCGCCCGTGTCAGACTCGTCTAAGGAGAACCTGGACCTGGGAAGCGCCTCGCTGTGAAAGTGATTCGTGGACTCCTGTCCCGGCTGTTCCAGAATCAACACAAATGGCCAAAATTTAGCTTTGCGGGGAGAGTGTCCACCCACGAGGTCTTGACCTTTACCGTGTAACCACCCCGGCCCCTGCGTTCTCCTCTCCTGCTCCTTCGCTCCCAGCGAATGTTCCTTTGCCTTCCGTTCCATACCTCCTCAAGCTCCTGCCGGCTCTACGGTGTATTTCCTTCCTTCTCGCCTACGACAGGGTCCCCTTCTCCCGTGGCGCTCCCGTCTCCCGTCTGATCTCTTCTCTTCCGCTCTGCTCTTTGTTGACTTACGACCAAGTCCAGTTTCCTTAGGGTTCAAGGGCACCCAAGGCCCTTGACAGCGTGTCTCCGTCTGTCGTCTTGCCTCTGACCCCATCTCTCCTCCAAACCACCCCCCCCCAGGCCTCGCGCACGCATCTCTGGAACCGCCCTTCACGGACAAGCTCCTTCTGCTGTTCTCTGGTTCTGTCTCGCGCCCTGGAGGATCTTCAGGATGACACGTCTTAGTACACAGACACTCTCAGTGTGTATCTGCAGGATGAGAGCACGAAAAAAACAGAAGTCAGAGGTTTGACATTATTATCTGCGTTGATCCAAGCCCTTTGAACTAAAAGGCCAATAAAGATGAGTTGAAGGAGCTTAGGTGTGACCACAAACAAACGAGATTGAGTCACTCCCCAGAAGTAGGACTTGGGGCAGATTACTGGGACTTGACATTCTCATCTGTAGTAGGAGGAAAGTGCTATCAGCTTCAGAAATTCTTAAGAGGATTAAAGGAGAGAGTTGGAAGTCGGGCGCCCGGCACAGTCCCCGGCAGGCAGGAAGGTCTAGCGCGATGCTCCTTAGCCCGGGGGCCGTGCGACCCCCACTCCTCTCCTCAGCGTTCTGTGAAATTCATCTCCATTCACCCTGGGAAGGCTCTTCGTAAGACCCTTTTGGCGGAAGAGAGGCGGCTGGGAGTTAGATAAGCCCCCCGGTTTCTGGACTTTTTGCTGTAATAACCACAAGGGGATGTTCAACGGTTTCTGGCCGGCGAAAGGGGACGCACACTCACGTCCTCGGCTTCCTGCTCGGGAAGCTGCCATACTTTTGCCGGTATGGGGGAGCCTTGGGCTGCTGGGCTGCTGTGGCTGTGCGAGAGGGACACGCGTCCGGCCCGGGACCAGCACAGGCCTCGGCTCCCGACACACGGGGCGGTCACACCTCTGCTGGGGGTAAAGCAGCGGCCCAAGAACTCGCTCCCGCTGCGTCTAGCAGCCGTCACGGGTGGGATCGGAAGGACTCTGATCCTCTTAGGAGGAGGGAAAAGACCTGGGTGCCGTGCAGAGCAGCTCCTCCGCGCTCCCAAGGGGAAACTCACCCATTCGTGTATTTGCCCTAAACTACAGGAGATGACTGCACGTCTGCATGCGGCCGATACGTTCGCCAAGCGCAGAAGTAACGCAGGCGTGTGATGGCGGTTGTGCGGGAGGCTCCTGGCGGCTTTGGGACTTTTCTCTCGTTAGGAGTTCAGGTCCTGGGGACTCATCTGGCCTCGCTGTGGCAGCCCAGAGGGAGGGGACGGTGCCGGTGGGCACACGGGATTCCCATGACCGCCTTCAGCCGATGCCAGGCGTGTGACGCCATCCCGGGCGCCCGCCCCAGGTGGATGAGGTGGGAGGCGGAGGAGGGGCCGCTCATGTTTCCGGAGGGGACACGCGGATCACCTCTGTGGGTGGAGAACAGCGAGGTCCTGCGACGTGCTTCTAATGAATTCCTTACACGCTGTCGAAACGGCAACGATCATAATAGCTTGTTTCATGTGCCTTTGAAGGGTTCCAGCAAATTGAGTCTAAGAAAGGCAGGGGTTGGGGGGGGGAGAAAGTGAAATATTACTACTTAAAACATATTCCTAGACATAATAAAGCATTAAAGTGAAAATATTGTTGAGACAGCTTTCATTATGCGTGTTCCAGGCCTCATTACGGGGTAAGCAGAACCGACTGCACCGGAGGCCTGACAGTACCGGCACTGAATTCCTATTATGCGAGGAAGGCTTTCTAGTCCCTGCCACTGTCAGGATGTCGTGGTTGGTTTTCAATAAAGGTCAGAATCGGTGCCATACTGAATAGAGCTAAAAGTGTGTTTCATTCTTTTGTAGGCCACGGGCACTGTTGGGGATTGATCTGAAAATCTGGTCTGTTGCAGGCCTTTCCTCTCAAGGGAGATTAATATTTTAGCTATTCCTTTTTGTTCGGGGCTTCTAAATGTATTTGGAATGAAAAGAAAGGTTAAAGAGGGGCTCTGGGACGGCTAGCTTCAGAGACTAGATCATTCCATGAAGGGAAATCAATTAAAAAAGGTTGACTGTGAACATTTATCCATTTAGCTCAGCGCTATTGAATTTTCATGATGGACTTCGACTCTTTGGAGAGAACCGAGCTAATGGCAATTGTTCCTTTCTCCTCAAAATTTATTATCTAGTTTATTCAATGGAAAACACTCCATCAAACCAGATAGAGGCCTTAGGCCTATTGATAGATTTGCCTGTGTGGGGTTGGAGTGGGGAGGTTTGTCACAGATGTCCGGCCTTTGAAGGAAAATTAAACAAGTATCTCATTACGGAATGCTTCACTGGTCCCCGGAGGTGGCCGCAGACGCAGTGGATTTAATGAGCTGGGAATGTCAGCGCTGCCAAAGTTTTCCTCGACCTGTCTTTCTGAAGAACCCCTCTATTTAGGCCCACTCAAGCAAAGGAGAAAGGCACCATGCTGTTTTCTCCCTTTCAACTCCAAAGAAGGGGATAATGCACTTTTTGTGCCATGCATCCAGAGGAATTATGTGTGCTAATTTGATTAGGGGAGATTTGATTAACTGGAAAATGAGGGCTTTGCTAAGACTTTCACACGCTTAATTTATCCCTTGCAAAGCAGACGCAACGTTGTGTCATGAAACTCAGAAGGCATATGGGAACAGTATTCAGCGGTTCGACGGCCTTTCAGACCCAACAATATCAAGGATTGCCACGGTTCATATTGGGATAATCATTTTAGAGCATTCGCTTTGCTGCAGAATACAAATTGCATTTGGCATTGCTGGTTATACGGTTCAAAGGATAATGAGATTAATATAGTCGGAAACTTAGCTGAGCAAAAGCTTTTTTTTTTTTTTTTTTTTTTTTTTTTTTTTTTTTTTTTTTAACACCATTGCATAACTAGTTTCAAGGGAAACTTTAGTTGAAAAATGCCACTGGTTTTCTCCAAAGAATTCATTATGTTTCCTGGTTCCATGTACTCCTGGTCTTTCTTGGTTTAAAAAAAAAAAAAAAAAAAGTTTCCATCATCATCAGTTCCCCAAACTTTAGAGGATACGACTGTTTAAGCGAAGACGGGTTTCTTTTGATGCATTAGGACGGCCCCTTTCTCCGTGAAGTGTAGAAGCACGCACTTGGTTGTGGACGTGGGAGGCCTGAGGTGTTTTCCGTTTCATTTAAAATGTGCTTTAGTGATGCAATGAGCCACCAAGATCTCGTCCTGTCCCCCCACCCCACAGTCATTTGGGAATTGCCAACAGACCTTTTCAACACCTGACATTCCTAGGGGCTTATGTAAGCAGGCATCCACCCTTCCTTTCCTGGGAGCATATATTAAAAAAAAAAAAAAAAAAAAAAACAGACCAGCAGTACCAATCTCTGCTAACATCTGAAAAAAAGATTTTTTTTTTTTTTAAAGCATTCAGTGTTTAGAGGACACCTGGAATGCCCCTGTGGGGAGAGCTCTGGGCTCCATGTGCCAATAATCTTTTCCCAGACTCCCTCGGAGTTCCCGCCCCAAAGACGTCTCCTGAAGCTCTCCTTGCCCTTGATGACGGCAAGCTTCTCTCTGGCTTCAGGTGCTGTATCCGTGGCTCCCGGCGTATTCACAGGCGGGTTTTGCCGTCTCTGTACTTAGATTTCTGGGTGCAGGTAGATTTTGAACCCCTGTTTTGCTGTTAGCACCAGAAATTTGGGCTTCTCCGTTAAAATCTGCCAGCAGGTCAGTCTGGGAAGTGCGCACGCGTGCTGGGTTTTCCGCTTTCACACAGGCAGGGCTTTAACTTGGCCGGTGCGTTAGGACTGCCTCCTGCCATTCTCCATTGGCTTGCGGTGCTGCAGAGAACGATAAAAGGAGCCCCTAACTAGGGCAGACCGCTGACCCGATTTGGACAGAGCTGCTTTGTTTTAGCTGGACCCGGGGGCTTAAATCTCTAGTCGGTTGCGGGGTTCCCCTCTCCCCTGCCCCCTGCCCCCGCCACCACCACCTCCGTCTACAGAGAAGACGTTCCCCTGGCACCTGACCGCCCGTTCTCTCTCTGGGGTTAGATCAAGACAGAGAGGAGGGCCTGTTCGTCTGCTCGTTGCTTTCCTGCTGCAGTAGCCGCGCCGGGTCAGGCCATGCGCGTCCTGGGGAAGCAACCCCCTGCCACTTGAAGCGGAGCTGCTGGGTAATCGTTCCGCTCCGTTGCATAACCAGAAAGGGAGGTGTCAGTCCGGGGACCGCAGACAGCGAAGGCTTCATTAAAGCGCTCGCGGAGACCCGGACCGACGAGTGTCTCCGGCTGGAGTTCTTTCCATCTTCCCCATCTGTTCGCCGCAGTTTTAATTAAATCTACTGAGATTATTTTTGGCCTTCTCCAGGAGCAGAGAGCCAGCCTGTGCCAATGTCCACTCGTTTCTGCGCTTTACTGCCAGGCACTAATGAGCAGGCACATGGGGCACTGCCGCCCGCGTGCACCCCCTCCCTTCGCCAGCCATCATGAGTTGCTAATAGGGTAGGAACCAAAAGTGCCAAGCCCGGGCCTCTCCGGCTTCTCCCGCCCGCACCCCCCAGACTCAGCCCCACCTTGGTACTAAAGAAAGCCAGCTAATGAATGACTCCACTTGTGGTTAGCTAGCTAATGGAAATGACAGGCTTCAAATAACCTTAAAGCACGCAGCCCGATGCTTGTCTGTCTGATCAGGGCCCTTCTGCCGGCACCTGACACTTTCAATACCGTAATGGCATCCACATGCATTCTTTTTGAATGCTGTCATATAGCAAGACCTTTCTTCTCCTCGTTTGCTGGGAGGATGCCTGGCAAAGCTATTAAGTCTGTGATGGAAATGACAGTTAACTGCGGGCCTGTCAGTCCCACTTTGGAAGTCAGCACATACCTACACCCATTAGGGGCGTATCATGGGAACTTCAGAAATAACCGCCCGTAATATACTGCAGGGCCATTGCACGCTGGCTCCCTACCACCCAGCACGCTTGCTGACAGCCCTGCCTTGCCTCTCATTAAGGGTTTGGTCTTCTGATGTTTGGGAGATACTTTATTTTAACATTTCAGGTTAGGGGTCGTCATTACTCCCGGAGAAAGAAAGCATCGCTGTCCCCGCTTAGCCGGGAGGTCGTCGTTCTTCGGGTCTATGGTCAGTGCTTCCTGGATTCGGAAGACCCTGTGCATTGGGTTTTCGAGAGAAACTGTGTCTTGGGATCCAGATCCCAAATCGGCCCCCTTGGCTTCCAAAGGGGACGGTAGGTAGACGCGGGTTATATTTTTACCAGCTGAGTCTTTGGTCCCAAATTCGAGTCTAATCCCCACTGGCCTGTCTGAGTAAGTTTCGGTGGCTCCTGTTGCCCCAGACTGGCACCGGCCCTAGTGGCCTGCTCTCCTCCAGGCCCCCTGAGATTGAAAAAGAAAAAAGAAGAAGAAAAGAAATAGGTCAAAGGGAGGGATCCAGGAGCTGCCCTGGCTCAGCTCTCTTGTAACCACTCATTCCTTCCTGTACCACAGGGACCCTTCCATCCGACCTTGAAGACGCCATCTTGTCCTTGGCCCATCGTAGCGTTTCCGCTGGGGGAGTGTAGAGGGGATGTTATGGAACCCGACCGCTCGTTCATTAGAAGGTTGGGCTTACGGCTGTTAGAGTCTTGGTTTGTCCATGTATCCAGTGTGGCTACCGTTGGGGCTTCCCCTTCCAGCTGGCCACGGAGAACCGGAGCCTTCCCCGTACACCGCGAGACGCCTCTTAGGCTCAAAACTTCGAGAAAAAAAATTTCTCTCGAAACTTCACTGAGAGAAATCACGCTGTGGAAAGATCCTGTAGAGATACGCAGTCCTTTTCCTCTAGATTGGCATTTTTCTGAAGCGTTGCCTGGGAGAATTTGCCGTAAGACGCCAATAGGTGTCCCAAAGATGGAGGATTTTGTTAAGAATCTTGACCGGCCCAGTCGGTGGACTGTTCGAGTCTTGAGCTCACAGTTTTAAGTTTAAGCCCCACGTTGGGTGTAGAGAGTACTTAAAAATAAAATCTGTAGAATTACTGAGTTAAATCAAATTAAGCAAACTTATTTGGAAAGGTGGCGGTTTGGGGGCGGGGGCGGGCGTGGTCATAGTGTGCTGTGTTTACCAAACAGGTTGGACCTTAGAATATCTGCTAACGTCTCATGCATCCCTTGCCCTGTGTAGTTTGGGAAATACTACTTCTTCACGTCCACTGGAGTAAGCCCAGGCACCCGAGAACCAGAGCGTTAACCTTCACAGCATTCTGCCTGGGGATGGCACCTGGGGCCGTGAGCTCTGCAGAGACTGCAGCGGCCACGTGGGACTCACTGCCGGCACCTCCAGACGAGCGGGGCAAAAGATTATATTGCACCTTGTGTGCTGTTTTCTTTGTGTAGACCCTTGGGAGAAGCAGCCCTCTGGTTGTAGAGTCAGGAATAGTTGCTTTCTCTGTATCTGGTGGCGCCCGGGCACTGCACGACTGAGTCGATTTCCTTCTTCCAAGTGGCTGTTGGGAGCCTAGAGCCAGCTTTGGGGCCCTCTAAGTAAGTGGCAGGTGGCTGGCACACAAATCCCGTTCTTACCAGTACAATACCTACCTGCCCTATGTCTTTGTTTCTCGTCTACCAGCAATTTTCCAAAGGTGTTTCTTTTCATTATCTCCAAAGCTGCCTGAACAACTTTTTGGTCCAAGGCAGGCCAGATGATACACCACAGTACCTCTTCCCACTCCAGCTGCCTAAGTACACAGGTATTGACTTGTCTGAGGCCATGGGCACTTTGGGCTTATCGACAAGGTTGCGACACACTTGACGTACCACCCCAGCTGTGGCAAGAGTTAGTTACTTAGCTCACGGGCATACAGTGTTTCTGGCCCCTGGAGACTCTGAGGCATGGCAGTCCTTGTTTTTCTATTTCTCCAATCATTGGAGCCATGAAAACAATTCACTAAGCCACGTTTTCCATTTTTTCCCCATCTCGGACAAGCTCGTAAAATGGTCTTTTGTCCATATATGTTTTATCCCCGGTAGACTCCTAGTGGGATACGAAAATAATTTATAGAAGATTCCCTACAAATTTAAAGCTAGAGAGGGCCTTCAAGTTCATCCAGGCGAGGGCTGGCTGATAGGTTTCAAGTGTGCTGTTGCTCGTCCGTTAGGTGGCTGCCGGGAGGGCTGTGTTGAGTGCCCCGGGGCCGGAGGGAACGCAAGCCCGGATGGAGCGGTGATGGGCGCCGTGCAGGGCAAGGATGAGCTCTACACACTGTCCGTCCCCACGGTCTCTCTTTTGACAGATGCAGTTACCTGGGATGAAGATGGCCTTAGAGATCAAGCGTCCTCACTCTGAGTCTGAGACGCTTCTTACCTCATCTTGCCAAGATAATTCTTTTTCTTCCAACCATACAGAAAGTCAGCCAGAGCACTGAAAAAACTGGGCTGTTGAGTTAAGTATAAAATAAAACACAGCACCCTCCTCTTCCCTCCTTTTTCCGAGTTCTGATAGAGTTAAGAAATAAGGCCTTTATGTAGACCTTACCAGGCTGTTCTGGTCCACAGTTAGCCATGTTATCGTCATGCTTTTTTTTTTTTTTTTTTTTTAAATAAAGTCTCTCTGTTGCATTGAAACATACCCTCCGGTAAGTTATCTCCCTCTGAGTACTTTCTTGGTCAAGGATGCTGTTAGCTAAAACTAGACTAACAGATTTAAGACTCCTAAGGTATATTCTCCTTCCTTGGGGGGGGGGGGGACTAATCGCTAAATCAGATTCAGCGATTTTCCTGTCTCAAAATGCAATGCTGATAATCTCACATTAGCAAATATTAATCTTTCCAAATAATAATCCAACCATCATTGCGATGAACACTTTCACTCGTGAGGGTTGATTTTTTTTTTTTCCTTGAAACAATACAGTTCCTTTCCCTAAGCAGTTTGCTCATAACACATTGGTGCCGTCTTGTTTCTTCCTGTTTGCCTTACGGCCCCAGAAACCAGGGTAGCAGTCTCGGTCACATCTTCCCTGAAGAAACATGCCGCCACAGCCTCGTAAGTGCTGGGGACATGAGTTTCAAGTGTCCAGAGATAGGACGGAATGCTTGCAGTTAATACATCACCTTTTCAAGCGTTGCCTCCGGTGGTCTGTAGACTGCTTTCCCCTGACATGAGTCAAGCTATTTAATGTGATGGAATCCATCTTGCAGAGCTTTCTCCACTCAGGCTTAAGTGATTGAACTCACGGTCCCACTGATTTCGTGTCTCGTTTGTCACTTTGTCGAGGAGACGTTTTTGGACCCACTTGGGTGGCGAACTGGCTGGAGTGGGAAGTGGGGGAGACCCTGGCCTAAGCCACCGTTTCTCCGCTCCTCCGGCGTGATTCCTAATCCGCCGGGAAGGAGGAAGCAGAGGTTGTCTTCCGTGACATGGATGGGACAAGCCTCTGAGAGGCTTTCCTCCTGGATCTTGGGACCGGATCCCCAGGGATCCAGTCATTTCAGCGGCGTGGCTCTCTAGAACACAGCGCCTCCACATTGCACCAGCGTGGGCTTGTTGGAGCCAGACTTCTCTCTAACATCCGGGCCTCAAAGAAAATCCCGTCTTTTAGCTGCCAGCAGCCCAGTGCCAATTAGAGCGAACACACTTGACAGTTTTGTTCTTGTAAGCCCTGAGCAGTGCAGTTTCGGCCCTGGAAGCGGGCTGGTCTCGTATTGACCTTAAGCTATGCAGATGTGCCCTGCGCAGGAGCTCGGCTGCCTGCTGAATAGGAATGGGGTAGGTACGTGCGCCCCGGCGTCATTGACATTCCTGGAGGTGCTTCCTGCCCGTCCTCCCCGCTGCCTGGCGCCGCATCTCCTATTAGTTCTTTGGGAAGGAAGGCAGGTCAGAAAGGTGGACAGAGTAGGTCAGAAAGAGGGCAGTCTCTCATGGAGAGCGGGACGCCTACTTATTTGCTGGGAGGAATTCTCTCCTGGAAACAAGGGTTCCGAATGAAGGCTTAGGCTCCAGGCCCTACCCGTCAAGGTGCTCAGGCCGTTAGGGCTACCCCCCCCCCCCAACCACCCAGGTCTTCTGTTTGCTGATCTTCTGCTCTCTGGCCAAATACACCAGACTCCCTATAGAATTGCTTGTGTTTTCATTGAAGAATACATTTCTGCTTGAGAAAATGGGAACCCGAAAACCTCCAAGGCAGCGGGAGAGCAAACAGATGTTCCAGGGTCTGGGCCTAAAACCGGGGGTTTTGTCTCTGACGAACGTGCTGCTGCCGAATCTGTGGGCAAGCTCCCAGGAGCCCTGAGCTCCCGTGACTGTGGGTTTCAAGTTGTGTCTATTGGGGCACCTGTACCCTAGCCTCCGAAGACGGTCCGCAGCCTTCTCAGACTTACAAGTAGATCTGTGACAACAACAACGGAAGTCAAGTTTCCCTGGGCCAGCAAAGACGAAATCTGCACAAATTATCTTTAAGTCGCACCCGGTTTGCAGTCCACCCCAGAGACGGTCCCCGTCCCGACCCCGTCCCCACCTCACCAGAGCTCTAACACAGGTCGACCCTGACTCTCAGGGAGCTGTATTCATCCAGCGAAGATCTGAGGAACCGAACCTTCCACGGGTGTAAAAAAGACTTGACAATCACTTCTCTTGCATCTCCGTTCTGGCAATCTTCTGCTATGGTATAGCTGGCTCTTTTTTTTTTTTTTTTTTTTTTTTTAAGCCCTTGTATCTTACATTGTTCCTGCGGTTCAACCATGTCTGTCTTAAAGTCCCCTGTTCCGTTTTTTTTTTTTTTTTTATCCCTTGGTCAAGGCGGGGCCCAAAGTGAGCTTTGGCGGGTGCATGGCAACATTTGCTTTCACCCAGAATGATGCAACCAGAGTTCTGGGGCTTGTCGTGCCCAACCCCAACCCGCTCCTTGGACCGCGGAGGCCCACGACACGCATGGAGTAGTTTTCTCCAAGTCGCGCGTCTGGTTGTCAGCAGAGGGAACACATTATGTCGTTCTCTGTTTTCATCCAAGGAAGGAAGGTCCCGAGTGAATGGGATTTGACAAAGGTGGGGGTTTTCTTCACGGTCATCACTAGAGGAAGGCACAGTGTCGTGATGGGGAAGTGGCAGGAAAGGCCCATCTTTTCGGCCTTTTTGAGACCCGTACCCCTCCCCCACCTCTTCTTGCCTGGGCTCCCCCTTCCCCCACCCACCCGGGCCTCATCAAGCAGAGTATAGAGGGAGCTGCAGAGGGCTTCCTCCAGGGTCCTCCAGGCCCGCATTCCCAAGCTGGTCAACCGCACGTGGAAAACACACAGGTTCGAGCGCGTGCTCTGGCTTTAAATGACCCAGTCTTCCCACTGCGCTGCCCCAAGACACAGGAAGGTCAGCAAAAGGGGAAAGGAAAAATACCGCTGGTGTTCCCCCCGGGGGGGCAACTCGAGACTTGCCACTTCCCAGGACTCCAGGTTGTAGACGCCTTTTCATCAGGCGGAGAGCTGCGGCGCGTGTAGAATGGCGGGTTTTGTTACCGGATCCCTGTTGGCCTGCCTTCTTTATGGTTCCTTGAGGCTCTCAGAAACCCCCTCTGTTTTGACTCGACCCGCTGCAGGGCTAGAGGTGTTTGCACAGCGAGCCCCTTCCCTATGACCAGGAACTCTGTTTAGCTCCGTTCAAATTGTCCCACCATGTTGCTGCCTTACCAAAAAAAAAAAAAAAAAAAAAAAAAAGTGTTGTATATATAACCTTGATTAGGTCCCCATAAAGTGAATTTATAACGACTCCCTCGTGAGCTTAGCAAAAGTATGTCTAGACAATTTTTTCTGGCTTTCCCTCCCAAACCTCTTTGGGTTAAAAATAGGGAAGGATTTGTTTTAATACAGTGTAGTACTGTATCTTTAACCTTTTGTCCAAACGCATACTGCCTGTTGGAAGTTTTATTTAGGGAAAGTGCGTAACATAGAAACCAGCTCACTCAGACCCCGAGACTGTCCCTGGCTGGTCTTCTTGCTGCCAGCGGCTCAGCCAAGTCTCCAGAAGTGTTTTCCAGGAAGCTTCGATGGAGGGAAGCACTTAATTATTATCCAAATTTTTCCCTTTAGTTAAGTCTTATGGTAAGATATCCCAGAGATTATATTTTTAGCAACCGCTTTAAAGAGACTGGGGAGATTAATTTAAAATTGATAATCGCATGACAGCACCACAGTTTAACAAGCCCGAGGTCGGCCTTGTGGAGCGGCCTGCTCTCAGGGGACTCTGGTCCAATTCTCTCTGCTGCCAGTTGAAATCAGGAATCACAACCACAGTGATTAGCAGTGAATTCCCTGATCTCCGTGCCCCAGGCAGACGGAGAGGGGGCCTGTTTTCGCGGTGGCCAGTGGTTAACCCTTGCGTGGGAGAGGTGACAGGCAGGGGTATGATTCCTGGGTAGGAGATGGAGCCTGGTGACATCTGTCTTTGGGAAAAGGGCCCAGATGGGCATCGTCAGGTCCAGGAGCCACGGCTCTGGGTGGGGAGTGACGGTGAATGGAGGCCGAAGGGACCCGTCCTCTAGCTACCGCAACCGCGGCCACCTTTACCTGCGTAGTTCAGAGGCCTCCAGAGGGCCCTGCTTTCCTGGCTGCCCAGAAGCTTTGTCAAGCTGGGAGAGTCATTCTTTGTAGAGGGAAGCAGAACAGCCTGCGTTCGGCCCCTCTCCCAGCTCTCTGTCTGTCTTTAAAAAATGGCCTCTGGCTACCAAGTGGCCGATTATGGATAGGACTGTAGAGCGGCAGTAAGCGGTGTTAATGAGCTGCAGGATATCAGGCACAAAAAAAAGAAAATATTTTCCCTGCGGGCCAAACAAAATTAATTTTAAAAATTAATGTAAACCTTGAATGCTGCAAGTGCGTCCATTAAATTCTAGGACTGTGACATGTACAGTGCGATATTTTTGCTATTGAATTTGTTATCTAAGAGGTGTTCATTGTTTGTTACGGTGTGAAAAGCTGTTTTCCTCCAGATAAGCTTGTTCATTAGTAAACTGGATCCCTGCCACTCCCCTGTTTCTTTGCTCTGAAGCAATGCCGTGTAGCATAAATGCAGACAGCCGCTCTGCTTTTAATATCAGAAATGTAAATCAGCAGCGTCCAGCCTGGTTTTAAATGGCTTCAGTCTTTCTCAGGATGAAATCTGGGGGAAAAAATTCTTCTCTCTGCTGCTTCTGACACCACCGGGTTGGCAGACCAGCCCTGAAAGAGGCTGATAATTATTAAACAAAGTATCTTGTTTCCCACGGAGGTCTCGGGATCGCTCTGTCATTAGACTGGATTTATTTCTAGGGTTTCATTCACGCTGTGACAGTTTGGGATTGATAAATCCCGTGTTTTAATTTTAGGCAGAAATGAAACTGGTCAAATGCAATTTGGGAGGGAACGAGCCTTGATAAACCGGCCGTGCGTCTTAATGCCTAGACACGGAGCCGGGATGAGGAAGGCATCTTGGGGGATGCGCGCGGAGCCCTCGGCCAAAGCAGGGAGCTCCAGCGAGCCAGGCTGGGAGGCTGTATGGAGACAGGCCCTGGGAAGGCCAGGCTGGGGGCTCTACGCAGAGCCCCTCTACGAATGACATGTCACTGTTTGGGTTTGTGAGCCCTGGTCTCGGCCAGGTCCCACGTCCCACTCAGCCAATCCAGAGAGCCAGACGTGTGCCGCCACGTGATGGCAGACTTCCGTGCCTTCGGTTCCGTCGCCCTCAGCCCTGCACCCCGTGCTCTGCTTTTGAAAGTGTCCAAGAAGCTCGGGGTCAGATCTATTTTTCCTTCAGAGGGAAGGTAAACTGACTGATTCCTCTGATACTCTTTTTGGGTCCCACTTACTTACTTAGCAAATACCAAATTCAGCATAACTTCAGATCGGACGGGTGCACCAGTAGTACCTGGTTGAGAGCAGAGAGACAGCCTGATCGCAGTAAAGCTGATTTCCCTAGAAGAGGATGGTCACGATGCCGTGTGAAAAAGCACTTGGAGAGCCCTGACCGGTCAGCTTTCGGTGGTCCTGTGAGGGGCCGCCTGTCCCTGCCCCAGTGTGCAAACCGCCAGACTGACCCACGGGAAGGACGCCCTGTCCTCTGCAGGGCTCCATGGCTTCCCGTGGGACGGCTGCTATCCACAGGGCCATGTGCGCCACAACACGGGCAACACAAGTGGTGTTCAGAGGCCCCTCCGCCTTCCAGACTCTGCATTTCATTAACAAGGAAACCGGGGGTCCCGGTAATGGCTTGCTGCTAAAAAAGGAGAAAAAGAAAAAAAGAAAAGGCGGAAGCTAACTGACTCACTCTGAGGCACCCATCGGAAACGTACGAAGGCCTCTGACTGGTCGTGCTCATCGCATGCCTTAAGGCAGGTGCTGATCTGCCGCCCCGACAGGACCCTGCGTCCCGGTTTGCCTGGGGCTGTCCTGCCTTCCACACGGCACAGTTAACAGCACCCCCTCCGCTCCTCGAAACAACTCAGTGTGAAAGTGACACGATGTGGTCACCCTAGCCGTCACCCACGACCTACCCAGTTCCTTCAAGGCAATTTACAGGCTGAAATGGCCCCATGAGTCAAAATCTTGCGTGGCGCTTATAGGGTGCAGAGGGAACAAAACCACTGAAATTAAGTTCTGAGAAGTGCAGAACAATACCGCACGATTTTAGCAAAGATAGAAGTACCACACCATGCGTGACAAATCATTAGATTAGCGAGCGCGTCGCTCCATGAAGAGGTTTTCAAAATACGTATTTCAGCTGGGTGGAGGCCAGGTTTTCCTTACATATGTTCTTATATTATCCTTCATTTTTTTTGTAGGCAGAAGTATTTCATGACTTTAATAGTTTCCAAGACAGTCATGATTAGGTCCGTGGGGGCATGACTGCCTGTAAGGTCGCATGTGTGTGCAGCGAAGGGTGTACGATATTCAGGGGCAAGCATTTCAAGACTCGCTGTTGGCTTCTGGAGATGAGGGTGCCACGCGCAGGGATTAGGCTCCGCGTTTTGACCTCAGGGAGGACACTGACACGCAGGGGCTCCAGGAAGGGGCGTGATGTGCCCAGCCCAGGCCCCTGCTCCGGGACCTAGCGCCCTGGAAACTGGGGCTTGCGTCCACGGTGGGACGGAGAAGCTGTTTGCTTCTGGTGGGTTTGCCTCTGGAGACTCGGCCGCTCAGGCACATTCAGTGTGCAGTCATGACGTGTCCCCGAGGTCAGCACTTAACCCGCAGATTTTCACAGTGGTATTTCCTTCTCTCCAGCACTGGAAAGATCCGATCCTTTCTGTCCAGCCGTTCGCCGTCGACAGAGGGAGGTGCACCAAGGGAAAAGCGCATTCTTAGTGGGGCGAAGCCTCCCAGGGGCGGGCAGGGGGTGGGGACCAGCGGCCACTGGCCACATGCTAGCATCCGCTGGAGAACTCCATGCCGGCCCAAAGGACTGTGTCGAAATCTGAGGGAATCCACCTGCCATAATCTCAAGGAAGCGTTCCACGTGTGCAGGAGACTGCATTTTCAGGCTTGAACCGTCCCTGCAAACATGCAGGGACCATGACGTCAAGACCATGATGGCATCTCATCCGGATCTCAGCATGTCCGGCTTCCAGACACTGTGCTGCTAGGCCAAGGAAGGACCTGCTCACCCTCCCCCCATGACTTCTCATCTTTACCGTTGGTGTTATCTTCAAGCGTATTCCCAGAATTTCTGTCCCAAGCAGGTGTCGGCATAGTTCCAGCCAAACGGACAAGCTTCTGAAAGCGGCCAGAGGGAGTAAGTTGGCCCCCAGAAAGAGCAGGGACGTTCCTCGTGGGCATGGATTTTTCTAGACATATCAGACCTGAGAACAGAGAGGCATGAGAACGTGGGCTTGGGCCCGAGGACACATCTCCCCATAGCCACGGTGCCAACTGTTGGCACTCTCTCCCGCGGGCAGTTGGTTCTTGGCCGGTCAGTGATGATTTGGTTCGGACATTCTGCTTTTGGTCGTTTACACGGGGCTTGGACTCACAGCCCTGAGATCCAGACCCGAGCTGAGAGGCGGATGTTTGACTGACTGAGCCACCAGGGCGCCCTGTGCTTCCGGGCACCTGGTCTAGTGACCTGCATACAGCCAGTGATGGATACCAGCCTCTTCACGGAGACGGCAACGGCTCACCTTTGCGGAGGGCACCCCGCACCCCTGCCCTTTGGTACAACGCTCGATACCATTTTCAGCTCTTACCCCACAGCCACCTGTCAAAGCGATAATTTGGATCAGCATGTGAAATTGCTGTTTTTTATATGTCGAAAGCGGTCTGATACCGGCAACTTGACATGCTTCAGTATTAATAATCTTCTGTATCGGTCTCACGGACGCCGCAGTTCAGACATGGGAACTCGCTCAAAGGCAGGCAAGCTGCAGGTGACGGAGCCGGACGGGAGGCGGGCAGTCCGGCCGCGGACCTTGGCACCGCCCCTGCCACAGGCCGCCTCCTCCTTGGGTGGAAGACGAAGGCAGGTTTTCACGGCTTAGGTGTTCACATCTGTCCTTCCGCACCTCGGCCAGCTTCGAGATCAAAGACGGCTGGCCCAATGAATCAAATGTTTCCCGGAGCCTTGGGTTACACTCACGATGCTCGGTTTGAAAAGGACGGTATGTAGCGAGCACACCAGAAACCTGAAGATGGAAAATCTCTCTTTACAATCTCTGGTCCTCTCTCCAGCAAAGAAAGAAATCGGTGTGGTGCCGGCAGAGGTGTTCTCAGCGGGACCTGGTCCATTCAATGAAAGACTCCCATGCTGAGCCAATCAAGAGAGACCTGGACAGAAATCAGACTCTTTCCTGCCCTGGAAACCCATGCCTCAAATCTGTAATTCATCTGTTAAATCAAGTGTGCAGCCGGTGGTTTAGCACAGAGGGGGACGGCAGAGAAGGGAAGAGAGAGGGACAGAAGCTGCGGCACTTGAATTTCTAGCATCAGAGCGAAGTTAGGAAAAAGACACAGGGCTGTGATAGCTTCTTGGACCTTCTGTTTCCAGCAAAGAGAAACCAGCAGGAAAGATTTTGGAGAGCTGATGAGCCGGCGGAGGCGTTAGAACAGGGACCCCGGGGGCCGGATGAAGCACGGTTCTGCCCGTGCCTTTCAGCGAGACTGAATAAAGTTTAGGGTTTTGTTGTTTTTTTTTTTTTTTTAAGGGACTTGTAGCCATTTTTAAACTTTCATTTTTCGTAATGTCACAGATAATCTTTTCATCTATTATCTGCTGGCTCTTTTCGGAGAGGCATTTGCATCAAATAGTACAGTGCCGATCATGACTGTCTCTAGCGGGGGAAGCGGCTGGAAATGAAAGGTTATTCACTCCCTCTGCTTTCCCTGGCTTTGTTCTTGATTCTTGCACAGTGTTTTTTTACATCTGAATTCGGGTATTTCTGGACTTTTTCTTTAGAAGCCCTTCCATTCTGAGATCTAAGCGTATCCAGACTCCACTCTGTGTAGCAGGGGTTACAAAAGCTTGTGTTCCCTGAAAGTGAAGCATCCACTTTGAAACATGTGTTAGGTACCCCCTGTCCCCCAGAATCCCTCTGGGGCGTTTCCCATGGAGGCAGCGCGGTGGTCCCTGGCACTGGCCTCTGGTGGTGGGGGTAGAGCATGGCCTTTTAAGCGTGCACTGCCGGGCGCAGCTGGGCTGTCCGCTCCTCCCGCCGCGAGGGGAAAGGGTCCGGGGGTGGATTCCTTCCAGCCCTTCTGCCACGTGGGGAAGAGCAGACCTGAGCTTTCCCAGCAGGAGAGGTGGGGCCGCGTGTGGAGCTCGTTTCCTGAGCACGCTGGGAACCAGGTTGTCGCCTGGGCTCGCAGGAAGAGGAATCCAGAGCAAGCCCATTTGTTTGCAAGAGCACATTGCGGGGGCCAGGGCTAGGAGGGTGGTGAAGAATGGCCTAGAAAGTCATGGAGCTATGACTGAGAGTTGCTGTTCAGCTTCTGTTCTTTGTCCCCCACAAGCTCCAGGGGGATCCCGGGAGGGACCCGAGGGACTCTCAGGCCTGTGGGGCAAAACCTCTCAAGGAAGCAGCTTCGTCTTGCCCTCCGGCTTCCTCCTCCGCGGCTCTCCTCCGGAACCTTCCACCATTCCCTCCCACAGAGCCTTCAAACCTCTTTGCCTCTCCGGAAAGAGTGAGTCTGCAGAGTCACCACAATTGATGTGTTCAAACTGTGCACTGACCTTGGTCGCACCCAGCTGCGCTCGGGTGCGCGGTGACCTCACGGCACGGTGGCCCGGGGCGTGCTTGTGCGTGTCTGCACCCACAGAGTCCCTAACGCAGGGAGCCCCTGGACCCGGAGAAGTTCTTCGTGGCTTTTGAGCGCCTCTGTCAACGACTGCGCTGGCCCTCAAGACGGGGGCAGGGTGCATGCGGAGCTCATCTGCGCCATAGGACACCCGAGCCCGGGGAGGTCAAAGCCAAGGTCATGGGGCCGGTGGCTGAGAGAGCCTCAGCACTTGGGTCTCTCCGAGTGGGAAGGGCTCTTTCTAACCGCCTCCTGCCTACCTCAGGTGCCACTTCCTGGGGAGCACGCTGTGCCTTTCGTGTAGGGACTCCCGAGCCACACCACAGTGAGCGCAGCCCCCTGCGGATTCGTTTTCAAGAGAACGGCAGCGCTGTCTGTCGGCCTCATAAGGTCATTGCCTCGTCCCCCGAGCTTGTCCGGACCTTTGAGCCAGTCATCCTAGTTGTACATTTGTACGACCGAAAAGAGGTTTCTGTGAAGTCGTAAATATTCTAGAGCGCTTATGACCCAGTACACGAAGGCATTCCCTCCCTGGGCGTGGTGCGCTGGCCGTGCTGTGGTCCCTGAGCGCCAACCCAGCGGAGCCGAGTTCCCGGCTGTAACACACAGACACCGTCGCCGTGAATGTGAAACCCTCCCCGTAACCAAACTCCATCTGCAGCGCGTGGTTTTCCCGACCGGCCGCGGCTCTTCTGGAAAGCTCCGTGACCTCAGTTCGTTGTACAGGTACCTGCGTATGCATGCGACACTCGTACTAAGGAAGAAGGCCCGCGTGACCGCTTTTATTTAACTGGCTTCAGAGTTAGAGGGAATCGTGGTTACGGTTCCCTTGTCGCGCGGACGTGCACCGTGTGGCCGGCGCGCGCCAAGCTTACCTCGTCCCAGCCCGCCTCCCGCCGTGGCTGGGGCAGATGTTTCTGCTTCTCTAGGACTCAGAAGAAAGCAATGCTGGCGCCCGCCCTGCCCGCCCCACTGCCTGGGGGAACCGGATAAAGAGCCCCAGGGCGAATGAGGAAGAGCGGGCAGCCCTGGATGTGACCTCCTGCCGGGCTCACTGGATGCGCTATGCCAGACCCGATCTATGGTGCCCGCTTAGAAGTCTTCGCTTCAGAGGACGTGCCGTGCCCCTTTGCCAGTGGGGAGGGGGGTGGGAGTTCGAGAGCCACAGCAGCCCACTCTTTACAGGAGGCCTTGCTCCCTGGGGACAGGATGACCCATGTGCTGTGGAAGTGCCTGGTGCCTTTGCCCTTGTCCCCCTCTGGCCCCGACCCGGCTGCCAGGCCAATGACCCGACAGCCCTCACTGCGGCCGGCACGGCTCTCGAAACGGTGCAGCTGCGAGACGTGTAGAAACAGACCTCTTGGCCTCCTGGGAGGTTCAAGGGTCCCTGCCTGGCTGGGCCCTCCAGAGGGATTCTAGTCTGTAAAATAAGAACCACTAAAATTGATGCGGGTTTCAGGGCGCCTGGGTGGCCCCGTCGGCTGAACGTCTGACTCTTGATTTCAGTTCAGGTTATGATCTCAGGGGTGGGATGGAGCCCTGTGTCGGGGCTCTGTGCTCAGCAGGGAGTCTGCTTGCGATTCCTTCCCTCTGCCCGTCCCCCTGCTCACGTACTCTGCTCTCATTCTCACTCTAAAAAAAATCTAAAAAAATAAAAAAAAAAAAGATGCAGGTTTCAAATGTAAGACATAGCTCATTGATAAAATTTAGAAAACTCAACACGTATTAAGAAATATTCACAAATGCCATCAAGATAGCTTACATGTTTGTGTTTTTACTCCATGTGAACCACAGTGTCATCCGTAGCGTTACCTTGAGGGATGTGGTCCGGGAGCCAAACTGCCTGGGCTTAAATCCGCCTCCACCACTGGTTAACTCCATGACCTTGGACATGCTTCTTGACCTGTTTCTAATTGCACTGTCTCGCCTGTGAACTGGGGGCAACAGTACCACTTTGCAGGGGTGCTCCAAGGCACGAACACAAAAAAACACTAAGAATAGTGCTTCCCAGCATGCGCTAAGCACGGAGTGATCTAAGTCGGTCATCTTTCTTTTTCCTGAAACGTGTTTTATTAAATGAGAACATAGTATTTGACAAGTGAAAGACCCCTGACTCCATGAAGTCACGCACTGAGCCTGGACCATCACCCCTGCACGACCCACCCCTTCTACCCTCATCCCGGCAGGGATGTAGGCACCACCCAGAACGCCGACATGGGAGCCATGTTCCAGCTGAGCCGCCTGCCTCACCATTCACGCCAGGGCCAGATTCTAGCCCGGTGACTCTGGCATCGGAGACCCACGTCCAGGACAGTCGGGGGCACATCCCTTAATGAGTGGAGGTCATGGCGCGGGGCTTCAGCAAGCCCTGTGTCTTTTCAGCAACGCCTGGTTTTTCTCCCCAAGATACAAAGTGCTGTTTAGTCCCCACCAAACCCAGGACAGCGAGTGAGGACCTGCCCTTCCCACTGAGTGGGTGGGAGAGCCGAGTCCCGTGGGCGGGATCGGGATCGGACTGCAGGGCCCCTGGGGGGGGGGGCGGGGGCAGGGGAGGCTGGCGCCCCACATGTCAGGGTCTCTCCACAGTAATGTCTGGCCGCTTTTAAATCTTTCCCCATGACTCTGGAGGAGAATAGCCAAGCCTTTGCCTCAGAGCAGAAGGCCTGGCTCAGCACGGGCCCCAGAGCTGGCACAGCACACGACGGGCCCAGCAACCCTCGCTCCTCTGACCTCTTCCATGGGGATGAGGAGAAGACGGGGTCAGTCCAGTGATCTTGCAGTTAGATGAGGAAAACAAAACAAGACGCTGGCGTGCCCGCGTCTCCTCACACCCTGCCAAGCAGAGGTCCAGCTGTGGCTGAGACCCGCATCTCCAGCACGTGCTCACCAGAATGCCCTGGCAGACTGCGGGCCCACGCCCCTGGAGTTTCTGACTAAGCAGGTCTGCGGTCGCGTCTAAGGATTAGAATTTCTAACAAGTTCCCAGATGGCGCTGGTGCAGCGATCCCACCTGGAGAACTGGACTCTGAGAGCCAGCCTGGGGAGCGGGCCTTGATCCTCGCTCGGGAGCACAGCAGGATGGTTCCGAAGCCGAGCTCTGCACATTCCAGTTCCAGACATGAGGCGGCCAGGCCTGAAGCCCTTCCTGACGTCCTGCGTTCGGGGACCACGGAGAGAGGCTTCAGCGAGAGCTCTCTGGTCCTGGGCCCCGGGGAAAGCTTTCTCCAGCTTGCGGCTTCTGTCTACCCCCATGTTGATGCTTTCCTTCCATTTCTGTGGAGGGAGGTTGCAAAGCCCAGGCAAGAGACAAGGAGCAGAATGGGTGCGGGGAGAGGGTGAGCGCAGTCACTTTGGCGAGGGATAAACCTGTCCTTGGTGAAGGCCATGGAGGTGTTGTGGCTGAGACTCAGTACCAGGGTAAGGGGGAGGCTGGGGTCCCGTGCCCGCCCTGTCACTCACCGGCCCAGGGCCAAAGAGGTTGGCAAGCCTCGGTTCCCAACGCGGAAGCCGGAGATCCTGAGCTCTGGCTTCAGCGCTCTGGTGTGGGCGCCCGGCCCGCGTGCGTCCGGGCCCTGAGGTGCATCCTTGAGCACGTCCCCAAGGTCGGGGCGCTCTGCAGGAAGGCGGCGTCCAGGGCAGCCCGGGGTTCTTGAGAAATGCTTGGGAGGCGGCGGGCGGCTGCCCAGCCGCTCTCCACCCGCTGGGCTCCCGAGTCACCGTGTCCTTCGGTCTTCGGTGCCCGGCCTGCCCCGGGAGGTCAGAGGAAGGGCTTCCCTCGGAATCTCTTCTGGCTGCAGATGCCTGAGCCCGTCGTCCGCCGGGGACTCAAACGCGGCTGTGACGTGTCCACCCCCGAGCAAGGCGCGGCTCCCGCGCGCCGCGGGTCTGGGCGGGTGGGGCGGGCCCGTGGCTCCCGGCACCGACGACCGCCCTGCCGCGCCGCCCCAAGTCTGCGACCGCCTCGGGGCCGTCCTGGCTCGCCGGGCCCCGCCGCAGCCGGTCCCTCCCGGCCGGGCCGCCCGGACGTCCGCATGGGCGCGCGCGCCGCCCCGGCGGCCCCCAGACCCGGACCCGCGCCGGCACGCCCGGGCTCGCGGCGCAGCCAATCGGCGCGCGCGGCGGCGCCTCCCCCGGGCCGGGCATAAATCGTCGAGTGTCCCCCGCGCGGGCTCCACTCTTCCGGGCTAATTAGCCGAGCCGCGGCCGAGCCGCGCCCAGCTCGCGGGCGGTGCGCGGGGCCGGGCCGGGCCGGGCGGGGGTGCGCGCAGCGCGGCGGGGCCGCCCTCCAGCACCGCTCCCGGGCGCCGTCCCCGCTCCGCCGCTCGGCGCGCGGGCCCCGCCTCGGAACCGGCACCTGCGGACGCCGGCGCGCCGCCCCAGGACCGTGGGCTCGGCCCCCGCGGCCGCGATGCCGCCGCCCGCCCGCGGACCCCGGAGGCGCCCGCCGCGCGCGCCCTGACCCTGGGCGGCGGGAGACCGCGCCGCGCTCTCGTTCTCGGCTCCAGCTCGGCCCGGGCTGCGGGACCCTCCGGCTCCTGCGTGCGCCCTTCCTTGCGGGGAGTGCCCCGTGGGTCCGGCGCCCGGAGCGCGCCCCGCGGACACCGGCCCTGAGAAGCCCCGCCTGGACCCGCGCGCGCCGGGACCGGCCCCGCGGCCGCCGCCACCCCGCCTCGGAGTCCGCCTCCTTCCGACGGAGCCGCCGCGTCCGGGGCAGGACCCGCGGTCGGAGGGGCCGCGCTAGCCGGCAAGCGGGAGCGGCCGGGAGCCCCGCGAACCGACGTCCGTCGGCTGGTCCGGTGCCATCACGGGCAGGTAATGGTCCGGTTCCGCGCTGGAACGCCGAGTTTCGGTCGTCGTGGCGCGCTTATTTCTCGGGGCAGCCGTGAGGCAGGGATGAAGTCACCGGGGGGAGGGGGGAGGTAGAAACCCACCAAGTGGGTAGGTAGAGGGTGACCTGACCTACAGGCGGGCGCCCTGCCCAAGTGTGGTGACCTTAGATGAGTTTCCCACAAAGGCACTTGCCAGTTTGGCTCAAGCAGGACTTTGTTCTGGCTGCTGATTCCTGTCTGAGACGGATGGGAACGGCTTAGACGGTGAGGTCACCTCGGGCCGGGCACACGACATTAGGTTGTTCCAAAGTCGTCAGAAGCCAGCACTGCCGCACTGTAGGATCAGCCTGTAGGATCAGCCTGGTTTCGTGCTTTCTGAGGCTGTGTTTTCCGCATTCCCCGAGAAGGACACGAGCCGGTGGTTTGAGAGTGTTCTGCTGTCTGGGCTTTCCGTCTCAAAAGTCCCAGGATCGGGCGGGTGAGCCGTTGCAGTGTGAGAGCCAGAGGTGCCCGCCGAGCCTCCGGAGGTGCCCGCCGCAGAGTGAGTGTGTCGGCGCGGAGTCTGAGAACGAATCTGTTCTTATGAAGATGTCCTTTTCTCCTTGCTGCTGTGTTGTTTCCGGGGCTATACTGTTCTCATGGAATTGTTCCCCTTGTGGGACGCGGTGAAACTGGAGAGAAATCCCTTCTCAGAGGATCATTCTCCTGGTTTGTTTTATTTTATTTACTTATTTTTTGGGTGTAGGCTTCTGGGAAGCCTTTTAACCCTGCGATGGGATGTCTGTGTTTATTTCCGTAAGAGTCTCCAGCAGATTTGGAAATTACTAGGTTTTGCGTATACTGGTGAAGAAGGAGCACTTCAAATAATAATATTTATTTGTACCTTGGCTTCTTTTTCTTGCTGACGCACAGTCTGGGGTTCTCAACAGGAGGAGCAGGGGCTACGTGCGCCCGGGAGCCCCTCTGCTGCAGAGTGGGGTCTGGGAGTGCCAGTACAGGTGCATTGCACTGCGGAGGAGACAGCAAGCCACAACGGAGAGCAGCGGCTCTTCCGTCCTGCGTCGGTTCCCGAGTTCACAGAGCACTTTGGGAGCTGTCCTTAATGAGGGAAAGCAGGTCTGGAAGACATTTGCTGGATGTGTGCCTCTCCGCCTCAGCCCTTCCCCGTGCCTGGAGCTTTGAGGCCTTCCCTTTACTCTGGTTTTTCCTTTGTCTCCCAGCCCTGTTTTGTCATTGTTGCAAACACCTACACTGGCATCTTCTGGAACCACTTCCTGGCTCGCTCCAGTGGCTTGCTGCTGCCTTTTTGCGTTCTGCCCAAGGCTCTGCAGACTCCCTTTTATTTTTCATGGAATTGTACAATCGGGCAGATTCTTAAAAACACGCAGCACGGGGCGGGGTGGGGCGACTCTGCAATGCGTACCATTCAAGAACTACAAACTGCCAAGTTTCAAAACTTTCCTGGGAGTTCGTTGTTAAAGATCACAGCATCGTGGGGTCCATTTTCGCTGACCATCCGCAGTTCCTCCGACCTGTTGCTGGCTGTTAGAATAGATCCATGATGGCAGTAGAGGGTCACGGATGGCCATTCTCTGAGAAATGCTCAGCCCCAGCTTCTTTTCCTGACCGCTGGGTGTCTGCTCTGTTGCCGTGAACATTGCCTTGCTCGATAACATCTGTGAGACCGAATTCCCAATTCCTTTTTTGTTTGTTTGTTTTTGTGACCTGTTGGGAGTGTGGCACCCATGCAGCCCTCTACCATCAGTCTGAACAGGTAGAAAACCAAAAGGCAAGTTTCGGAGCTCCCGGAAAGTTAGGAACAGGTAGAGGTCAGAAACAGAGTCCCACCTCCTAATGAAATGATCCAAGTTGGAAACAAGATGCCAACTGGCCTGTAGGCTCTCTTACACCTAGTTTGGGGACAAAAAGCATTGGGAAACGTGGCAGACGTGACCCCTGCCTCTACATTTTTCTAATGCCCTTCCCACTCAGTCTCCTGTTCGGCACATAGGCTGGGTCGCAGGTACCCGTCCGCACTTGTCTGCCGGTTGCATCATGCGGATTAATCATTTCTGCCCAGGTCCCGCCCTGCAGCCGGGCTGTCACAATAGAGCGGAGGGAGAGAAAGTAACACTCAAGTTGGTCTTGGCCCCTGGCCCAGGGGATTAGCTCCTCAAAGTGCCCGAAAGGCCTGCTTGAAACACACTCACCTGTGACCCAGTTCCTTGGCCTGGATCTCAAGGGCAGGATGATGTCTGCCTTTTTGGACCTATAAAATGAGGTCTCTTTCCCTGTTCACATTTGACTTGTTGGCTCCCAGGGTCTTCCCAGCATGGAATCAGGAGAGTGTTTCAAGGAGCTTGTTAGAAATGCTAAAGGATGGGGCGCCTGGGTGGCTCAGTGGGTTAAGCCTCTGCCTTCAGCTCAGGTCATGATCTCATGATCTCAGGGTCCTGGGATCGAGCCCCGCATCAGGCTCTCTGGTCGGCGGAGAGCCTGCTTCCCCCTCTCTCTCTGTTGCCTCTCTGCCTACTTTAGCATGGTTCCCAGATGATCAGTCCACGTCGTGACTTCTCCCGTGACAAAGACGCTGAGCCAGAGTCCTGAAAGCGAGTAGTTATTCAGGAGTGTCCTTGGAGCCTGCACCTGTGTGAGCAGGAGGACGGGCGCAGGAAGGAACGGGTAGGCAGAGGCAGAAGGTGCACCTGGAAGACAGGCCCCCGGCACAGGCTCTGCTGACCACAGGGGTTGCTCCGGAGCTAGACAGGCCGTCAGAGCTGTCCCCTGGGGGGCGGCGGGTCTGTCATCGGACAGTGCCCACTGCACACACGGGAGGTGGAGGAAGCTCTGCTCTGGCAGAGGTTCTCACAATGTGGTTCCAGATCAGCCGGACCTTCTGCACGGGGACTCGTTCCTGAGCCCCTCCCCAGACCATTGAGTCAGGAGCTGTAGGGGCGGCGCCCGGCAGCCTGTGTTTGAGCGAGTGCTTCCGGTGGCCCCTGCGAGCTCAAGTCTGAGAACCGCTGCTCTAAGGCAGCCTTTTGGTTGTTTTGTTTCTTAATAATGGCTTCAGTTTTTGAAAATATTTTGTTTATTTGAGAGAGAGAGCATGAGTGAGGGGAGAGGCAGAGGGAGAGGGGAGAAGCAGGCTCCCTGCGGGGGGCCTGACGTGGGGCTCGATTCCAGGACCCCGGGATCGTGACCTGAGCCGAAAGCAGATGCTTAACCTGCTGAGCCACCCAGGCGCCCCTAATAACAGCTTTACTGAGATATGATTCACATTCCTTTTATTTTTTTAAGACTTTTATCTTTAAGTCATCTCTACACCCAGTGTGGGGCTCAAACTCACAACGCCAAGATCAAGAGTCGCACACTCCACAGACAGAGCCCACCAGGGGCCCCCTTCATCTTGTTAAAACAGACAAGTCACATGGCCTTGAATGGATATACCACATTTTATCAGCTGAGGAATGTTTATGTTGTTTCCCCTTTTTGGCTCTCGTGAACGGTGCTAATCTGAACGTTCATGCACGTGGTGTGTGTGGACAGTTTTCTTGGGTGAAGACCCCGAGGCAGAAGTGCTGGGTTGCTATGGTAACTCCGAGCCGCACTCTCTCCTAACTTCCAAGGTGGCCGCAGCCGTTCTGCACTGACAGCTGGAGAGCAGCAGGGTTCTAGTTTCTCCATGACTTCGCCAGCACGGGTTGTTATGTTTTTATTAGCGCGCTTTTAGAGGGTGTGCGGTGGCAGCTCGCTGTGGTTTTCACGTGCACGTCACATCTCTAATGACTGGTGACGTTGAACGTCTTTCCACATGCTCATTTGCCACCTCTGTATCTGCTTTGGAGAATTGTTGTTCAGATCCTCTGCAGGACACACTTTCGTCTTTAAGGAATCGGTCTGGGTGACACTGCTTTGGGGTTTGTAAAAGAAAGCCCAGGGCGTGGTCTTGAACGCCAGGAAGTTGTGATTAGAGGCGGCACGGTGAAGGAGAGGACGAGAGAGTCCACTTGTCAAGGGCTAGGCCTGTGACGCTCTGTGTTACAGAAGGACCCCGTGTGGGGTGCCGGGGCAGAGCAGGCGTTAGGATTGTGGATGATGTCCCCTACCTGCCTCGGAAAGTGAAATGATTTTTTTAAGATTTTTATCTCTAAGTAATCTCTGTACCCAACGTGGAGCTCAAACCCACAACCCCGAGACCAAGAGTTGCACGCCACACAGACTGAGCCCACCAGGAGCCCCCTTCATCTTTTTACAATCTGTTTGCTCGTCTGGAAAGGGACTGCTTGCCTCCCTCCTCATCAGAGGCTCTGGAGATGCGTCCTGATGCTCTGTGAGTGGAGAGAAAAGCTTGCAGGTGTCCCCGGATAGTCTCCGCCTCCCTGTGAGCAGGTCCCACGGTGGCGGTGCCAGGCCTCACCCAACCCCCACGCAGGCTCCCTCTCTCAAGGTCGCGGAGTCCTCAGGGCTTCTCAGCAGCGTCTCTGCACTGTCGCGGCACACCTCGAGTGTGGCGAACTGGAACCACAGGATTTCAGTACAGGTGTTGGGAGTAAGTCCCGTGTCCTGCTGTCCTCCGGCGAGCCTCGAAGCTGCCTCTCGCCCGCACCGTGCCATCTCCCTGCTGAAGGGCTCTCAGCCTAGAGGGGAAGAAACCCGAGCACCTAAGACGTGACTGGTGTTGCAGGAGAACATGGCACGACCGAGACCTGACCTCCGGCCCGTCCACACCCGGCCTGGTGTCCTTACCTGGGAGTGCTTATTTCCAGGTTGCTAAGGATCACGGTGGGATGTTTTGGTTCCTGCTGTCAGTGGATCCCTCCCAGGGGGCTCCGGGTCTCTTGATAGCGGGTGTGCGTGTTTGTTTGCTGTCGACACCGTGTGTTCCGTTGTACTAATATGTTCCAAGCGTGTGAGATCATCCTGGGGCTCCCTGAAGGAAAGTGTTTCGGAAACATGCAGAGAGGTCGAAGCATAAAGATATTTCCTGAATGCACTGCGATTCTCGGTTTTTGGCCAGAAACCCTTCGATTGGCTGCATCATAATTAGAGTATTTGAGTCACTGTTTCTTGAACACGCTCAACCCCGAACCCTGGCCCAGGCAGAATGCAGAGGTGGGTCTGTGCGGCGAACGGCCCGCGGCTGGGAGCCTGACTCCTTCATCCGTCCCCAGCTGAGCTCGCGCAGAGGGGCCTCATCTCAGACAAGGACGCGTCTTAAAAAGTCGAGCGAGGGTCAGGTTTGAGGCATCGGAGCCCCGGTTGAAATTCCCGAGGGCTGCACCCTCAGGGAAGGTGGAATCTTCCGGTAAAACAGAGGACCGTGTTGTGAGACGAGTGATGTTACCTCTCACCGTTCGTTCCGTCTGTCCGTGGGAAACCTGACGTGCTTATGTCTTCAGAGCTGCTTACGTCTGTAGAGAACATTCCTACGCCCTTCTCTGTTCTCATCTGTTTTGCTGTTGAAGACCTGGACGTGTAGAAGCTCTTTGGAATCACAGACACACACGGGAGGCAGAAGGATGGGCCAGAGTAGCATTTTACACCATTTTCCCATTTTCTTTCTTCTTTGTTTCCTTTTTTTTTTTTTTCAATGCCAAAACCTTCAAGTTTCTCAATACTCTTTGGGATAAGAGTTTTGCAACGAAAATTTCTTCACCTCTGCTTTCCCCCATGTCCCTAAGCCAGACACCCACTCACCTGGGGTTGCCGATCCTGACCGATGAGACATGGGACCAGCCAAGACCTTTGAAGAGGCTGCGCCAGCCCCATAGACACAGCAGGGGTCTGCAGGGTGGCCCCAGTGGCAGCCCTGCAGCTCCTCTGGGGTTTGGTGCTTGGCCTCTGCGGTGTGCCCTCCTGTCGCCTCTGCTCTGCTCCCCTGCTCCCGGGATGCAGAAATGCCAAGTCACTGGCTTGGGGGGGGCACGGGGGGCAGCTGCTGTCCTTGTCAGAAGCTAGTCACCAGCCTCCACCAGCGCCTGGTCCTTCTCCCGCCAGGAAAAGGAAAAGAGAAAGAGCAAGAGAGAAAAGAGTTTATTGTCAGAGATGATTTTCCCAATAGTTTCAATGGCTGCGCTTCTCTTGGTGAGGAATGAGTGATACGCAGTGCCCGCCCCCAGCCCAGCTGAGAAGAGCTAAGAGACCAGTGGTGGTAGCACCTCACTGTATCGGCCCGCAGACCCCAAGGCAGAGGCGTGCGTGAGGACACGGAAGCCTGATGCGGTCACGCGGTGCAGGGGTGAGCCCGGACCGCCTCGCACGGTGGGTCCGAGTGCGCAGACGCACAGCACGGGGAGCGGGTTACAGGGTGCACGGGGTGCGGCCCGAACTGCCGGGGGCCCTCGGTGACTACCGGCCGAGTGTACAGACGGTTGAATCTCTCGGGGCAATTTTGTTCCTCTCGAAGGCCTCCTAGCTGCTGTACCCGTCTCCACAGAATGACTCTTCTCAGTTCCCTTTTTGTCCTGGAACAAGAGGAAAACTTACGTGGCTGTTGCTGGGTCCTGTTTCCCTCTCCACCCTGGGCTGGGGAGGGGCTGGGCCCCCACGAGAGCCCGGTGCCCACGCCACCCCCCAGGTGTGAACTAGCGACTGCCTGAGGGTGAACCAGTGATCTGTCCTTCTGGTGATGCCTTGGGACCGTGCTGTTGAGCGGACACATGGCCCAGGGACGTCTCTGAAGGGCTCCTCCTGCTCTGCGAATCTTCTTTTTCAACATGTGAAGAACTTAGCATAACATTTTCCATGTGTCACTGAGGTGGCTCAGCTTACAGGCGGGGACACATCCCCTTTGAAACAGCATAAAACAGCCTTAGCCATGGCCCTGGGCTCACTTTGACATCACTTGGAACTATCACTGGGAAATCGTCGCCTGTTGGTTTTCGACACTGGCTAAGCACCTATTGCTAAACGAGACGAGTTGGAAGAATGACCCAAGGACTGGAACAGTGCGATGCTGGTGTTCACAGACTGAGTCAGCCAGCAGGTCCTGGAGTAGGTGTCTTCCATGGGAACGATGTCAAACCACACACCATCGTCACCAGCCACATCTGCTTCTGGACGCTCCTGGCGCTGGGCGCTATGACTTAAGTCTTCCTCCCGCCGCCCGCCCTTCCTTCTTCCCTCCTGTCTTGTCTTCTCTAATGCGAACAGAAGAACTCCCACTGCTCTCCGCTTCATTTCCTATATCTGGACCGTTTCTAGTAAACAGTGGAAAATTAGAGTTTGCCTGAGGTCAGCTGTCTCCTGCAAGCTTATCGGGCACTGGATGAGATTATCAGAAGAGGCAACTCCATTGCCTCCAGAGCTTTAAAAAGGAGTCTCATCCCGATCTGCTAGGTCTGAGCTCCCCGAGAAGCCTGTGGGATGGACTAGATTCAGGATTTAGGAGACCCCCCCACAACTCCAGTCACCTGTGAGTCTTAAAAGAAAAATGGTGTTTGCAGCCTGTGTGACATTTGTGACGTGTTTTGTTCTTGGTTTTGAAGCTTCGTTCGTATATTCAGTCAACAAACATTTCCTGAGAACCTTCTGTGTGTGGGCAGTATATTAGAATGAGAGTATAGTGGTGAGAAAAACAGACGCAACTTCTCCGCTCATCAAACTTGTGCTGCGTACGTGATGTTTTCAAAATCTTCAGTTACTTCATAGTCTGGGCAATATGTCATTCATTTATACTTCTGTGTGCAAACCAGTCACTCCTGGAGAGGTCCAAGGGTCTGTCCGCGTCTGGCCTACTTTTTCAGACAAGGGAGTGCTGCTCTCAGCGCTGCTCCTCGGAGAGGCAGAGGGGGCTCCCAGCATCCGAGTTCCCTAATAGCTGCGTGGCGCTCGCCATGTTGTAAGAAGACCATTCAGTCTTCAGTGCTGACAAGATGCTCTTTTAAAAAAAAAAAAATATATATATATATATATATATATATATATATATATATATATATATATATATAATTTATTTATTTATTTGACACAAAGAGAGCAAGCGAGCACAAGCAGGGGGAGCGGGGAAGGGGGAAGCAATCCTTCCACTGAGCAGGGAGCTGGACGCGAGGCTTGACCCCAGACCCGGGGATCTTGAGCTGAACCAAAGGCCAACGCTCAACCGACTGAGCCACTCAGGCGCCCCAAGAATGCTCTTTTTTAAAAATGTGTGTGTCTCTGTGTTGAGAGATATGATCATTTGAAGCCTTTGGGTAACATCCGTGGGAAGGAAGCCTGTGGGGACATGGGACCTGGCAAAGGCGTGATACGGACGGTCGGGAGCAGTGAGATGCCAGGTGCTGAGGGAGCCAAGACACAGCTCGGGACAGAGCTGACGTGAATCCAAGAAGCCAGCCTGCTCTGGGACATGAACCCGTGAAAGCGGTGACTGTTCCCTGGCAGTTTCTGCCTTCGAGCACGGTGCCAGACTTGGTCATCCTCCGCTGGGCCCCTCCCACAGGTGGTTCGCCAGGCCTGCACGTCCGTGACAGTGAGGGCGTCCCTGACGCGGGGATGAACTTGGCCCTCGGTGTTGTCCCCGTGAGGACGGTTGTGTGAAGACATACACGATTGTCCCTTTGGGAGACGTCTTCATTCCTTCACCAGACACTCGTATTTGGGAGGACAAAAGGAACTGTCTGGAGGACAGTAGGTCTATCTGCTGGGGTCTGTGTTCACTTACAGGTAAAAGGGAATCGCCTCCAGGAAGAGACGCCACATTGAAATGTGGGTAGTCAATGTGTTAGGCCAAGAAATTAAAAACCCTTCTTTCTACAAATGCTTACAAAAGTGTTGCTTTCCGTGAAGACGTGAATGAGAACACGTGCGTGCCCCGTGCAACGTCCCGGGACCCTCTCGCGGCTTCTTGCCGACTCGGACTGCTTTCTCCTGGGTTGGTGGCTCCTCGACCGTGTGACGGACGACGGCTAGCGCCCTGTCGTTTCGTCTGGGAGGTTTGGTGCTGCTCCGCGGGGTGCGCAAATGATTCTCGGAGTCTGTGATGCCTTTTCTAGAACACGCTCCGTCTTCCGCTTTCTTATTGGGATAACTTGTTCGGAGTGATGCGCCCCCCGCCCCTGGGAAGATTAAAGGTCATCCAGAAGCTTCCCCAGTTGGGATATCCTGATGAAAGGAACAAGTGTCTTAAAGGTTCCCTCCCCACGTTGGGGGGATGGATGTGGAACTGGGGATCTCTGGCCTGGGTCCTGGGGAACTGGTAATTAGTGCTCTGGTGTGTTGCCCAGTGGGACTGGGGGCGTGGCTAAGAATGTCAGCTGACTTCTAACGCCCACGCTCCCCTTCTTCCTCGGAAATGGAGATTCTGATTTTTGGTTGGGCAGATTGTCCGACAGAATGGCCCAACGACATAGCGTGAAAACTACATTTCCTAGTCTCCCTTGCAGCAAGTTGTCATGTGACTACATGGTGGCCACTGGGGATTCCCTGGAAGGGCTAGGTGCTCCTTGTGGAGCATGTCCTTAAAGGGCCAGCGGCACGCCAGTCTGGAGCAGGGACATAGCTTTGGGGCTGCAGCCATAGTCCTGGGCCATCATGTGGCTTTGGGCACTGAAGACAATCAAGACAATAAAGGAACAACAGTGTACGTAGACCCTCCCGGCCCTGCACTGCCTGCCTTGGGACTTTAGCTTTGAGAGCCGGAATAGGACTCTTGTTTAAGCCACTACAGTCTAGGTCTCCTGTGATATTCAGCCAGACCTACTTCTTACCCAGCCAGTGGGGACATGGCTCTACCAAGATCTGTCACTCACCTCCCTGAGTTCCTTGCGTTTGGAAGTCCTCTCTTACGCAAGTCTTCGTGTGACAGTCACACAGTCACAGTCGGTCACTGCCCATACTTCACCGTGGGGTGCAGGATGGTGCCCGGAGAACAGAGCGATGAAAATCTCATATTCACTGGCTAGGATGTGCTCAAACAAGCATTTACCAAAATGCCACTCCTGGCCTAGAGCATAATCAAATAAAAGAATGACTAATTAGCCTGAGATGTGGGCAACCAGACCAGACTTGTGCAGTGACTTCTGTGATGGACTGAGGCACTAAAGTGTCGCTAGCAGTTCGCTAGGGCATTCCTGTTTTCTACAAAGGGAGCCTTACACATGGGTTTTTGGGATTTCTCCAAATCAACGATGGTGACTTGGAGGCTCTCTGGTGTGTGAACATGCATGTGCATATACGTGGGTACCTGTTGGTCGCTACATGGAAAGTAGCAGCAGTTGTCTGTGTCACAAAGTTACTAGCTGCTAACAGACCGCTGTAGTTTTGGGGAAAAGAGAAAAGTACTGTGGGCTTCAGGACCCACCAGCGCCAGCAGTGACCGTGTGGTCGCTCCCGAATTATTCCTTTACTGAGGCAGGGTATTAGAAGGTGTCTCCAGGCTTCTGCATTGTAAAGAGAGCTGTCTGCTGGGGCGCCTGGGGGGCTCCGTGGGTTACGCCTCTGCCTTCGGCACAGGTCATGATCTCAGGGTCCTGGGATCGAGTCCTGCATCGGGCTCTCTGCTCAGTGGGGAGCCTGCTTCCTCCTCTCTCTCTCTCTCTCTGCCTGCCTCTCTGCCTACTTGTGATTTCTGTCTGTCAAATAAATAAATAAAATCTTTAGGAAAAAAAGAGAGAGAGAGAGAGCCGTCTGCGGAGTCTGACACCCAGAGCTGGGACTGCTTGGACCCTGGGCCGGGAGGAGGAGCGGTCAGCCTCGGGCCCAGCAGAATGCGACTCTGGACGTAGAAACCTTCTCAGTCTGGAGCAGAGTTTCTTCTGGATTTGAATCTTGCCGGTGTTCTGGTACTGCCCTTTAAGTTGGAGAAACTGAGGCCCGAGGACTCTAACAGGGCCTTCCCAGGGTCACCCAGAGCCCGGGGCAGCACAGGCAGGAACCCAGAGCTCAGAGGTCTCCACCTGTCTTTCTTGTCACCATGCAGCACGGCCTCCCGTCTCCATGACCGGCAAATGCCCAGTTTGGCAATGTGGTCGCCTTCGTTTTTCGCTGGAGAGATTAAAAAGACAAAACAAAATGGCCTCATGAACAAGTGTCTTGCACGCCGGGCAGGATTTATTTCTTCCCCTGTACCTTTGACTCATTTCTTTTCCTACCGGGGGGTGCAGCCCCAGGACTGAGAACTAAAGGAGCAGATTGCTTGGCCCCCCCACGGGTCTGCTCTGGCGCCGGCTCATTAATGGTGCAGAAACCCAGGGCAGTGCTGGGCGGGCCCGGGCGGGGTGCGTGCCGCTTTAAGAGATTTATGTGGAGGTCTGAGCTGGGGAGCCGGCACAGCGCACATCATCATGCTGGCGACATCAGAGACTTTCTTCTTCGCTTGGGTGCATTATCATAAAAAGTGATTTAGACTGGAGCTGATTGATGCAAATGGCCCTATGTTCTTTCCTATCATTAGCGGCCTTTTTCAGTGGCCAGAGGCAGTGATTAAAGCTGTCATTTGGAGCTGCTCATTAAAGGCAGGCCCCAGAATAGCAAGAGGAAGAGAGGTTGGCGAGGCATATGTGTACATACAGATGCACGCATACGGTGGGAGGGAGCGTCCGTGTGTCTGTGTGTTGTGTGTGTGTGTGTTTCGGGACGGGGGCCTCGAAAGTGCACCATCCCCTTCCAGATCAAACCCCTGAAATGGGGCTGTAGAGATGTTCCCACGCAGAGTAGAGAATGCTCTTGTGCAAGTACTAGGAAGTTTTCCGGGAGTGTCGCAGTGGACTAATGACAGCTCGCCGCGCGGTCATGAAAGGAGTTGCGGAGGGTGTTGTGGAGGGTGTTGCGTTAGGTGTGTTTCATCAGGGAGCGACCCCGGTGAGAACGCCTTAGGCCTCCTCGCTCTCAGGCTGGGGCCTTTGGAGCTGAGCCACAGGGGAGCCGAGGGGAGGGCCGCCGGGAGGGGCTGGTCTCAGTAAGTCCCCCATGGCCGTGGTGACCCTATGGATAAAGAGGGGAGGAGCCTCTCTGCTGCGCCCAGAGGAGATATGTGGCTGCCAGGGGGAGTGGGTGCAGGCAAGCCCCCACAGAGGAGCAGGTGGAAGGGACGGGAACAAAGCCGAGAGCCACATGGGCGGGAAGAGGGACGAATGCGAGTCTTGGGCTTCTCGGGGTGCCCCGTCGGGGCACCATGACTGGTCCGTAAGCTTCGCAGTAAACTGGGCTTTGCTGGGCACCTGCCAAGGGCTCCATGAACACGCACCCGCATCCTCTTACACACCGACTTTCGGTGAGTGCCCAGAGGGTGCCGCCAAGTGACAACAGTTTCATAAAGTCTCCACAGTCGGGCTTCCGACGAGCTCCCCCACACCCCACATGATGGCTGCGGGGGTGTGGGGGGGACGGGCTGGACGTGGGAACAGGGACGCGACCCCAGGGAAGGAGGCAACCTTGACTCTGGAAGGACACTGTTTCAGGGCAGGAGTGCAGCTGGCCGCAGAGGCCAGCACATCCCCACCCCCGGGCTGGGTGACGTTCCGTGGCCGAAATCTGCCAAACTTGGGCTGAAGCCTCTCTTCAGCTCTCCGCAGAGGATCTGCTGGGAGGAAAAAAATCAGAAATTATCAATTTAATTTCTCTGTCTAATGAACTGGTCTTAGACATAAAAATTCAAATTACATCTTTTTTTTTTTTTTTTTTTTTAATATGGAAGCAGCAACCCACCCCAGTTAGGCCCCTGCCACCGTCTCCATGACAACAGCTTGGCTGTGCCGGCTCACGTGACTTCACAGTCACAGGCCCCTGAAATGCGGCAGGGAAAGTTTGTGATTTTGGGGACCCCGGGCACTCCCGTGATAGGGCGAAGTGGAGGCGTCAGGGTCCCTGTTTGGTGCGGATGGCAAAGAGTGGGAGCTGATGACATTATTCCTCAAGCCGCAGGGACTGGAATGTTCTGCGGAGAGCACCTCCTTATCCGGTTCTGAGCCGGTCGCTGGCTCCGAACACATGGCCTTTGTCCCGCTGTCGGCTACTCCACCCTACCCCGCTGCTCCCTCAGCTTGGGTCTGGCACATCAGGGCCTGTTAGTGCTGATGCCGGGTTAGTGCGCCTTGGGGAGCGCGGCAGCAGAACTGAACAGAGTCACTAGTAATCTGTGCTTACAGCCTCCCCCTGGGGAGAACGCCCCGCCAGCTGGCACTCTCGTGCTGGGCACATTCACTTCCCCTGGCGGGCTGACAGGCTGGCAGGGGCCCAGAGGCCGGCCGGCTGCAGGGCCAATCTGCCCCAGCACCCCAGGCCACCCAGCTCTGGATCACAAGTATTGTGCACTGCCTTCCAGACTGGACACTGGCTGAGACGTTGCATCTCATCTGCCTGGAACCTTCCAGCCAGCCACTGCGGCTCCCTAGAAGTAAAATGCATGAGTGCTAGATGCAGAAGAACCGGCTGGCCACGCTACATTGGGGGCCAATATGAGACCATTTCCCCTCCTTGTCTTTCTGTTTTCCCAGGCTCTAGGTCAGTGGTACAGGGAAATTCTTATGAGTTCGGTTTCCTGCAGTTGGAAAGCAGTTTGTACATCTGCCTTGGAGGCTGGGGTGGATAGTAGGTGGCAGGGAGGAGGGGGAGGTGGAAGAGACTCTGGGAACGTCACAGATGTATATATGTTTTAGGAAATGCCTGGAGTGGGCGGCGCCTGGGTGGCTCAGTGGGTTGAGCGTCTACCTTCGGCTCAGGTCATGATCCCAGGGTCCTGGGATCGAGTCCCGCTTCGGGTTCTCTGCTCAGCGGGGAGCCTGGTCCTCCTCTCTCTTGGACTGCCCCTCTGCCTACTTGTGATCTCTCTGTCTCTGTCAAATAAATAAATAACATTTAAAAAAAAAAAAAAAAGGAAAGAAAATGCCTGGAGGGGAAAAAATGAATAGGCTAAAACTCTTTTGGATCCCAGATGCCATGGGTTTCTTGCCCAAGCCTACCCCCCAGCACCTGCATTGTCGAAGTCAGAATTACCTCTTGAACAGACAGATTACTTAGGAACAAAATTGAATTGGTAATCCAAAAACTCCCAACAAACATAAGTCCAGGACCAGATGGCTTCACAGGAGAATTCTACCAAACATTTAAAGGAGAGTTAATACCTTTTCTTCTCAAACCATTCCAAAAAACGAATGAGGAAGGAAAACTATGAAATTAATTCTCTGTGGCTGGCTTTACCTTGATTCCAAAACCAGAGACATACACTACCAAGGAAGAAAACGATAGCCAGTACCTCTGATGAACGTAGATGCAAAAGTCTTCGACAAAATATTAGCGAACAAAATTAAGCGGTACATTACAAGGATTATTCACCACAGTGGGCTTTATTCCACAGACGCAAGGTGGTTCAATATTCACAAATCAATCAGTATGCCACATCACATTAACAGGAGAGAGGGTAAAAGCCGTATGATTCTTGTCATAGATGCTGAGAAAGCATTCGACACGGTGTACGACATCCATTCCTGATAAAAACTCTCAACCAAGTGGGTTGAGAAGGAACATACCTTAACACAATAAAGGTCATATGTGAAAAACCCACAGCTGATGTTATACGTAGTGATAAAATATGATAAAAAATGAGAGATTTCCCTCTAAGATCAGAAAAAAGACAAGGATGTCCACTCTTACCACTTTTATTCAGCATGATACTGGAAGTCCTAGCTGCAGCCATCAGATAAGAAAAAGAAATAAAAGGCATCTGGATTGGTAAGGAAGAGGTAAAACTTGCACTATTTACAGATGACATGATACTATATATCAAAAACCCTGAAGACTACCAGAAATCTATTAGACTAAGAAATCAGTTCTGTAGGGCGCCTGGGTGGCTCAGTGGGTTAAGCCGCTGCTTTCAGCTCAGGTCATGATCTCACGGTCCTGGGATTGAGTCCTGCATCGGGCTCTCTGCTCAGCAGGGAGCCTGCTTCCTCCTCTCTCTCTCTCTGCCTGCCTCTCTGCCTACTTGTGATCTCTCTCTGTCAAATTAAAAAAAAAAAAAAATTAAAAAAAAAAAAATTAAAAAAAAAAAAAAGAAATCAGTTCTGTAGAGTTACGTAATACAAAATTAGAATACAGAAATCTGTTGTGTTTCTGGGCACTAACAATGAAGTACCAGAAAGAAAAACTAAGAAAAATAATCCCAATTGCAGTTGTACCAAACAGAATAAAAAAACTAGGAATAAGCTTATTCTCCAAACTGTATGACATTGCATTCATAAAAGAAAGGATAAGAACCATATGACCCTCTCAATTGATTCACAAAAAGCATTTGACAAAATACAGCATCCTTTCGTGATTAAAACTCTCATCGGTCTAAGGATGGAGGGAACGTACCTCGATATCATAAAAGCCATCTACAAAAAAGCCCACAGCAAATACCATTCTCATGGGGAAAATCTGAGAGCTTTTCTGCTCTGATCAGGAACACGACAGGGATGGCCACTCTGACCACTCTTGTTAAGCATAGTACTAGAAGTCCTAGCCTCAGCAATCAGACAACAAAAACAAGTAAAAGGCATTCAGGTCGACAAAGAAGAAGTCAAACTCTCACTCTTTGCAGTTGACATGACACGTTATGTGGAAAAGCCAAAGGATTCCACCCCAGAACTGCTAGAACTCCTACAGGAATTCAGCAATGTGGCAGGATATAAAATCAGTGCACAGAAATCAGCTGCATTTCTGTACACTAAGAGTGTGACTGAAGGAAGGGAAATTAAGGAATCAGTCCCATTTACAATTGCACCAAAAACCATAGATGCCTAGGAGTAAACCTAACCAATAGGGTAAATTCTCTGTCCTCTAAAAACTACAGAACACTCATGAAAGAAATTGAGGAAGACACAAAGAAATGGAAAAGCATTTCATGCTCATGGTTTGGAATAATAAATATTGTTAAAATGTCTGTTCTGCCCAGAGCGATCTATATATTCATTGTAATCCGTATCAAAATACCATTGACATTTTTGACAGAGCTGCAACAAATCCTAAAATTTATATGGAACCAGGAAAGACTGAATAGCCGGAGGAATCTTGAAAAAGAAAACCACAGCTGGGGGCATCGCAATGCCAGCCTTTGAGTTATGTTACAAAGCTGTCATCATCAAGACAGCATGCTACTGGTACAGAAACAGACACATAGATCGGTGGAACAGAATAGAGAACCCAGAAATGGGCACTCAACTCTATGGTCAACTAATCTTCAACAAAGCAGGAAAGAATGTCCAATGGAAAATGGACTGTCTCTTCTATAAATGGCGCTGGGAAAATTAGACAGCCACGTGCAGAAGAATGAAACTGGACCACTTTCTTACACCACCCACAAAGATAAACTCAAAATGGATGAAAGACCTCAATGTGAGACAGGAATCCATCAAAACCCTAGAGGAGAACACAGGCAGCAACCTCTTCAACCTCAGCCGCAGCAACTTCTTGCTAGACACACCTCCAAGGGAAACAAAAGTAAAAAGGAACTTTTTGGGACTTCATCAATTTAAAAAAACTTCTGCACAGCAAAGTAAACAGTAGACAACCCTAAAAGGCATCCTATGGAATTGGAGAAGATATTTGCAAAGGGAGCTTATCAGACTCAACACCCAAAAACCAAATAATCCAGTCAAGAAACAGGCAGAAGACATGAGGGGACATTTCTCCAAAGAAAACATCCAAATGGCCAAGAAACACATGAAAAAATATTCACGTCACTTGGCATCAGGGAGATACAAATCAAAACCACAATGAGATACCACCTGACACTGATCATAATGGCTAAAATTAACAAGACGGGAAACAACAAGGATTGTTGACAGGATGCAGAGGAGGGGAACCCTCTTATACTGTTGGTGGGAAGGCAGGCTGGAGCACAGTATGGAGGTTCCTCAAGAAATTAAAAATAGAGCTACCCTATGACCCAGCAAATACACTACTTTATCTACCATAAAGATACAAATGTAGCAATCCAGAGGGACACCTGCACCCCAGTGTTTAGAGCAGCAATGTCCACAATAGCCAAACTCTGGAAAGAGCTGAGATGTCCATCGACAGAGAAATATATAAAGAAGATAAAGGAATAGATAAAGAAAATAGTGGAATATTACTTGGCCATCAGAAGGGATGAATACTTACCATTTACATCGACGTGGATGGAACTGGAGGGTATTAGACTACGCGAAATAAGTCAGTCAGAAAGAGACAATTACCATATGGTTTCACTTATCCGTAGAATATAAGAAACAGTGCAGAGGATCATAGGGGAAGGGAGGGAAAACGGAGTAGGAAGTCATCAGGGGAAGAAAAATCACAAGAGACTCTTAACTCTAGGAAGCAAGCTGAGGATTGTGGGAGGGGTGGTGGGTGGGGGACGCGGTAACTGGGTGATTGGTATTAAGGAGGGCATGTGATGTGATGAGCACTGGGTGTTATAGGCAACTGATGAATCATTAAACACTGCATCTGAAACTAATGATATGTTGGCTAATTAAATTTAAATAACAAAAACTATGTGACACTGATGTAAGAAATTAAAGATGACAGAAACAAATGGGAAGATATACCATGCTCATGGATTGGAAGAATTAATGTTGTTAAAATGCCCAAAGCATTTTACAGATTCGGTTCAATACTTATCAGAGCAATCTACAGATTCAATATAATACCTATCCAATTACCAGTAGTATTTTTCATGGAACCAGAACAAATAATTTTATAATTTAATGGAAACACAAAAGACCTGTGAAAGGCAAAGCAATCCTGAGATAGAACAAAGCTGGAAGTATCATAATCCCAGATTCAAGAAATGCTGCAAAGCTATACTAATCAAAACAGTGTGGTACTCGCACAAAGATAGACATATAAATCAATGGAACATGATAGTCCAGAAATAAAACCAGACTAATATAGTCAATCTATGACAGAGATGGCAAGAATGTACAATGGGAAAAGTACTGTCTTTTAAATTGGTGCTGGGAAAACTGTACAGCAATGTGCAAAGGAATGAAACAGAGCCACTTATACCGTGCACACACACAAAAAATTCAAAATGAATTAAGGATCTAGATGTGATACCTGAAACCAGAGAATTCCTAAAAGAAAGCATAGGCGGTAATCTCTTAGACATCACCCTTAGCAGGAGATTTGTGGATATGTCTCTTCGGGTGAGGGAAACAAAATCAAAAATAAATTATTGGGACTACACCAAAATAAAAAGCATTTTCACAGCAAAGGAAACCGTCAACAACATGAAAAGGCAGCCTATTGAATAGGAAAAGATATATGTAAATGATATATCCAACAAGGGGTTAATATGCAAAATTTACAAAGAATTTAGACAATATAAGACCAAAGAAACTATCTGCCGGGTCGGGAAGGGGGATAAAAAGCAACAAGTAATCTGTTTTTAAAATGGGTTGAGGGCCCAAATAGGTATTTTTCCAAAGACCTACAGATGGCCAACAGACACATGAAAAGATGCTCCACATCACTCATCATCAGGGAACCACAGATCAAAACTACAGTCAAATCCCACCTCACACACTAGAATGACTAGTGTCAAAAAGACAGATAATAAGGGTTGATGAAGATTTGGAGAAACGTGGACTGTTGTGCACTGTTGGTAGGAATGCAGACTGGTACAGCCACTGTGGAAAACAGGATGGAGGTTCTTCAAAAAACTCAAAATCAAACTACCGTATATGACCCAGTGATTTCATTACTAGCTCTTGACCCAAAGAAAACTAAACACTAATTCGAAAAGACACATGCGCCCCAAGTTTATTGTAGCATTGTTTACAGTGGCCAAATCATGGGGCCATCCCACGGGTCCATCAGTAGGTGAATGGGTAGAGATGTGGCTATGTACACCATGGACTGTTCCTCAGCCATTAAAAAAGAATGAGATCTTGCCATATGTGACGACATGAGTGGACCCAGAGGGGATTAGGCTTGTCATGTCTTCAAGTCAGGTAGAAAAAGACAAGTCCCATATAAGTCCACTTAGTGTGTGTGAAATCTAAAAACTAAAACAAACAAGAACGGAGAGCAAACTGATGGTCGCCAGAGGGGCAGTGGGTGGAGGACGGATGGGGAAAAAATTAAAAAGCAACAATTCCCTCACTTGGACCAGATCTTTTAACAAGGGAGGAGGAGGTCCCTCAGGGGAACAGCTCCGTCAGTCTGTGCCCTGACTTGGTAAGGGTCATGAGCGGTCTATGGTTTTGTCCACATTTTTAGGGATTCTCGGGCTTAGGATTTTGCCGCTCAGCCTATAGAAAATACGCCTGTAGGGTGGGTGGCTTTTCTAGGAAGAACATTGGAAAAGCATTTGTTCGTTGTCCTGATAGAAGACCGGCAACAAGGCCAAAGGGCGGTGCGTTCTGCTGCAAAGTCTTACTTTACCAGAAGGTATTTAATGGAGGAATTTCTCCAGAGAGAAAGAATTTAAAGACCTGAATGAAATGACTTTTGTGTCTCTTCTTCAAACTTCCTCTCTTCCCTTAGAGTCCGCAGTGATTGCTAAGATGGGCAGGGCACATTCTCTGTGCCAGGCACCGTGCTGAGCCCTCGACATGGCGGCGTGTCTTGCTAGAGGTAGTGAGGTGTGGGCGGTATGGGCACCAGCCCTGTTGGGCAGGTGAGGACACCGGCGCCCAGAGCCCTGTCTTGGTCCTGAGGACCCAGGATCTTACCGTGTGGCTCTCACAGCTGACACCGTCATGCCCCACTGTGGACGGCAGCTCGAATTTTGCATCTACAGTGGGATGATCTGATGACTTTGAGCTCCTCAAGTGCAAGGTCATGTCTACGTCTATGTGCGGCCAAGTCCCCAGCGTCCGTCTGTGTGCAGGACATGGTTGTTGGAGGGGAAAGGACATGAACAGTAGGGCTTGAAATGGCGTGTCCTCCGAGTAAACATGCTTTCCAAATCCAAGCTCTTTTCCTAAGTACAGTATAAAATGGAAATCTTAAGGTTGGAGAAACTTGAACAGTAGGAATTGTTGCGGAGGGAATAGGGGATTATTGATGGAACAAGGTCCCGGAGGGGATCTTAAGGGACCGGGTCAAGGGCAGAGAAGAATTCTCATTAGCAGAAAGAGGGCACTTCCTCCTTGGAGACCAGAGGTGAAGGCGGAGGGAAAATCGAGGATCCCGTCCGTAGTCTTGGGCTTCGTGTCAATGAGGAGAGCTTCCGGAGGCAGGTCATAGCCGGCGTGAGCAGCGGTGTGGGGAGTCGTTACGGGTGTCCGTCTCTCCCGCGGTTGTGAGGAGGGTGCAGGCAGGCGACAGCGGTCACCGTTTGGTGGCTCAGGGGTGAGGACAGGTACCTTTGAGGCGTTCTTGGCCCACCCCTCACAGCCACGCTCTGGGCGCTGTCATTTCTGGCGTCGCGCCTGCATTCGAGTCAGAGAAAGGTCCGTCCTATCCTTTTTTATCGTGAAAGTGGCCGCATTCCTCCGACCTCTGTGGGATGGCTGTGGCCGGCCAGAGTCGCGAGGAGGACGGGAGAGGGAGCCTTCCGCCCCTACTGGGGTAGTGAGCAAGGGTGCCGAGGGCGTGAGATGCCGGCTCTGGGTGGCGCTGGCCCGCAGGGCTGCGGCGACACGGTCACGGCCAGGCAGAGCGGCTACAGGGGAGTGCAAGGACCAGCGGGGTCTTGGCCTCTGCTGGGCTTCTTGCTTTGGGGGGCAGTGGAAGAAGTTTGCGGGGATCCCTGAGAGACTCCGTGGAGGGTGGGGGAAACGTCAGTTACTCACCCCCGAGTTCCCAGAACCTCGTGAAGTTGGAGCACCCAGATTCGTGAAGTCTACTTTTGATGAAATGTACCTCCCCGTCTCCACTCCCTCCCCAAGAGACACTGAGCCGCTGCACGTAGCAGAAGGGATTCTCCTCCGTATAAGCCGCTGCTTCTGTCTAGTTTCCCCACGTCAGGTGACTGTCCGTCCGCCTCACACTTCCAGCACATCTCCTCCCGGGAACAACTTAACTTGGAAACTTTTTCCGAGGAAAAAGACCCCCACGGAACATTCGTCGAGAGCCTTCCAAGGCGGTCCTGCCCTAAACACGTTTGCACCCTCGCCTGCCTCTTAGACCAGCCTCGTCACACCCACCAGCATCCTCACTTACCAGTTATTAGTCCATCCTGCGCGTACAGAGACAGAGCATTAACTAGTCTAGCGGCGGCCGGGGCCAGGGGACCTCTGCGGAAGCCCGGGGAAGGCATTTGGTTGCCCTGGGCTTTTGCCGCCTCCATGGGCCGGTCGCTTCGCCTCTCCTGGGGCTGTAAAGGAGGCTGGGCAGATCTCCCAGGACCCCACGAGCCCTAAACATCCTCTCAACCTTCCACGATTCCAGCTGCCCCGAGGGACAGCGAACGTGGCCCCCGCCTCTCCCCAGCAGCGTGTCCCCCCGGGGGTCAGCCTCCTGGGTCCTGCTTAGCGTCTGCGCTTCTGCCTTCGTTCCCCTGACCCTCATGAACCCAGAGGAAAAACCAATTCCAAACAGGACTCGGTTCCCGATACTGCGTCTTTCCCGTCCGCAGAGCACGCTGTGCCCTAATAAGAATTACGCGGCCGTCACAAGCTCATGTCATACGTGCCGGGGCCTTGTTCAAAACCTGGTTTCCCAGCAGAGCGGGGCCCGTGCGCGAGGGCCTTTTTCAATGCCTTTGGCAAGGGCCAGAGACCGGCAGCGAGAGGGAAAGACGGGGAGAGAGAGCAAGGAAAAAAGGAAGACACAAACGGAGAACAAGAGCGAGAGCGGCGCGGGCCGCAGCCTGGCGTTTTGTCGGAGCACCGGCTCTGCATTTATCAGGATCACCGGAGGGTGAGCGGGTTTGATCCTCTTCTCCACTGGGAAAGAAAAGGCTTTATTGTACTTTTTACATCTCACAGTTAGATCAGAACAATACACCGTGCGCGTGCGCGTGTACATACCCACCGTGTGTGTGTGTGTGTGTGTGTGTGTGTGCACGCGCCTGCGACCGGCGGGGCTACTGGGGACACACCCTGTTTTCAAAGCCCTCGCGGATCAGGAGGCCCCGAGTCTGGCTCATAAAGGCGAGCGACAGAGCACCACCGGGCTCCCCCCGGGCTCCTTTCTAACAGACCGTGGTTTTTTTTGTTTTTTTTTCCTCCTTGCCCTGACTCGGATCAGCAGGACTCACTCCTGTCAAACAAATTACAGCATCTATGAAATGGGGCTATCGACATGTGTGACTTGATCTGTTTTAATAGGGACCCCGGTGGGAGTTTCCTCCCAGCCCCACTGAGCTTTGAATTCTTTATGGAAAGGCAGACAGGGCCCTGGAGGAGGCTGCGGGCTTTAACCCTTTGCTGACAGCAGGTTGCCTGCCTCCCGCGTTCTAGCTGTTTCCTTTTTGTCCCCGGCCATTGTCTGGGGAGTGCGCGCAGCCCGCCGTCCACTTCATGCTTATTATCTCACAGGAGACAAGCCCACCCCAGGAGGAGGAAGAGAGATCTGTGTTTTGAACCAGATCTTTTGATTCCCTGTCTTCCCTCTAAAATAATTAGAAGTACTGGTCGAGGTGGGGAAAAAAAAACCCAACCAAGTGGGGAAAAAATACATTGTGTCACTAACCCTGGCATTTGGATTTTTAAGACATTGTTGTCCTGGCTGCCGCTTGACCCTTCAGGAGTGACTCGCGTCCACGCCGTGTCTGCAGGGAGGTTGGGGGAACGGCCTTGCGGGGCCTGGGGGGGGGGGGGGTTGACCCCTGACAGTGTGGAACAGGGACAGTGTCCATCCACGTGACACGTCCTCCCGTCAGGTCACTTTCTCCCCTTCCTTTTCTCTGAGTCCGTGCCTAAGGGAGGAACCTTCTAGAGCCTCCTGAGATAGCGGGCTTCCCCTGGGGGCCCATTACCCATCTCCCTCTGCCCCCCATCCCTCAGACTGGGAGCACCCCAGGGCCAAGGGCAGGAAGGCCAGCTTTCCTTGTTGCTTCTGTCTTCTCCTTACTTGGGAGCACAGTGTGGGTGTGCCTCGGTTTATGGGAAAGCCGCCCTCCTGAGAAGGCGTGTGGATGGAGTTCGGGGCAGGCGGAATCCCGGACGGCATCGAGCCAGAACATCCTGCTGTCCTGTTGACTTGCTGGTGTGGGGAGCGGGGCTCACGGCCCCTTCTGTGAAGGGAGAAATCCTTTGCCATAGCTCGTGTCTGGCCCTGACCTACCTGCTGCGGGAGTCCACGGCCAGAGAGGACACTGGTGCACATGCGTGCAGCAGTGTGTGCAGACCCCGGGGCAGGTGGGGGGGAGCTGGGCAAGGCCCCCTGCTCCAAGGGGTGTGGCCACCCCCTGCCACTTCCCACAACATTGTCCTGAACCCTCAGTGTCCATGCCCTTGGGTCACAGTGCCGTCTGGGCTGGCGATTTCACTGGGATTTTTGCACCCCTTTCATTCATGTCCTCGAGGCCCCGGGCAGAACCTGGAGCAAGCTAGCTGCATCTGTCTTTAATTTTCCTTTAGGGAGAAGAGCTCCACTGCCTGCCCCCCCCCCGCCCCCCCCCCCCCCCCCGCTGGCTGTTTCACCGCCTCTTGGTTGGGTTTTGGGGTCTTGCTGCTGCTCAGGACTAGACAAAAGGGCAAGGAGGGAACCTGGGCAGTTTTAGAGTTTTCCCTGCAAAGTGACCCTCCCGCGGTGGGACTCTTGCCCCCCGCACCATTCTAAACCCTTCCAGATTGTTCCCGGCGATGTTCTCTTTGCTCACAGGCGTCTCTGCCTTAACCCAAAGTGTAACTCCGAGTCCAGCTTGGTTCCGGTGCTTCTGACGGTGCTTTCCAGCTTTTGCCAGACTCGTTTTTCAGAAGTGGGGGAAGCGGGACCGCTCCTGATGGGGGCATCAGATCGAGAAGCCCAGATCTGCAAAACTTCTTAGCTCCAGTTCTTTTTGTCAGAATTGGACCAGAGCACAAGCCAAGATTGGGGGGGTGGGGAGCCTCGCACAACAGTGGCCGCACCGTGGGCCGCTTCAGACATCGCCAGGTGCCCTCTAATGCAGTGGGTTTTCAGGCTCACTGAGTGTGGACGTTCTAGAGGCAAGTTGTGCAACCAGTATATTGTACTCCCGAACCTAATATAACACCATGTATTAATTATACTTGATTGATAGTAAATAAAGAGAAGTCTAGGCCAAGCTCCTCTCAGAGCCGAGATGGCCAGGCCACTGCCTTTCTGTGTGGTCTCTCACAAAACCCTCTTTCTCCCGAGTTCTTCTGCAACTTTGACCTGAGTCCCCTCATGCCTCAGGGGTCTGTGGTCGTCCTCTGTTCCTGACATCTCAGCCCGAGCTGCCAAGCGAACCTGGCATTCGCATGGTCAGTGCTGGGGCGGTTCTCGGGGCAACAGCAGTGCCGTGTGCAGCCCCCAGAGCTGCTCAGCCCCACGGGGACTGCTCAGGCCCTCAGTCGCGCGGCCCCCCCCCGCCAGCTCCGACTTCCTTGGAATCAGAACTCACTCCAGTCAAATCACCCAGGCTTCCCTTCCACGATCTCACGATCTCTTACCGCTCTTGCCAAGAACGTTCTTCGGTCATCCAAAGTTGTATTGTTACTAGACGTCAGACTAGAAAAGGGTTTGTAATTTTTCTTTCCTGAAATCAGCTTTAGTACATTATGACAAAACTTAACCCGTGTTTCTAAACATTTTATGTAACGGTGGTGCTCTTTTGCGACTTACGGAAAACGGATCCAGAATTCTTGGCGGCTTTCGTGCATCTTTCACTGGCCTTTTTCTTTGTGGACGGAAGTCAGCGAAGGGCCAGACGTAACCAGAATCGTTGGCCATTGATCCTCTCGTGAAGGCCGTGTTTTATTACCACTGCAAGAGTTAGGGGTAGGGCAAAACGATATCCAGACACATCAGATCTTAATCGTAAGTGTTGAAAACAGAGATGTGTTTTATTCTAGACCATTAAGGTGGGAGTTAATTACGGCATTCATAGGAGCTCTCCGCCTGCCCTCCTGCCAGGGCAATTAGGAAGAGAGTGGCTGCCTGTGTGCTGGAGGGTGTTTTATGGCCTTGGATTATATGGGAATTAGGAATGGGCTGGGGAAGCATTTGGGCCTCCTAGTTACCCAACACCAGGATGGCCCAACCCCAGATTTGTCAAAACCTCAAATGTTGTGTTTGGCAAACACTCTCCAAAATCTGTTTGGTCACAACTAAATGGTCTCATTTAGCAGGACGGTTTACTCAAGGGCGTGGGAGGAGTGTTCGGACCCGGACTTGACTCTGGGAGGCCGTCAGGAGCGTCACTGAGCTTTGTCAACAGCTCGGGTAGGTTACGAGTAACGCGTGTTCTGAGACTTTGCCAAGCAGGGACGCCTTTGCTCGCTCCCAAGACGTGGATCTTGAGGGTTTCTCTGTCCAGTAGGGTAACCACTGGCCACATGTGGCTTTTGAGATCTACATTAAAATGATTAACATGAAATAAAATCTAAATGACCGTTCCTCAGCGACACACGTTTTTAAGGACTTGATAACCACACGTGGCTCGTGTATGGGGCAACACAGAGACTGTTTTCATCATCACAGAGGAGTCTGTCGGACACTGGTCATGTTCTAGAGTCTCAAACATCACTTGCCCTGGGGTGGGGTGGGAGGGGCGGGGAGGTCACTGGATCGAAAGCCACTCCTTGAGGGAGGTCTTGTCCCTGACGGTACTCCAGTGACTCAGCTCCATGGAGAAGGATCGTGTTCAGTCCAGCAAGGCCTCTGAGCTTTGCCTCTGGTCAGAATGTCAGCCACCCTGGGCATCCGAATGCTGAGGGTCAGCCTTGGAGGACCATCAGGGATGCCTAGGTTCTCACGGTGGCTTCTCGTACTACTGCCCACAGCCCTTCCCAGAAGTCAGGGGAGAAAGGTGACTGTTCCCTGCAGATCTGCTTGGGGGCACTCGCTCCCTACCGCATGTAATGCCCCTCTGTCCTTTCCTCACAACCAGGGAACCACATCCGTGAAGGACATGGGCTTCTCTTCCTCAGTTGAGTTATGTCTGATAGCTCGTACTCTAGTGTTTGTACCTTGGGTTTCTTGATAACTGAAAAAACACAGCGGGAAAATACCTTGCATAGACTATGAAAACAGTTCGTAACTGAAGGTGCCGTCTGTGCAGATCGCATGGTCCTTGAGCTGTTGGGTGTCTCTCCCTTAGAACCGGGAAGCTTTCTTCCGTTGGAGAAACCAAACGACATGACCCGTTCTTTCTCTCTGGCCCCGTCTTCTGGAAACGCCGGAGTTAAATGCAGCGCTCCGTCATACTGCCTTTATTAGTCTCTATAGTTGTATCTCTTGTTTTCTCTTCCTTAATCGGGTATCTGATTTTCTGTTTCAACTTTAACAACTTTGTATGTCTGTCTGTTTATGTTATTTTAGCTCTCCTCAGATTCTTTTCTGAGAGAGGCCAAGGACCACAAACGAACACAAACGCTTCATTATCTCGCCCTCCCACCTGCTGTCTCCCGTTTTGAGGCATTCCCTGTGCAAGCCCCTGCCTCTGCCCCTGACATCGGTGTCAGAAGGGCCCAGGGGCCTCCTGACAATCTCATTTTTCTTCTGTTCCCTCCCGAGTGTGTAGCACGCTGCTGAGCATATGCTGATCGGAGCCATGTAAAGGCAGGGAAACGCCGCGCCGTGCGTGAGAAAACAGGACAGAATCAACTCAGGAAGGAGGGTCACCTCTCAGATTCAGTCAGATGACAGCAGCCCCGGCGTCCCTGGGGCACAGAGATAGGGAAGAATTTGAATAATTATCATCATTATCATCACCACATTCATTAAACCCCATCTGCACATGGTCCCGTGGAGGTCCCTGCAGGTTACTCCTGTGCCCGTGAGGGAGAATTCTGTCCAGCGGGGAGGAGAAGCCTGAGCTCTCCCCTGCTCACCAGCCTCCTTTCCAGACTGTTCCTGACACCCCCCTTCACAGCGAGCGGCTGGGGGTACCGCTGGAGTCGAGCACATGACCTCCGGTGTTCATGGGACGTGAGTCCCGGTGGTCCTTGACCTACGAGCATCTCTCACGTCTGGGACCCCGGACCTTCACTTTGACAGCACTAACCACGGGGGCGGTGGAGGACCTGATGCACGACGAGTCAGAGTCTCGTTCCGACCACGTCTCTGTCTTCTGGCACCCCCCATCACGGTTCGCACATCGTAAGCATGGGATGCCTTTTGTTTTAAGAAATAGATGAAGTGAGTGAGTATCCAAGTTGACTTTCGAGTTGTTTCCTGACTGAAAGCTGTTGGAGTTGCTGTTTCCTCCACGAATTTACCATCTTTGGATTCAAGGAGTGGTTGATAGGGACGGCTCTGCCACGGAGGGACACCCCGACATAAGGCACTTATCATTTGCGCTCATGTGGCACTTGAGTAGCTAGAGGTTGGCGAACGCTCTTCAACTATCAGCTTTGATGGTGACCTGACCAAAATATTGTAAGCTTCTTGAGAATAAGTGTGAAGTCTTACTTTTACGTATTTCCAGGGAATTATTTGTATCCAAGGCTCAGGAAACATTTGTGGGCTGAGCCAGTGAGGGGTGGGGAAGTGCCCAGTGGTCAGGTCCCTACACAGACATTTAACAACAGGTACTTTCTCATCATGAGGACGAGGACCTTGTGCAGTCTTGGTGACAGATCTGTTGGTAACTGACCATATCCACAAGTGAGTAGAAATATTCTAACTGGTAGTTTAAGATAAACATGGGATTGGGGAGGTCATGGGTTTTCTACTCTAGAATGATCTGGGGAGCTTCTTAAAAGTCCTGGTGACTGGATCCCACCAGAGGAAAAAAAGTCCTCTCTGAGTCTAGGCACCGGGGAGTGAAAGACATTTTTGTAATGCTTCAGGTGTGTTTTGATGTGCAAACGTCGTTGAGAACGACTGACCCCGTCTGCACGTACGAATCAGGACCCACTCATTGTCCTGTCCCGCCAACACTGACTCCCGACTCGTTCTAGTTTGGTGACTCCACCAGTGCAGAGAGACCAGAGTTGGAATTCGGGGGATGTGGGCGTGGCTCCAGGTCCTGTCACTTCCCCAGCCCATTCCCGGCCCCGTGTCCTGCCTAAGTGTCCAGCCTTAGCGGGACTCCCCCACGGCCCTGGACAAAGGGATGCTTTGGTCCCCGATCGGCTTCCTCATTCATCAGTCATGTAGTTCGCATCTCCCGTGTGCCTGGGGGGCAGGAGGCGGTTCCGTTCTGCATTGCGCAGTCCAGACTGGGATGAAAGTGGTCAGGGGGTCCTGGGAGCTTCCAAGGAGGGTTTTGCCCCCTGCCCGAAGTTGCTGGAAGAGCCTCCCCAGGAGAGAGGATGAGGGGACGGTGTTCTAGGGGTCGCCTGGCTACGGGGCTGGGGGCACTTGCCGCCACCCTTTGCCTGGCTGATGAGGGGCGCGGGCACAGACACGGAGGGCTGAGAGAAGGTAGCACACGGATCTCAGCCCACGCGGTCGTGCTGGCCGGAGCGCAGCACGGGGTTGCGGGGAGGCGCCCTGGGGTGGGGCAGGACATCACCACTGGCGGGAGCCTGAAGCCTTAGGACGAGGCCAGATCACAGAGGACTTGCTGGCGTTCCAGGTGGGGGTGGATTCTCCCCGAGGTGAGGCGGAGCCGCAGGACCCCTCACCACCCCTGGCCCCTCTCAGACCCCCGCCTGCACGCCGGCCGTGTCTTCACGTGACCCCACGCTGCGTTTTATTGGGTTTTGTTCCTTGCTTCAAATTAGCAAATTTCAATATAAGGTAAATTTTACTTTAAATATGAGATAAATTTTGGGGTACCTGGGTGGCTCAGTGGGCTTCAGCTCAGGTCCTGATCTCAGGGTCCTAGGATCGAGCCCCGCATTGGGATCCCTGCTCTGTGGGGAGTCTGCTTCTCCCTCTCCCTCTGCCTGCTGCTTCCCCTGCTTGTGCTCTCTCTCTCTGTCTCTCTCTGTGTCAGGTAAATAAATAAAATCTTAAACAATATATCCGATAAATTTCCATAATAGTTTTGTATTTTGTATTATGTAAGCCCCTCCCCCCACTCCGATGATACAAGCTCAGAGCCCTACAGAACCTGGATCTGAGCTGAACAGCCTCTAAGTTTTCCTGAAATTCAGGAAGTCAGGGAGTTCTCGAAGAAGCCCTTGAACTCATTTCTAGGAGTTGTCACTAGGACCATCACTTATCATCCAAACAGGGACACTTGGAGAGCAAAGGGGCGTATTAGGTAACAGTTACCCCCCACGCCTGCAAAATCCAATAACCAGAACTTCTCTGGGCAGACACTAGCACATGAAAACTCTCCTTTAAAAAAGAAATTGTGACCTAGATTAGCCCATTTATGTTATACGCTGGCGGTGTTTCGGAGGGCGGCGCTTCTCGGGGTCTTTCCATCCCCTTGGCCTCCTATGGCTCGTGTTACAGGGACAGCGGACGTGGTGTTGTGGGCCCGGGCACCAGCAGCTCCTGTTTCCACGCGGGAACCCCAGTGCCCCATGCCCACCTCACGTCCTTTCGTCTCTGTTTTGCCACAGAAGGAGCAAGTACCCTTGCGGGGCGGCTGGTCTCCATCTTCCTCCCCGTGTTCCTGCGGGAGGCGCCTGATGGGTTCCATGTTCACCGACAGTTCCGACCCACCTGGTGCCTTCAGCCGTGTGGCCGCAGAGACAGCTCCCAGCACAGAGAGCTGAGGTGCCCGTGGTGGGAGGGCAGAGCTGGAGCGGGGGCCCTGTCACGGCGCCGTCCCTTCCAGACGGGGTGACCGGGGTCTGAACTGAGACCCGGGCGGAAAGGCGGAGAACAGGAGGCGGGTGTTCAGGCTGGGAGCTGGGATGAAGGCGCAGGAGGAGTCGGAGACCAAGGCCCGGGTTTCTAGCTGGGCGGCAGGTAGGCGGCGGCGTCTCCCACTGACCCGGCCAACAAGTGTTGGGGGACAGGTGGATTCCATGAGCTCCAAGGAAGGGCCTGTGGGCAGCCCGCAGAGGAGGAGTTAGCTCAGTGCTGAGGTAGAGTGATGGCAGGTTCAGCTCTATCCTGAGGCAGTCCGTCGGCCTTGCCTGAGTCAGTCAGGCCTATCCCTCCCAGAGACCACTCCTCCGTGAGCACCAACTTGACCCCCGACGGGCGCTCCCTGATGCGAAGAGGTGTCGGGCTGGCTGGTCCATGCACACCAGACCTTACTTTACAACACAGCTAGAAGCCTGCCCGCCTACCGTGTGGCTCTTCCCAGCCCCTCAGGAGTCTGAGCGGAGACCACGGCCACTCCCGTCATGGCAGCCGCTGGCTGCTGGGGCTCCTGGTGCCCTGCCCATGAGTTGACCCTGGACTCATTGGAAGTTAATTGTCACCACCATGAGCTTCTCCGTCTGACCAGCCCTCCCAAATTCCGAGTCTGTGAAGGACTCTTGTTTGGTCGGTTGGTTGGCTGGGTTTTTGAAGCTGTAGGTCTGTATTTTGGCCAGAAAATGGTCCTTTTAGCTCAGGAGCTCACACTTAAATAAAACAGCTCTCATGTTCGCCTTGATATATTTGCTTATTGGATCTGTGTAATGAAATATGGATTTATACCATAAATATTGGAGTCGGTGGAGTCCATATTTCAATTAATGGATCATTTATATGTCATGCTAACTTTGTAATTACTGAAATGTAGAAATATAGTGGATTGAAATGAGTTCCTGGTCTCTGCATTCCTGCCCCCGTCCAACCATGTCTGAGCAGCTCGGGTCCCTGGAAGGGGAACATTTATATGTGGGGTTTTCAAAGGAAAGAGGCAGGGGCTCCGAGAAGACGGCTCCCACCCCTCGTGCTGCTGGAGACTCGTAGCCCGCCATGTTCTCTGGGTTCCCCTAAACCGTGCCGTACGGGGGTCCTCGAGGAGCAGGAAGCCGGTCTCCGGCAGGAGCGTCGGGTCCTCATTTCGCTGACAGATCTCCATCATCCTTTCTGTCTCGGTGGGAAGGCGCAGCCTGTTTCCCCCTTTGCCAAATCTCTGCCCTGACGGGCTCTGGATGTACATAAATATAGATTTCTCACTGAGCCCTGCTTCCAGGAATCAGCTGGAAACCCTCACTAGACCTATGAGACAGAAAACTAGTGAATCGCGTTCTCCAGCCCCCCACCCGGGCCTGTCGCCGCCCGGGCTCCTTCCTCCAGCAGTGGGCGCTGCCCGCCCCCAGGACGCGGTGGTGCACTGGCCCGCCCTCCCTCGCCCTCCCCTCCTCTGCCTGCCTGCCTGTTTGTTGACCAGAGAAATCTGGCTGGAGAGGCCCGTGCAGTGAGTGAACATCACATCCATAATTCTATCAGAATACGTCCAAGGGTGGGGAATCATTGTTCTCGGGTCTGGCTGAGCTGGAGCCCGAGCAGAACTACTAAAGTCAGTCGTGCCTTTGAGCTGCCTCTAACAGCGCCCTTTGGAGACCCATTTCATACAAAATTTGAAGCCTGTGTTTATTGCCCATTAAAGCAACCTTTATTTTATGGCAAATGTTGCAGTAATTGCCTTTTACGAAGAGCACTTTGTAACACACATGCACCGTTGAAAGAAAACCACTCTGGTATTGTCTATCGGGACTTAATGGCGCAATTAATTTTACTCCATCTGTTCCTGAGACTTTAAAGGAAAATGGATTTTTTTTCTGAGCACACTTTAATGAAGAAGATAAAGCGGCCCGGCTGCCGTCCCACAGGCTCGGCGCAGTAAGTTCAGATTATTGCTCAGTCTGTCAGAATGGGCTGCTTCCCTCGGCAGCAGCCACCGCCAGCAGCCCGCTCTGGCCCCTCGCCGCGCCATTCCTGATGACAAACCGCCAGCCAGCTCCCACAAAAGCACGATTAAAATGTCAGCACAGGATGACGAAGGGGCCAAGAGGGTCCTCGGAGACAAACTGTGTTCAGTATGAGTTAATACTTTACAGCAGGGCTGGGGCCCGGCGTGCTGCTGGCTGCCTCGGCCGCTGGCTCGCCTGGAAAGAATGCAAGGGCGGGGCCTGGCCACCACGCACGCCTGTCGCCTGTCGCCTGTCGCCCGCCTGGAGCCGGTGGGCACGCCGGGCTGCGTGGGGAGGAGGGCCTTGGGTTGCAGGAGGAGTCTCCTGGAGGACTCGGGGTTGGGGGGGGCCTCCCGTGGTCTCTCCTCCGTGGGAGCAGGGTAGGCACGGAGGGTGGTGGCGCCCCCCGGAACGTGGGGTGGACGCGGCCGTGTGGGCGGTGGCCCCGGAGCCACGGGTTCGGTCCCCGGTGTTCATGGCCCCGGTGCGGGGACCGCGGGGGCAGCCACGAAAACGCCCGAGCTGCAGAAAACCACCTCTCACAAAGGGACGGTTGTGCGGGGCGCATGGCCGGCACCGCTTCGTCCCACGTCCTGAGCCTCGGCCTTTGTGCGCGTGGCTGGGCCACGGCGAGGGGGACAACAGAGAATGTCCTTCCATCCAGACTGCTGCCTGACAGCATCTTGTAAACCCCGGACTGTGTTTGCTAACTGGCTGGCGGGGCGGGGGGCGGGGGCGGTGCACAGCCGCGCTCTGTGGCTTTGGCTTCCTTCTCTCCCGAATCCCTCCTGTGCTTTGGTGGTGCCCCGTCCTCCTGGGACAGCCTGGGAGTCTCGCTTTGATGAAAAGGGGAGGAGATTTGCCTCTCTGGCCTCCTGTGGAGACCCGATCTGCCGGCCTAGTGGGCAGCAGGTGTGAGCGCCTGCCATTGTCCCTAATGGTTATTACCAGTGATAAGCAGGACAAATGTGAGGTCGGCTCTCCCGCCGGCAGGTCAGAGGGGGCTGGATTTAGAGCCCCTGGGAGACTGGGAAATTAGATGGTCAGTGTCCACGGTGGAGGTTGTAACCCACCCCTGCGCCGGCGATCCCGGGACGGGGCAGCGGGGGCCCGGAGCAGTTGCTAGGTAAACAGGATCCAGATGTGCGGCCGTCCTGGGGGGCAGTCAGCAGCATCCACCGTCAGGCCGGGGGGCCAGGCCGCCATTAGTGCGGCGCGCGCAGCGGAACAGAAGGCGGGAAGAGGTCCTGGTGATGGGCAGCTGGGGGACTTGGCCGCCTCGTGGTCCGTAACCACAGGCAGAGTCTTCACAAAAGAGAGAGCTAGAAGCCCTGCTGGTTTCTCATGAAGCCCCTTTGCCTCTGCCAAGGCGCCCTGGGACCTGGGGACGGCACACAGCCTGGTTTCCTGAGCCTGCTGTCTGCCCCGGTCTTGTCCCGACCCTCCTGTCTTCGGGCGTGTGCCCCCCCTGGAGCCAGCCTTCCCAGTCCGTCTCGGCTTCCGAAGCCCTCCTGCCCTGTCCCCAAGTCTAGCTTGTTCTCTCCACTCGTGTGTCTCCCCCGCCTCCCCTGCCCCCGCTCCGCACCATCCATCACCCCTCCTGGCTCTGAGGAGTGCTCTCTAAATCCTATTGCCTTTTTATGTCTCTCCTGGGCGCTTCCTCCTGCCCTCTCCCGGAGCTCACTTTTCCTGTGTTTGGAGCGTCCCACAGCTCAGGCCAGTAATAGCGTCGTAATAGCCACGGTTGGCTTTTATGGGGCCGGCTGCCTTCTGTGGGCTCCCAAGGACACAGAGTCCACTGGTGACCCAGAACATACCTCCTTCAAGCAGCCAGGGCCCCCCTGCCCCGCAGGCACTTCAGGCTGGTCCTTTGAGGTTTCCACCAGCCACGCCACACCTTCGGCCCTCTGTGTTTGTATAAAACCTACAAGCCAGCGCGGTGAAGAGAGCCTGTACCGTGAGAAAGGAAAGTCCGTGCTGGAGGGTAATGGAGACTCACAGGGGGGAGCGTCTTGGGAAGGGCATCCCCCCACCACGGGATGGGTGGCAAGAACATGACAGTCCGGGGCGCTTGTGAGGGGTGGGCAGTGAGGCATGGCCTGGGAGAATGTGTTGGGGGACCTCATGCAGAAGAGAGGCGTGGAGCACGTTCGGGGTGAGGGTCCCCCCAACACCCCGCTGGCTCTGCCGCCCGCTGTCCGGAGGACTCGGTCTCTGCGCGGTCGGTCACTCATTCATTCCCTCGCTATGTGTCCACTGAGCTGCCCTTGACCCGCAGACAGGCAGTGCCTGATCCCTGACTGGGCCCCCGTGTAACAGTTTTAAAAGTCATCGCAAAGGGTGTCTGTGGACGATGGGGGACGTTTCGGTGCGGACCGTATATGAGATAATGTACCCACTGAAATTTCCTTTTTTATTAACGTATAATGTGTTATTTGCCCCAGGGTGACAGGTCTGTGAACCGCCAGGCTTACACACTTCGCAGCACTCCCCAGAACCCTCTGAAATTTCTGAATGAGGTTCGCGTTCTTGGGAAATACTATCTTTCCTTAATTTCAGTGTTTAGTGAAAAGAAGTACATGTTATACACACACACACACACACACACACACACACATACACACATACACACACACAGAGAAATAAAGCAGATGTGGGGCCCCTGGGTGGCTCAGTCAGTTAAGCGTCTGCCTTCAGTTTGAGTCATGATCCCAGGGTCCCGGGTTCGAGTCCCACGTTGGGCTCCCTGCTCAGTGGAGAGCCTGTTTCTCCCTCTGCCTGCCGCTCCCCCACCTGCGGTGTCTCTTTCTCTCTCACTCTCTGTCTCTGATAAATGAAATATTTAAAAAAAAGAAAAAAGAAAGAAAAAGGAAATAAAGCAGATGTGGCGAAGTGCTCGTAGCTGTGGAGTGTAGGTGAGGGACGGTGGGAAATCACTGCATACTTTGTTTTTCTGTCGGTTTGACACGTTTTCAAAATCAAATATATGGCGAAGGGTATTGATGGGCGTCTGCTACGTGCCAGGTTGTCCTGGGCACGAGGCATGTGGTCAGTTGGAAGAAGCAGCAAAGGGTCCCTGCCCTCCCGGAGTCGTGTCCGTGGATGGTGGGGAGACCCCAGGCGTCATCGGGAGCAGCTGTACCGCGAGCGGGCCGGGGACGGGAACTGGGGGCCCTGGCGTGGGAGGGGTCCTGCCTTCAACAGGGGCCCAGGGGAGGCCCCACTCCCCCCCCCCCACCCTGAGAAGGGGACCTGTGAGGTGAGGCTGAGGAGACGAGGGGATGGCCCACACACGGTCCCGGGTCCCCGCCTGCCTGCTCCGCCGCCGAGTAGACGGCGTGACAAGGAGCGCCGAGCACCCCTCGCGTCCCGCCGGCCGCACGTCCGCCTCCGGCCCCCTCCACCCCCGACGCGCCGCGGGGTGAGCGCAGCCTTGGTGATGACCTCCAGTGCCGGGGGGGACCCTGTCATCCAGCGTGTCGCTGTGTCCACACACACCGTCTTCTCTGCCCCTGCGTCGAGGGGGTAACCGCGAGGGAAGGAGCAGCAGCCAGGAATAAGGCCTGTGGGCCTGGGCCCTGCAGGTCCGTCAACCGACCTCACTCAGCTTCGGTGATCTTGGGGCCCCGAGCTGACCACTTGGCCTTTCCGAGACTCGGTCATCCTCATCCGTGAGATGGGACCGAGTGTACATTTGTCCTGAAGTGGTTCCGAGGGTTAAGAAGTAAACGCGCGGGCAGACTGACCTGCCCGTCCCAGAAAGGCCGTTTGCTGTTAGACCCTCCGCATCCCTGGGCCCCCGAGTGCCAAGGTGCCGAGCCCTTGAGAGGTCACCAAACGCCGCCTCGTCCGTAAGGAGGGAGGTGGCTGTGGGTGACCTCGGCGGCCTCCTCTGGCTCAGGAGGAGCGCGATTCCGAGGTGGAGCATGTGGAGGACCTGGCGATTTCCACTTGCCCAGACACGAAGAGGGCTGCGGCGTCTTTGCTGCTGGGCCAGACGCCGGCCTCTGCTGCGGGCGGCCCGGCCGTGCTTGACCGGACAGCTCGGGTGGGCTCCGTTCACGTCTGTGCCCCTGGGACCCGGGCCAAATTGTGACGGTCAGATGCGCGTCTTCTGTGGGTTCCCCCCATCCTTGTGACTTACCTTCTGGGCGGCTGCTGAGACTCTGACCGCCGGAAAGGCAGAGGGTTTCCTGGAGCTGGAGCTTCTTGGGAAAGTGCCAGCCTTTCAGAGGAGGGAGGTGAGCTCCTGCGTGTCCTCAGGGCCCTGGGGAGACGCCGTCCCCGTCCCGCTGCCTGTGTCTCGAGCCTTCACGGGCATTTCTTCTCGGGACCACGGGCTCGGGAGCCTAGGCTGCGTGTCCCTTACCGAAAATACGTGACCGGGCGGGAGATGAAATCGGTCTTACAGGCTCCTCCCCGGAGTGTCCTACACCTCCCCGTGCCCTTGGGGGAGGAGGCGATCGGTGGTCGGGGGGAGGGAGGCGGGAAGAGCCTCTCAGGGGACTCATGCTGCAGACTGTTCTGGAAACGGTGATCCGCGTTCTTTCAGCGTTGGCAGGTTTGAATTTCCCGGCCTGACGTGACTAGGGGTAGAAGGACCTGTCCGTGCTGTCGGGTGGCTGTAAGCCCAGGAGGGACCCTAGGAGAGACTTCTGAGGAGGGGTCAGCGACGGGCTGGGTCATGGCACGTGTGACGCAAAGCGGCCTTCGCCTGCCTGGGCCTCCCCGGAAGCAGAGCTGTGGAGGCCGGGCCGCCTCCCTCCCTCCTCTGCCTCCGGAGCAGACCCTGGGACCGCGCCAAGGGAGGGGGGTGTGGCCGGGGGGGCTCAACCCTTTCCGCCCCTGCGGGTCCTCGGACTCAGACTCCTGCAGAGACCATGTGATGACATACGGCCTCGGCCCGTAGGCAGCACGCTCGCGGAGACGCGGGGATGAGACCCTGGGACAAGGGGGTGGCTGTGCGGTGCTGGCGTCACCCCCTTACACAGACGCAAAGACGGTGTCTTCTAAGTGTGGTCCTCCACTAGCAGTTGGACGTCCCCCAAGGGGATCTCGGTAAAATGCCCGGTGGGCTCTGGCGGCCTGAGGTGGAAGCCGTTGGCATCAGGTTCTCTTCTTCCATTTACCTCTTGTAGGACCTTGGGAAAGCACGGAGTCGTTCTGGGCTAGTTTCCTCATGTATAAAATGGGAATAATCAGACATGCTCTCCATGGCTTTTATGGGAATGAATTTCTTCTGATGCTTGTGAAAGTACCTTGTTATCCTGTGGTGTTACCTGTGTAAGGTGATACCATTCCCAACTTCCAGAACGTTCTGGGGAAACCAATGATGGCCTCTAGTTACTGAGCACCAAGCGTTTTTCAGACCACAATAAAGTGACCGCTGTGTACTCTGTCAGGCAGCCTCTCTTATTACCCCAGTTTTACTCAGGCGAACGCTGAGGCTGAGCTTATGTAACTTGGCAGAGCAGGACATCCAACCCCGTTCAGCCTGATTCCACAGCGGCTTTGAAGTTTCACTGGGATTCTGTGTTCTTCACGATGGGGCTTCCTGCGGGTTCTCAGCCCAGGCTGTACCATGCCCCTGCAGAGCTTCCAAAAATACTGAGCTTCTGAGTCTGCTGGGTTCAGGCGAAGCTTGGCCACGAGTGTCCCTTTTAGAAAGCCCCGGGCATGCGTCATTCACACACAGACAAGCTGTATAGATCCCACCACCCTTAGGTCCCAGAACAGTGGCTGCAAAGTCAGAGACACGAGAGATAGTGAAATGCCACGCGGCTTCGCAAACGTGGGCGCGAGGTCAACGCGTATTTGATTTGTGAGTTAAGACTTTGAATTAAGTATTTGAAAAGGAGCATTTACCACGGTTTTAATAATTCAGATAACAGGTGTTCATTTGAGCAAAGTTGGCGACTCCAGGAAACCAGTGGCGTCTAACGGTCCCCACGACGCGCGAGCCCCTCCTCGTGAGGCCGGTAGGAGGTAGGGAGAGGTAGGTGTCCCTCTCCCCACGTGAGAGGGAGGAAAGCAGCCCCCAGGGAGGCTAAGCAATTTCCCTAAGTAGGCATATTTTGGGGGTTGGTTTATAGAGACGGTGGGCAGGGGGATAATAATGTAAATTTTGTACTTTGAGCTTTTGGGTAGAAAGGCAGATTCTGAAACCATTGTGTTGTATCTGCTGATTATGACAAAGGAGCAAATGCAGGCTCTTTGTTAACTCTCCTGCAGACTGAGTGAGTGCTTCCAAGGGCAATTTCCGTTCCCTCCTTTCTTTAGAAATTACCTTGAGCTGAAAAGTGCGCCAGCCCAGGTTGGCACGCAGATATTTTCTGTTGCCGGGGGGTGGGCCGGGGGGGGTTGGGGAAGAAACCGAAGTAACAGCTCTGACACTTGTAGCCGCGTTCTTTCCTCGAGGGTCTGTGGAGTGAGAGGCCTGAAAATCTCATGATTGCCATGAGGGGCTGGGAAGGGTCTGGAAGGACCCTCCCCACCCTCGGAACCGCCAGAGAGCCAGACGCTAGCGATTCTCCAACCAAGATTCTCCAACCTCCTCCCAAGACCCAGAGTCACAGTGAACCTGGTCACCTTCATGTTTGTTTGTTTTTTTAAAAAAACAAAAACAAAAACAGAAACCAAACCGCGCACAGAAATAACCCCCCAGACCCCAGAACCCTGCGGCCTGGGTATGTGTCCCCCCCATACAACCGCTTTCCCATGCCTCCCCGAACAGTCAGCCCCCCGCTCGGGTACCGGGGGCTGGAGCTGCGGGTCGGTCATGGACCGCAGCCGCCGCCAAGTTCAAAAGTGCGAGCGCCGTCAACTTGAGAACCGGCGCGGCGCAGGCCGCCCGGCGCGGCGGAATGATTCAGGAGGCCCAACTCTGCCTCATCAAGCCAGAGACTTTTCTGCAAATGAACTTTTCAAGAGTGATGCCGTCGTTGGCATTACGGTATTACACACACGCCTGTTCCCGATCACTCACTGGAACTTATTTTGTAGTTAACCTCCATAAAGGACCGCGCGGGCGAGCCCAGGCCTGTCACACACACGTTATTTAGAAGCCCTTATTATTATTTTATTGCCAGTCCTTGACAGCTGAGGAAAAGCCAAGCGCTTTAATCTTTTTTTCCCTTTAGTTTACAGTGTAAAAGCTGCATGTTAGATGGATTTGATTAATATGTAACAGAGACGCAATTCTCTGTAAAATGTGCTGTACTTTGAGCGCCCTAGAAAACAAACTGCATCACAATGGCTTAAATCTCAGTCCATTGTAGTATATAGACATCATAAATAATAGAGAGCAGGCAGATATCGCTGCGGGCTTCATCTGCATAACGCATCTGAGCTCGGTATAATGTGTTCGACTTGTCACTTTTAGCACAGAAGAGAGGCCATAAAGCTAACAGCTGACTAACACACATCAGCCCTACTTCCACTTCCAGGGGGGCGAACGCTCATTAAGCCATCTTAGCCCTGACTTTTAAAATCCATAACTCTTACAAATGTAAAAAAGTTGCCACAAAAGATTAAGCGCATAATATATGTCAAAGGATCGTTTTTCACGCATCTCGCCACCACCCCCCCACCCCGCAACTCCCGCTCCCCGCCGCCGCCCACCGCCACACCAAAATTCTGGTTTCAAAATTCTGGTTTCTCTTATAGCCCCTCGCGCTAGAGGAGAGAGAATAAAAAATCTGTTGTTCAGATAAAACCCAGTGAAATATCATCGTCTCGGCATGGAGAAGGGGACTGTGTCATCGCTTTTGGTTCGGAGTCTGCGAGCTGACCCCAGGAGGGTGGTCAGCCTTTCTCCCCATGTCCCTGGCAGACCAGCTCGAAGAGAAACAGGGAATCCGCCAGCCCCCACCGGGACGGCGTGCACACGGGCCGTCGGGTCAGTCGTAGCAGCCTTGATGACTGGCCCACCAGTTCCCTGCCTCAGTTTCCCTGTCGGGCCCCGCCGTTCCGTTCCCAATGGCTCTGCAAGTCTGGGCTCGGTCCCCTCTGGGGTTGCTTCTGGCAGAGGTTGTTGAGTTGCCCTTGTGTTGTTCTTCCTTCTGATCGGTGCTCTTGTGTTTTAGAGCAAAACTTGAAAACATGACGGCGTGTCCTCTTTTGTAATGACGGCCGAGCCTTTTTAAAGGGATCAAGGCTGTCGGGCCAAAGAAGAAGAAAAAAAGATATTTATACTCAGACTCGGAGCAGATGTGATCCCATGGGAGGCGTTCTGGTGGCTAAAGGAGCATTGTGACCTCTTCCCCAGGGGGCTGTGATGGAAATAGGACAAGGTTGTGATGCCTCATGACATTCACTTCTTTAGAAAATATGCTTGAAATCATTTTTCTTGGTGCCCGTAGAAAAATAAATGGTCGACGGTGGCCCGGACGGTGGGATGAAGCGGGAAGTTTTTCCCAGCGGTCGTAATGCCCTCGAGGGAAAAAAGCTAGAGCCCCAGCCCTCGAATCGTGAAGAAGAACCAACCTCTGGAAAATAAACTTGGGGAAACAACAACAAAAACCAAGGAGGCCGGCAGGCCTGCCTCGTAGAAGCGGGGAGTAGGTCCACAAATCGCGTGATGCTCTGGAGGGAAACACCGTTTGCTTCTGTGGTCCATACAGGACTTGTCGTGTGTGTGTGTGTGTGTGTGTGTGTGTGTGTGTGTGTGTGTGTGTGTCAGACAGACCAATGCACTGAGACAGAAAGGCTTTCATTGCCACCCGCGGTGTTTGTGGGTGAGGCATGAAAGAAGGCTTGGTTTCGTCGGACGGGGGTGGGGGCCTCGAACAGTGAGACGCTTTGCCATGGCCACAATGACAATTTGTTTTTGCAGAAAGTCATCATGAGACTCCCATGTGGGCCGCAGGCATCGCCGCTACCTCGGGATTTCATGGAGGCCGCCCGGCAGGCCCCGTGAGCTCGGCCCCACTGCGGGGGCCCGAACCGGCGTCGCGTTCAGCCCTTCTTCTCCAGGACCTAGTGTCTGCGCGCCCGACCTCCTGGGCTTCCTCTCTCCCCGCTTCCACGCCACGGCCGGTGTGTCCGGGTCTTTCCTCGGCTCCCAGGCTTACCCTCCAAAGTCACTAGCAACTGTTTTGTTTATCTCCTTCACTCGCGGGATTCCTGAACCCCCTTCCACTGCTCGCTCCAGCCTCTGGCCACCCTGGTCAGTCGGGGTCCCTGTCACACCCAGTCTGTTCCCATCTCCATTCAGGCCACTGCTCTGCCTCGGAACACTCACCTACAGGAGGGCCTCTCCCCGTCCTTCCGGACCCAACACGAACCCCACCACCTCCCCCAAAGACGTCACAGACCCCTGCTTGAAGTGCAGCTCTCCGCACACTTTAAAATTTTATAAATACACATCAATACGAGCTTTCGGACTGGATAATTGAATTAATCCTGCTCCTCAGAGCGCGCTGGTTATCCAGCATCACCAGGGGGCCGTTCTCTGAGTCTGCTCATCCCACCCAGACCCCCAGCCTCACATGGTGTTACTGGGTGGTGTTACTCCGTGAGAGTGTTGTGCTCACGGAAGCGGTGATGTGCCGTCAATGGCAGTTCTTGGATTTCACACAAAATTTTAAGATCTGCGCATGCCGCTGGACGCACATATACTCTGTCACTTCTCAGTGCTGCCTGGAACCCCATGGTATGCGATCCCCTGTGAAGGATAGCCAAGGTTGCCTGTACGTCCCCCCAGGACAACCACGACCACCATAATCCTCCTCAAAGTGTGTCCGTTTACAGAACTCTCCAGTAGGTTCGCCGAGACACATGGCAGGAGATTTTGTGGGGGCGTAAAACATAAATTATTTTCAGTAACTACTGCAGATTGCTTTCTGAATTGCGGTGAATGTCACCGTCTACCCGTAGCATGTGAGCGTCCTTGTCTCCAGGTGTCCTCGCCAATACTTACTGTTACCCGCCTTTCTAGTTTTTGCTGTCTGATGGGATGAGACTATTGCTGGTTGACCGTTCTTCTGAGTTTCCGACTTCTTGTTGATTTGTGGGAGTTTTTGTGTGTCCTCTCTATGTCACTTGTGATTTTTAGATGCTCAAATCTCTTCTTCCCAATGTATCTCCATTAACTGTCTGGAGCGACCTTTATTAAGATCTTCTCCATTCTCCAGTGAGATACACGCACTCTTGCGGTCTCACATTTAGATCTGGCTTGGGAGGTCTTGCTCTCAATTTTATGTTTTCTCAGACTCATTTTATGTTTTCTTTTATGAAAACCTTCATGTATTTTTTTTTCCATTTTCAGGTCTTTAACCCATCCCATAAAACTTTTCCACCTTCCCCAGAGCTTGTCTTGAGTTTTATCTCCATCCATGGCCTCTGTCAGATTTGGAGGCAAATCTTGGACGCAAAACCGTCAAAGCGCCGGCTTTGCCTAGCCTCAGCCTGGCTGGCCCACTTAGCTCTGCCCACACAGACTCCAGTCCTTCCCTCCTTTCTCAGCAGAAGACGCGTCACTCCTCCTGGCAGACTCAGGACTTTGTGCACGGAGTTCCACATCCCACCTCCTCCTTCCTCCCCGATGACCTCTCCGTTCTTGGGAGCTCAGTCTGCCTCTCAGCACGTAGTGCGCTCTCATGTCTCCCGATGCCCTATGGAAAAGTCGTTCCACCTCTGTTCCTGGATCTTTGTCCTCAGGCCCCTTGTCTCCGAGCCCCACACACTTGTCATCCTTGCCTTGCAGCTGGCCTGCCTCTGCCCAAGGAGGTCTCAGTGGTCCCACTGGAACTTTACAAATGCCCTTCTGATTTTTTTTTGTTATGCTTTGTAACATTCTCTCCTCATCTTCTTCTTAGCTCTCAACTCCCAGATCTCTTTCAGTGACCTTGCCTTCCAAGGCTTTATTCTCACTTGCTCAGGGATACTTCACCCATACCCATGGTTTTCACAACCACGTTGGGGATGGTGTTGGTGCTGGAGCACCGGTCAGATCCATCATGTCCTACAGCCCACGTGACGGTGTATCCATCCCAGGCCTCTCCCTGGAGCATCCGATCTATGTCCTGCAGCCAACATGGCATCTCCCCCCCCGCCCCCCCGCCACCACCACCACCACTGGTGTCTCAAGAGCACCGAAAATTAAAAATAGGCCAAACTGAACTGAACTTCTTTCCAGTCTATGCGTCCTCTGCCGATTCTCTGGTTTTCTAAATGACACACCAGTGTCCTCAGATGGGCTGTTGGGAATTTTTCTAGCTGGACTTTAAAATCCAAGGAGTTAACTTGATTACCAAGGAGCCGTTGAATATACCATCATCTCTGTTTTCTCTCTTTCCCCCAACCTTTTCCTGCTCCTATATTCCTGTACTCACAACTCAGCCAGCTACCAAAGCCAGAAATCAACAAATGTCCCAGACTCTTCCTTTGCCAAGTGCTACATATTTTATCTCTCGAAAGACTCCCAGTCTGCCCCTTCCTCTGCATCAAAGCAGCCTCTGTTGTCATTCTCCACTGTCCTCTAACTTGGTGCTTCTCAGACCTAAGTGTGCAGCAGGCCTGCCCGCAGAGGTTTTTTTTTTTCATCACAGAGCGTGGACCTTCACCCCAGAGCTTCTGACCTGGCAAATCTTGAGTAGAGCCCGAGGATCTGCCTTCCTACCCAGTTCACTTCTCCTGGGAGCTGGGGTGATGCTGGGGCTGCTGGTCAGGACGGCACTTTGAGAACCATGACCTCAGCCCATCTGCCGTCCATCCGCGGGCTCATTCAGCACGTCGTTACTGAGCTCCGTGTCTGGGCACCGATCCCAGTGCTGGAATTCAGCGTGGAACAAAACGAAGTCACTCTTGGGGGGGGGGGGGGGACAGACAATGAACAAATTAATGGGTAACATGATGGCTAGAGTGATAACTGCCAAGAGAAAACAGGGAGGCTGCAGGGGTAGGAGAGTGATGATAGGGAGAGGTGTTGAGGGAAGGCTTACTGTGCGAGCAAGATGGCAGCCGGCACCTGAAGGGGAGAGCATCAAACAGAGGGAGCTGCAGATTCTTCTCATTAATCATCCGGAGACGCTGTCCTCACGTGCCGCTCCCCTGACAGAATAAAGGCGGCCACGTCTGACTGCCATCCTGGGCTCGCCACCAGCTGTGTCACGCTTGCCATCCCCTTGTCCCTTTCACAACCAGCCTGACCTGACCCCTCCTGGCTCCCTCTCCTGGCCTTTCCTGCCATATCAGGGCGGTGACAGGGGCGTTTTCCTGTTGTTCCTCGCCCAGAACACCTTTTCCCTCATTTGCCTTGGGTCCAGCTCCAGGACCACCTTCTGCCAGGATCACGTGCTCCGTGAACCTTTCCCCAGTTCTCCCGTGTGCCAGCGCCCTCTTCCTTCTGGTGCCGGCAACGTCGGTCCCAGAAGTGCTCCCTAACCTCATGACGTGCCGTGGTTGGGTGTCCCCTGCCTGTCTCAAAGCCATATTCCAGGGAGGATACAGGAGACATTGGGCGAACGAGGGGCGAAAACATTTCTCTTGCTCCTTGACTTCTCCAGGGAGCGGGTCTCTTGGGTTTCCGACATGCTGGTGGCTTCCGCCATCGCTAAAGGGGAAAGTAAAGGCCGTGGCCCAGCTGGGATACTGAAGTCGTTTCTGGAATTCTCTATCTGGCCCAGCCTCCTCTGTGTGCCATTACCAAGATAATTGAGTTGGAAGTAGCAACATTTCCTTCATCTTCCTTCCTTCAGGCTCACAAGCGTTTTTTCACCCAAAGGGAGGGAGATTAATTGACTTCTTTTATCTTCCATTCAAATGAGGCTTTCATGTGAATCACCCTCGAGCCCACCCCCCAAACCCGGCCCTCCTAATCTCCCCTGCTTTGTTAGGGGCCGCACGTAGAAAGGACAGCACCTCAAACTCCCAGAGCCCCACGACCTCACCGGGTTCCCCCCTTCCCACTTTCCCTCTAAACAACTCGGACCGGGCATGACAAATGACAACAGCTCGGGTGGGGAATGTCACGGGGGGGGGGGGGGGGCGAGGCAGATCCAACCGGAAGCCGCACCAGCCACTGAACTCGCCACACACCGCCAGATGGCCTGGTGCAGCAACAGCCTTTCGGAATTAATAACTCTCCCTCCAGAGGGCCAGCTTCATTCAGGAACCGTTTCACATTTTCCAGCTAAGTGTGGGTTCTTCCCCCCATAGTGTTTTCTGGCCGCTCTGTTCTGGGGAGACCGCGGGGCCCGCTCGTGAAGGCGAGGGAGATGTCTCTTGCTCCCTCCACCTTTCTTTGCCTTTGGCTTCTGACGGTGCAGCTTTTAATCTAGAAATTATGGTAACTTGTATGTGCATTTTGAGAGTATATCATTGCTGCATTTAATTAACGGTTATTAGCGTTCGCGTACTGCGCTGTATTCTATGTCACAAATCATCAAGTCTCCCAGAGCACTTATAGCAATTAAGAACTCCATCACACCTTCTGTACAGTCATTTGGTACTTTTCCAGGTCTTTTCAAAACTGGAAATTACTAATCAAATCATTTCTGCTCTGTGACTCGGTATCGTTTATTCCATTCCTAATGATGTGCGACTTTTTTTCCTTTGGCCGTGAACAGAGGCATCCTTGCGTCGAGCCCATTTCGCACCGCCGTCATGCTTTAGCGAGGCGGTAATGAACTTGCGGGAGGAAGCCAGGCTTTGGTCCTCCTTGCAGAGCGCCGACTTTCCTCTCCTGCTGTTGGGTGATTGAATTTTGAAACTGTAAAATGCATCGACAGACCCACCAACCTGACTCGCCAGGGCCACCGCCATCACGGTTTACCTTCGGTGCGGAGCTCAGTGCGACCGCCGCCGGATCGATTTGTCATCCCTCCAAATGGAAACTAATTATTCCCAGGGAAGATCGCGGGCAGATCCCAGCCTCGCCGCGGCGCCCCTCCACGGTGAGGTGAAGGCAGAGGCCGCAGGGTCTCACCGAGGGGGCCGTTCCCCTCTCTGCCGAAATCACATCGGGAAGAATTTTTATTCTCTCCGGCAGCCGTGAGCTTGCCATCACGTGCACTGAGGTCAGCCGTCAAGGGCACATCTCACTTCACAGGTCACCTAGACAGGCCTGAGTCCAGTGTCGGGGCGGGCCAACCGCCAGCGTGCTCCAGAAACACCCTGGCGGGCTTCTGAGGGTGTTTGGGTGAAGATGAGCCAGCCTGCTGGCAGGGTGGCCTGTCCCCTCCGGCCCCCCAAGGGGATTCTCTTTCTCCCCCTGCCCGAGAACGCCGTCCTGGAATCCTCCCCGGCACGACTGAACCGTTGCCATGCGTGCGGCCGCAAACAGACTGCGTCGCGGACAGCTGTAGGCAAGATTGACTTAGAGACGCTGCCAGGAGATCCAGGCCGAGCAAGGCTGCGCCTCCAGGCCTGCGGGAGCACCAGGGCCCTGGCTCGGGGTGGTGGCGCTGGGGCTCCAGCCAGCTCGGAGGCTGTCGAACAATCTGATCACGGGAGGCCTTGCCAGTTCCCCACCTTTGCCCATTCTGGATGCCGTCTGCATGTCAGGCTGTCGGCTGGCTGACTAATCTGGGGCTCGGGGCCGATCCCGCCACCTCTGGGTCTTGAGCCTGGCCCTCGAGAGGCCTGTTCCTGGACGCTCTCCCAGCAGCGGTCAGCCGAGACGGAGCAGAGAGGCCACGTGCTTTGGCAGCCAATGGGCGGCATTGGACTGGGGCTCTGTGGTGGGGCCCCGAAGCTTACGTAGAGGAGGCCAGACCCCAGTAATTGCCCATCCCAAAACTCCCTTCCACTTCCGGACTCCCTTCTCATTCTCACCACCTGGCAGGGGAGCCGCGGAAGCTCCTGGTGGCTCTGTGGGCCGTCCAAGCTGGGATCAGGCCCCTAGACTTCGCCGGGCCTTGGCTTTCTTCTCCCTGGTACCGTTGACTACGCTTGGACGAGTTGGCTCTGAAATAAAATAAAAACCCAGAAAAACAGTTAGCCCAGCTTGGTCGGCTCTGCTTGCAAGTGAGAAAGAGGGGTGCCTCCTGGAAATTGATGCTCTTTGTTATTCCCTCTCTGTGACTGTGCAAACCCAGGACAGGGCATCTGGGCTCACAGTGTCTCTCCTGTGCCGAGTTTCCTGGGACCTGCGCTTCAGTGAGCAGGCAGGGACAACCAACTGGGAGAGAGACGGGTTTTCACGATCATAGCTGCCGCCTGACCCCTCGCTCACCTGCGCACCCGCCCTCTCCTTCCGCCTCCGTAGTCCCTGCTGTGAGCCTGCCAGGGAACGAGGGGACGGGAGACGCAAGAGCTATGCTGCAGACACGTGGGACGTGTGCGTTAGAATGGAACATTGGCCTCTCTCTGGAGCCCAGAAAGTTCTCTGTGCTCTAGCTGCAGACAGCGTAGTGGAAGACACCAGGACACTGGGAAGCCTCTGTGCTTCTTAGTTTCATGGTGATTCCAGCCATTGTCTGGCCAACAGTAGCCGTTCGGGGGGGGCATGCCGTGGCCCAGTGAAGTGGGTAGATGGCCGAACCATGACGGCTTGTGTGTTGAGCGTTGGGGAGTCCAGGGAAGTACTTGGCCTTCCTTTGTCTCCCGTTTTCTCACTTCTCTGATGGCAGTAATGATAGTACCTGCTTCCCCCGGGGTTCTGGTAAGAGTTAAAGGAGTCTAGATCCATGTGATTTAGATCCTAGATCACAACCCAGGTAGTTCCTGCTCTGCCCTAAGCCCAGGATGGATGTGAGTTGCTATTGTTACAGTTGGTGTCCTTGTAATCACCCCCACCGTATGACCTCCGTTTCCTGCACCCCGTGGTGCCACCGGCCCACCGAGTCACCTCCACGGAGGCACTCGGCCTCCCCAGATCTCAGGTTCCTCATCTGCAGCATGAGAGCGAGAAGGCAGTGGCTGAGTCTGGCAACAGTGCTTTCTGGTCTGCGATGGGCTCACAGGTCTGTCGTCTGTGTGTGCTCCACATCGGGTTTTGTGGTCTTGAATGGAGTTTATATACTCAGATCGTGACGCATGAGCACCGTCGCATGTTCTGATGGAGAGACGTGACGCACAAACCAGGAAGTCGGGGAGAGGAATGGAAGGAGCATTTGGAAGGAATCGATAGGCCAGTGTGCTGACGTGAGCTTATTAAGATAATCCCTCTGTGTGATGGGTTAGAAGACCTCTCTGGAGGAATGTGGAGAGTTCAGCTTAGGGGGACGTACCTTTCCCTGTTGGTCTAAATCTCAGATTTTGCTTATGTCCACGTGAGCTTACAAAAAGCAGCAAACATGCCAAAGTGAGCAGCAAACATGCCAAATGCAAAGCGTACGCAGAAGCATGCATGGGGTCTCTGGGGTCACAGGGCCCGGCCAGTGTGTTATTTAGTCTGAGAATATCCTGGGTAGGGGTTAGGGGGGCGCGGGGTGGTCATTAGAGGTGACCTGTGTGTCAGATTTCCCGTAGCTTGACAGTGTGCCTCAGCCCTCTGGTGCCTGGGTTCTTAGCACGTTGGCAATCAGGAACGTCTCAGGCACAAGTAACAGAACTAAAATGGCTTAAACAGGTGGAGAATTAATAGTCCCATACGGGGCTGTTTCATTCAGCTGGGTATGTATATTGGGGCCCTGGGTCGGCTCCTGTTCTTTTAGCTTTCTCGTCGTGGCTCCACGATGACGCTGCAGTTGCCAGTCGCCATTTTCTGGAGAAGCCACACTCAAGGACAGGAGGCAGGAGGAAGGTGCTTTTCCTCATCAGTCTCTACATTTTTATGAGAAAGACTTTATTTGGCAGAAGTCCCCCAGCAAACGTCTTCTAAGGTCTCATCGACTAGAACTGGGTCCAGTCCCTGCTCCTAAAGCAAGTGCTGGCAAAGGCGGATCGGATTCCCGAGGTCGGTCTCTGCCGAATCATGGGGGAAGGCTACGCAGTGCCATCTGGTACTCACAATTGGGGTTCCTTGAACTCAATGGCATTTTACTGGAACGACCACCAGGGTCAGCCTAGGACCTTAAGGGTCATTGATTCTGACCAACCGCTTTGGAGATTAAGAATAGAACCTCTATGAACCTCAAAGCATGTGAAGTGATTAGTAGCAGACCTGTGACTAGAACCTCCTTCTTCTCACTGTCATCCCCACGCTGGGTTCCTTCTGGCATGAGTTTCCATTTCAAGTGCTTCACATTGAACATATAACGATCGCACGTTTCAATGAATACCGCTACCACTAACAACGGCCTTGCGGATCTCTACCGAGAATGTTGTCTATCATTCCCAGCTAGACTCCCTCTTCCGGCTTCTCTGACCATTAAACAGCTGTTTCATCAGATTCATGCTACGCACAAGGCAGACATACTCTTGGAAGTCCTTGTCCTCAAGAAGTTTTCAGTCTAGATGAGAAGGCGCATCCTGGACCCATGACAGCAACACACAGATTCGTAGTGCCGGTTGATTGATAGGTGTCCTGGGTTCCGGTCAGGGCTGAGGACAGAGGAGAGGAGTTCAGTTAACAGAGAGAAGAGAGGAGGAAGTTTGAATGAGATGATGATGATGATAGTAATGACCACAGCGTCTGTTAAGCACTTACTGTTTCCAAGACAAAGTTCTCTACATGTTGTAACTTATTTCATCCTCACACAGACCCCCAAGATGCAGTTTATTAATTAAAAAAAAAAGAAAAGGTCACTTGGGTGGCTTAATCATTTGAACTTGGTTTCGGCTTAGGTCGTGATCTTGGGGTCCTGGAATGGAGCCCCAAGTTGGACACCATGTTCTGCATGGAGTCTGCTTGGGCTTCTCTCTCTCCTTCCCTCTTCCTCCCCTTCTCTCCTCACATGCGCTCTTTCTAAAGTAAGTAAAATCTTATATACATAACCACACACACACACACACACACACACACACATAGACCTTGAGTCTAAAGAGAACGAGATGGAGAGTTAGCTAACTTACGAAGGTCAGTAAGTCAGTAAGTAGAAGAGCTGGGCTCGAGGACCGGGGCTCGGTCTCTGCTTACGCTCATGTACGCTCGTTCTGACTTCACGTAGGCAAACTCGTGACATAGGGAAGGTCGGGGCTTTGTGAGGGGACTTCTCTATATTGATTTAGCTGAAGGGAGTCTTTATATTTATATATATAGTAAGATGTCGTGGGAGATTAGGTAGGCAAAATTTTCACTAAACTCAGTAGTGCCTGGAACTTGGTCCGGCCGTCTGGGTCCCAGAAAAACACTGATGAACACATATGTCCACAGAGAGGACATAAGCATGACTGATAAACGGGGCTTCTCCCTCATACTTTTATTCTTCCGTTTTGGGAGGAAGAGATGTTTATGTGTACCCATGAGCAGTGAAGACGCCGCCAGTCGTTATGATCGTATGGTATGTCTCAGAAGCCATCATAACTGCGCGTTGCCCTGATCCCATGTGTGTGCCTGTGATGGGGTGTCTGTGGGAAACTGTTAGTGCCCATTTACTTATGATTGACTAAGTGGTGGTCAACGGCTTCTACACATCCCCTGTTTCTCTAAGTAGGATTCAACTCAAGATCACAGTAACCAACACACTGCCTCACGTTTTGAGGTGAAAGCTAGAGGCCTGTAGTTAACTGCAACATGCGCTTTGTGCTCCGGGGAATTAAGTCATAGTGCAAGACCCTGCCTTCACCCTCCCTGGTTTTTGTTTGTTTGTTTTCGTTTTTAGAGTTAAACAATTTAGACCACTTGAGATATTAAAATGGGATTTACTGGACGCCTGGGTGGCTCAGTCGGTTAAGCCTCTGCCTTCGACTCGGGTCATAATCCCAGGATCCTGGGATGGAGACCCGCGTGGGGCTCCCCGCTGACCACGAAGCCTGCTTCTCCCTCTCTGTCTGCTCGTGCTCTCTCTTGCATGCACGCTATTTCTCTCTCTCAAATAAATACATAAAATCCTTAAAATGGAATTTACTTGACAGGTAGAGAGAAGAGGGTTGTTATTATCTAAACATGAGGAATTCAGAATGTATTGATTATAAGGGTACCCTGCTGAAGACGGAGTCCCCAAGGTCATACGAAAGAACACTAAGACAGACATCCTCAAGATAGGCCAAATTAGAAAATGAGCCACGTTATACAAACCTAGAGTGGCCCCGAATTTAAAGAATGGTTTTATTGGTGGTGTCTGTATTGGTGACCTCTCATTTACTCCTGGATATCTAGTTCCGTCCTGATCTAGATTTTGACAGTGGTAGACTATTTTGCCAGCTGGTTGGCTATGTCCAGCCTGATACCCAGATTCCTTTTTCTAATGTAGATATCCTGTCGTAGTATAGTTGACATTACAACGCTCCTGTCTCATCTAACTAAAATGCTTAAAAATTTTAAAATCACACCATCTCTCATGCTTTTCTGTTTCTTCCCTGGAAATCCAACTACTCGATATATTTCAAATGGCTTCCAGCAGATGCTTCCCGTTGGATACCTGGTTCTCTTACTACTTCCTATAGGTCAGTCTGTGAACTTGGGTGAAGACGTTAACCTCTATGATTCTCAGGTCGCTCTAGACTTCTGTCCTGCCACGTGCCCTCCCACCATTGCAGTTCAAATCCTACCCCTCTCTGAAGGCTCGTTTCAAACGCTGCTTCCGGAAGCTCTCCTCAATATTGCTTCCTCTTCACTTCCCCTGAACTGGCAATATCCGTTGGCATTGCTTCCTGCCCTCCTGAAGTGCGTGCTCCTTGAGAATCAAGGTTGTGTCTGGAACCTTCAGTTATCTCTGTGTTCCAGAATTTTCCACAGTAAGGACTCACATGTTGAAAGGATGACTAGATCAGTCAGTCCTGAGATCATGGACTGGATTTGTTTCTTTAAAATCATGAATTCAGACCACGGTTCTCTACCAAGGTGTTGGTCCCACTGGGGCATTGGAATCAATTGTAAGTGTATTGTAGTAATCGGTTATCCGTGATGGTGAGGACTTGGAAATTTGCAAACTATTTCCTGTTTTTATAAATTACAGTGATTCTCTTCAGTAATATCCTTTAATTATGATAATAATATTATCATCCTCCTGTGTTAATACTTCAACAGGACTCTCCCCCTTGCACTGTGATTTGTTTCTTGAATTGGAGAGAAAGCAGAATTAGAGTCAGGACCCAGGAAATTATATGTAATCCGCAGCCTATCTTTTCTGTGCCACAACCCATAATAAGCCAGAAATCATTGTTAATGGTTACAGAACTATGGAATTACTGCAGTGCTTTACTACTCTGCAAGATGTGGGAGCATGGTCAGAATGAACATTATCTGTCAATTTAGGGAAGGAATAACCATTATTTTTAAACCAGGGTCAGCAAGCATTTCCTGAAAAGGTCTAGACAGTAAATATTTGGGGCTGTGGTGGCCACGCAGTCTCTCAACAGCTCCCCAACCCTGCTGGTGTCGCACAAAAGCAGCCAAAGACAACACATAAACTATTGGACCTTACTGTGTCCCAATAAAACTTTATTTACAAAAGCAGGTGTTGAGCCACAGGTCTGTTCAGAGCCACAGAGCACACAGAGGCGTGTCAGTGCTCCTGGTTATGTCTTAAAAATTGTGCTAATCATGTGCGTTCTGCTTCTCAGTAATGGCTGCATCCCTGCAAAGCGAGGAAAACAATAGGTGGGGAACTTGCTTCCTTATTAGCAAGAACATCCAGTATTCTATATCTCGGCGTCAACAGTCTCTAGACCTTCTCAGCGTAGGAACAAAGACTGAATTCTGTTCATGGGTTGAATGCTGCCACGGAGGACACTTCTTCAGAGGAAGGTGAGGATGGCCTGATAAACCTTCTTACCTGCCAAGAAGTTTGCTTGTGGCTTTACCCGCGGCGTGTTATTTTCTGGCTTGGTGGTTTCTCTCAGTGGGATACTCGGGCTCTGCCTTCCTGTTTGGCATTTTTGCTGATAATTACTTGAAAAACCATCACTTCTCTTTTTAAACGACCGCATGGAGGCATCGCCTTTCTTGACAGTCAAGAGGCCAACCAATGTGACCACATGAAATAAACTCTGAAGATGGGGTCCCAAGCGCGCTGCACGTGAACTTGACATAATTAGTCCCCGGAGTCTGGACGCCCACCATGGATGTCTTAGAACCCAAATTCGAAATGGTTTTGTCACCGTCTGTGGTGGGAAACCGTCACCATGGCAGGGTCCCACGCACTGGGGACATCCATGCTGTCAGATTATCTGGACAGTGCCTGTAAGTCTGGCCGTGGCCCACTTCCTTGCCCTCAAAGCTCAGGCCCTCTCCAGGGCCCCCTGGGACAGGAAGAGTGTTCCCCCGGAGCACTGGGGATATGACCCTCCCTGTCCCCGGCCAAGACCGTGCCCTGCTCCAGAGGCTCTTCTGAGTCACGTGCCAAGTCTCTGTGCTGTCAGTCATAGGCTGGTGCCCCACATGTTCCTCATGTCACAGCCGTCCCCTTTCATGCTGACACACAGCTTGAGCACCTGGTTATCTCCTTTGGCCCCTTGAACCGACTAGGACTAGAGCCCTGTCATCTCGGCACGTTACAGAAAATCGCACTAAATATGACTTTGAGAAAAGAGATCCTCGGGGCGCCTGGGTGGCTCAGTTGGTTAACGCCTCTGCCTTCAACTCAGGTCATGATCCCAGGGTTCTGGGATCGCGCCCCGCATCGGGCTCCCTGCTCAACCAGGAGCTTCTCCCGCTCCCACTCCCCCTGCCTGTATTTCCTCTCTCACTGCCTCTCTCTTTCTGTCAAATAAATAAAATCTTAAAAAAAAAAATAGAGATCCTGATCTCCCATGACAAGCATGTCGTAGAGGCTCAGTGTCATCACGGAGGGCGTAGCCTCTCCTCATCTTTCTACCCTGCCATCTTGATATTTGGGGAATGACATCCCTCACAGAAGCAAGATGGCTGCAGAAACTCCTCCCCAGAGGAGCAGAATGTCACCTCCCCACGCGGCCCCACGCCACGCAGCAAGGAAGGAGCGGGGATAAAATAGGGCTCTTCTTTACGCTTTCCACTTCAGCACGGAGAGTGTTCCAGAAGCCTCCGGTGTTCTCCTTTTCGAGTGTACTGGCTAGAAAAGCATCACTTGGCTTCTAGTGTAGGGGAATGAGATGGCCACAATCGGCTTGGACAAGTCATAGCTCCCCTGGTGCTGGACATGTACCATAATTAGGGTTCTGTTGACAGAGAAGAAAAGGGAATGGCTTTGGGTAAGCCGCCAAATGTGTCTGCTGCCCCTGACCTAACCCCCCGCCCCCCAGTTGGTGGCTAGAGCACCTTTTGCTTTGACCCACAAATTAAAGCCTGGCCAAGAGTCTACTGTCTGTGGATAGTTCTCTGGAATTACTGCCAGCGGTCTTTCCTGATCATTAGCAGACATCTGGATTCCCCATCCGTGATTTTTCTACCTGGCAAGACTTAGGATGCCTATTAGGATCCGAGCTTGCTGGGTCTTTTGGATACGATGTCTTACCCTCCTGGCAGACTCTGGTTGGTGCTCTGCACCTTGATCTAGCCCTTCTGGGGTATATATCAGCCACTTTGGGACCCTTGATGCATTTTAAAAAGTAATTTCACCTTTCATAGTGCAAATCATAAAACGTCTGCATTTTTTCCGTGGTGGCACAGATAACGTGCCTTGGCATTACTTTGATGGGCTATTCTAAGTAATAGAAAATAATTTGAAAATTCAAATAAGTTGAAGGGGTTCTTCCCTGCCCATCCTAATTTCATGCTATAGTTTAAAATGTAATGTAATTCTGTGATTTAAACGACTGGCTCTTGATTTTTTGAGATTAATGCATAAGATGGTAAGAAATTGTTTAGGAATTATAAGGTTCCATTTCCTCTTCCGAGAGGCCCAGTAGAACTAACTCTTTTTTTTTTTTTTAAGATTTTATTTATTTATCAGAGAGAGAGAGGGGGAGAGAGGGAGCACAGGCAGACAGAATGGCAGGCAGAGGGAGAAGCAGGCTCCCTGCCGAGCAAGGAGCCTGATGTGGGACTCGATCCCAGGACGCTGGGATCATGACCTGAGCCGAAGGCAGCTGCTTAACCAACTGAGCCACCCAGGTGTCCCAAACTCTTAAATACTCTGCAGTTTTAGAGAGATTGAGAGTTTGCAAATCTCTTTCATCCCTGTTTTTTTTTTTTTTAATAGTTTCCATACCTGCTGTCCCCATTTTACAGATGAAGAGGTGAGGCTGTAAAAATTAAGGTAACTTGGATGGGTCCTAGCAGTCTTCACGTAGTTGGTGCTGCAACTGGCCCTTCTGAGCCCACTTCTGAGGCCCTTTCCTCTTTCTACCCTAGAGGTCCCATGGCCATGTACAGTAGGAGTAAAGAAGGCCATTCATGTCCGCGGATAGCCCAGCCATGCTCTCTGCTCATCTCGACCTCTGCTACTCTGCCCAGACTTCTTCCAAGATTTCCTTTCTCTCCTTGGTGCAGTTTCCACTAAGAAATAGCAAATGCAAGCGAAGTGGCTATCACAGGTTCAGTCATAGGTGACCAAGACCTTAAAATAATAGTGGCTTGAAAGAGAAGTTTTTTTCACATGGAAAAGTCTGGATGTAGGCATTGCAGAGCCCTGTCCCTCTGATCCCTCTGGGACTGAGTCTTCTTCCAGCTTTATGCTCCATATGGCCTTCTTCTCATGGTTCAAAATGGACCCTCAGCCAGCCACCAACCTTCCAAGCAGCAGGGCAGGTGGAGGGGAGACAGACAAAAAGGAAGAGGGCTGGGGCAAGGATCAAGGGTCAGGGTCCTAGAAGCTGCTGGAAGTCTACCACAGGGCCTGTCCTAGCTTCATGGAAGACTGGGAAATGTGTTTCTGTTTTGGATGACTACAGGGGATTAAAATTCTAGTACCATGGAAGAGAGGTAGGAGCGATTAGGAGACTACCACAAGAGCTTGCAGAAAGTGCAGAAAAGCAGCAAATGTAGCCTGGATGGCCATTAGGAAACCATTCCATTAGGAAGCTATTACTGGTATCTTTTGTGAAAGATGCCTGAAATTTCTGTTTATTCATTCGTTCATTCAACAGATACTTATTAAATACTCAGTATATATCAGCCACTGTTGTAGATACTGAGGACATACTTGGGGAGGAGGAGTTGTTCTTTGAATGGTCAAGGAAGGATTCTCCCAGGGGTGACAGCTGAATAGCGGAAGGATGTGGACAAGTGATCCGTAGAAAGATCTGGAGTGAGAGATGTTCTAGGTAGAGGGAAGAGTAGGTGAAAAGGCCCTGAAGTACAACTACACTTGGTGTGTCCAAGACCTGTGGATATGCAGAGGCAGATGTGTGGTTGGAGCAGCAGGACACACGGGAGCATGGTCAGAGGCAAAGTCGTAGAGGTCGCCAAGGGTAGACCCCACAGGGCCTAATGAACCATAGTAAGGAGGTTGGGATTCACTCTCAGTGTTCTAGGAAGCTGTCAGATGGCTTTGATTGGGGGCCTGATGGGGTTATGTTTGGCTATCCCAGCTCATAGGCAACCCAATGTCACAGATCTGTTGGGCTCATCAAGGAAGGTCCTTACTTCTGTGGGGGTATTTGGCCCTTGCCTTCCTGCCAGTGACCTTGCTTCGTTCTTGCATTAAAATAAGTTATAATCGACCTTGAACCTACACCACAGGGAGGCATTGCTCTGAGACAGCCATGCAGTTAACAAGCATCGTCCACTGTGTGTTGAGTTTCAAGACCCAGATTTCACACACATGCTAGAAGCAGGTGGTTCATGCTGGGACTCAGTCCTATCTACATTCAGAATCCCAGAAAGATTCCAGGAATGTTCTCAGGGACGAAGACCATCGAGACCAAATGCCGAGTCCTGCCAGTGACTCTTCCTGAGACTCCTCAGGTGCTTTGCTCATCTGCCTCTGACGGTTTCTCTGTGGCTTTCTGATGGCATTCCGTGGTTTGCCCGACTGTCCCTTCTGGTTTTGTAATGTCAGGACAAAGCCCAAGGATGAGCAGGATGTGGTTGCCCGGCGGCATTCGTTGCAGATGTCCTCTGCGTGTGTGGGCTGCAGTCAACCCACACTCGCCGCCCGCTTCCCCGGCTCCACGTGCAAGGACTCCTTAGACAGGAAGATCCCAGCGACGTGGCGAACTAGAATCCGCTGCTTTCTTCCAAAGAGGCAGGGGAGCTCCTTCGTAGCAGGCTGAGTTGTAGAGTCTCTCTGGCATGCAAAACACAGACCTTTGTATTAGAAGTGAAATATTTAGATCGGGATCATTATGGAGCTCTTTTTACAGCAAGGCAGGCCTGATAAACAGAGGGAGCAGGGCGAGGAAGCACAAAGGAGGTAATAATATCTGATTAGCTAAGCAGCTGGATAACTGAAGGAGAATTTGTTAAAAACCTATCAAGACATCAACGCTAGATGTGAGTTGTTCTGTCAGCCCGGGCCACTTGTGGAGCTGTCTCCGGAATATTACCAGTGTCTAATTGGCTGCTGTTTTTTCCCCTCGCACCGTGGCCCGGCTCAGGGGCCTGGGCTGTGTAACCCAACCCGCCGCTGTCATCAGGCCTTTTTTCCATCCCCGTAGTGGCAGGGGATGCCGCCCCGGGGTCATCCCAGTCACCCTGGTCATACTTGACCACATGCTAGCGATCCGCCTCTGGGTTTCCGGGGACAGCAGGAAAGAACTGGCAAACTTGACCGCCTTGAAGCCCTCGGAGGATTGTTTCTGTAGAGCCCCAGATTTTGCCATGGACTTATTTTCCAGTGCGTGGTACACCCAGTCCTTTCTGGCTTTCTTTTCACCCCCTTAGCCCTGGTATGTCTGAGATTTTGCACTTCCTCTGCCCACTTCAAGGGCATGAGAGACCAGAGAAACCATGAAGTTGCTGCTTCCTTAGTTACCGGCTTTCGCTAAAGCAGATGAGAAGATTTGGCTGTAGTGAGCATCTCCCATCTGCCTCGCTGTGCTGGTCCCCCGATGGTCCAGGACCGTTGAAGCCCAAGTCTGGCCTGGTCGGTACCACCCAGGGACAGGACAGAGCTCCTTTGGAAAATGGGGTGGCAGGTCCTGGACTGGACTGCCTCAGCCGCTGCCCTGGGGCTAGCTGTCCCATTATAGAGCCCCTGAAGATCGGTCTGGGGCACTGGGGATGCCAGAGCTCCCTCCGTCCCCCCTCCCCAGCACACACCCGTGCACACGTGCTGGTTCACAGAGGAGGCGGGTTCTGGGGCTCTCTGGTAAGCGGGTTCAGAGCTGTGCGGCCACCTCCCAGAGCCTTGGATCCGTGTCTGTGCTAAATCCAGCCCCTCCTGAAGGCTGATTGCTCTGAACCCAGGGCAGCAGCCCCTCTCTAACTTTGAGTTCCTTTGCACAACCAAGGGTAGCTGGGGTCGGGGGTGGGGCTTCCTTTTATCTTCCCGATGTTATGAGGGATGCTTATTTCAACATCATCCCAGGGAGGTGCTTGGGGGCTGAAAAGCAGAGAATCACGAACAGGAGCCCAGGGTCCGGGCGGCTTCCTCTGCAGTTTAGTTCAGAGAAACCACATGCGGGTGGAAAATAGAAAAAGAAGAGGAATTCAGCGTAAGGCCGTTGTTTTCTTCTTTAGGGTAGAGGCGGAGTGGAGAAATCTGTCATGGATAAAATCCAACTTTAATGACAATCCGCGGCCCCGAAGCACAGACATATTGCAGAGCTAATGTATTATTTTGTTTTTGTTTATTCTGCAGAAATGGGGAAATTTCATTTTTTAGTAGAATTACAGGCTCCCCTTTTATTATTCACAGGCCCTAACACGCATGGCCACATGGGCCTCGGAGCGCTCGGCGCTTTTAATACCGGCGGCCGTGCGAACCTAACCTGGTTTTCCAGCCCCCTCCCTGGCGGTCTGCAGGGCTTGTCGGAGAGTGTGATACATGCGGAAAGCTGCTTAGGGCAGCTCGGCAGCCCCCTGTTTTCAGGGGAGACCAGCAGCCTTGCTGGGAGGCTTACCTGAGCTCTGACGGGAAAGGACAGCCTTCTCGGGCGTTATCGGTGGGAGGTCATCGTGGACCCAGAGCAGGGGTCACCATGAGCTTTGGCAGTGACTGTCTTGGAGTTTTTGCTCTCTCACAATCGGCGTGCTCTCCTCCAGTCCTGAGCACTTGCTGGACGTCCCTCCTAAGAGAGGTGACTCTCCACCTGCTTTGCACAATGAATGGGAGGTTTGGAAAGTCCTAACTCCTGGTTCCTCCTACTCACATTCTGATTCCCCCGGTCCCAGTGTGGCCTGGGCATGGAGGCTTTTAACTTCGACCCGCAGCAAGGTGATTCTGTGCGCAGCTCAGGTTGACAGCTGTACCCTCATTGCTTCCAGCCACCAAACGGGGTTGGTGACCTTGGCCATGCTCGCTGAGCCAGCTTTGTGGTCTGTACAATCATGGCATAGCTATGGTGCTCACGGCGCCTACCTCCTAGAGTTATTGTGAGGCTTCAGTCCCTTTGTATTCGTTGGGAGGCTCCTATAGGCCGGGCACTGTCACAGGAATTGGGCTTCAGCTGGGGGAGGGGGTGGGGATGACCAGAGACCCCCCTTCCCCTTTGTGGAGACGATGGAGACCCAAGACCTACTGTCCTGTCAAACAGAGGTGAGCGCCGCAAAGACACAGACGGCCCGGGGAGGGATGGCAGACGCGTGCTGAACCCGGGCCCCGAGCTCCAGGCAGGTTCTGAGTGAGCAGAGATTCAGAGGGATGAGGGAGCAGTCAAGTAACCAGCTGAGCCCCAGCGCAGCATGTACGTGCGCAACCCTTGCGCCATGCCAGGGCTGTTTAAATCGTAGTGCAGCCAAAGAGGAGAAAGCATAGCCCCTTCCCTGTCTCCTGCCCCATAGCTCTGACCGTGTCCTCTGCCGAGCTGGACGGCTGCCCCGGGGAGGACGTGCCGTGTGGGGCAGGCCCCGGCCAAGTGTGTTGTGTGGAACCTCTGGTTGTACCCTCACTCGGTGAAGTGGGTATCAGGTGTTCGTCTCTGTCTTCCATTAGAGAGAGCTGGGGCTTTGCTGGGCTGTAGTTCGCTCGTGGCCGCACCAGGCTACACGGCAGGTACGTGGAGACGTCGGGACGTCTTTCCTACCAGACTGCGTTATTCTCCCTCCCTGAAGGACCACCCTGCGTGTCAGAGGCCTACAGCCCGCCAAGGACTCACGCGGCACCATGAAGTCATCGGTCCCCATAACACTCGGGCTTCGGGTCCGGCCCCACGCCCTCTCTGCACGGCTCCCAGTGTGATCTCAGATGCAAAAGAGAAATCGGGTCGTGGCATCCCCCTGCTTGAAATGTCCAGAGGCTTCCCCGTGACCTTGAATCAATCCAGACTCTGGCCAGGAGGCCCCTGCTCTTGCCTCTGTAAACTCCTCCCGGCCCTGCCCATCTCCACCCCAGGGCACCTGTCTCCCTCCTCGTCCCGCCGCAGGCTCGGCTCCTTCCCTCTGTGCCTGGGCCCTTGCCCTCGGCCACGTGCGCTGCCTACAGAGCTGCCCCTATGGCTCGTTCTCCCCGGGTGTGGAGACCTGGCTCGTTCTCCGTCTTCTGCCGGTGGAGCCTTCTCAGCCTTCTTGGCCAGCCCCTGTATGAGTCGGTTTGGCTGTCCTGACACCTGTCAAGTCTGCAATTACCTTATTTTCTTCTTTATTTTTGAGAGAGGGAGAGAATGCGTGTGCTCCCACGTGTGCGTGCTTGTGGGGGGAGGGGCAGAAGGACAGAGAAAGAGAGAGAGAATCCCAAGCAGGCTCCACACCCACCGTGGAACCCGACACGGGACTCAAACTCATGACCCAGAGACCCTGACCTGAGCCAAAATCAAGGGTCGGACACGTAATAGACAGAGCCCCCCGGCGCCCCTCCTTATGGACTTCGGTTTCTCATCCTCCCCGACAGTGCAGGTGCCACGAGTGGGGTCTCGCTGCTCTAGTCACAGCTGTACGGAAGCCCGGTCAGCCGGCGCTCTGGCAGGCCGGCCCCTGATGACAGGGCATCTAAGGCAAGGGCGGAGGGAGGGGAGATGGCAGGCAGGGGATCGGGTGAACGGGAGGATACCGCAGACTGTGCCCGAGAGGCCCCTGCCGCACCTGCCTCAGAGGAACTCTGCCCTGTGGGCGGGCTTCGCGGGGCAGAACTAGGTTGCAGAGACGCAGGGAGGAACGCACTGGGGAACGCATCAGGGAAGGCCCTGGAGGGCTTGGGAGTGACTCGGACAGAGTTTCCTCTGCCGGCGCTTGGGAAGGAAGGAGGCAGCCGCAGGAGGCGGTGGCGTGGGGGTACGCGCGCCCTTGGGGAGGGCTCAGACCTCGCTTTGAGCTGCAGTTGCACCACCGAGAGTTTGTGGCCTTGAGCAACGTCCTTGAGTTCATCTTTAAAATGGGTACGATGCAGTCTCCACTTTGGGGAGAATGCGGTGCGCCTCTGTGTCCACACATCGGGTGTTCCGTAAGTGCTGGCGTTGAGCCCAACGGCCAATCCCCAGGCTGGGCAGGTGCCCCCGGGCTCCATGGCACAGGCAGGCCCTTGGCTCTGGGGCCGAGGCCTTGACTCAGATGAGATACCGGAATGGCTCTCGGTTACTGGCCTTTGACATTTTTCTGACATGAATAAAACTTCGAACGCTAACAGCCACCCAGACAGCCAGGCCCATCTCTGCCAAACAGCACCTTCATTGGCCGGAAAGAAAGTGGGAACTTCTTCTTGTCGTTGCACAGAGCCCTTGCCTGGTGAGCCAGAGTGCGAGCGAGAGTGGACAGTGGGAGACGGACTCCCGAAGCCGGAGGCGGGGGCCGGGCGGGGCTGCCGGCCCTTCCCACAGGCCCAGGCAGCTCTGCTGACACAGCTGTCCCTTTGGAAGTTGGCCCCGAGTGGGAAGGGCCACGGGACTCTCCCAGCACACAGCAGAATGCTTTCTGTTCATCGCCTGCGGGCGGCGCGGTCCTGGTGGCCCAGGGCGGTGGACACGGCCTCCTCACCACAGGGGCAGACTCTGAGTTCCACATGACCCTGGTCAGGCACCCGGACCAGCCTCTCCCCGGGCCAGGCCGTGGACGTGGGTCCCAGAGAGCAGAAAAGTCTTGCGGGAAGGAAAGGGAAATCCTAATTAGCACCCGGGAAACCACCCTCATTTCCAAACCCAGCAGGTCACCTGGCCAGCAGCGTGGGGGCCGTGATTCCTTAGGACACCGCAGTCCCGCATGTTAAAGCAGAGTTAGAACCGCATCCCGGGGTCCAGGAGGGAGACCCAGGACTTCATAAATCACGGCTCTGGCACTGTTGCTGCAGGCCTAACCTGTAGCAATTTATCCCAAATGAGGAAATAATAATGTCGTTTCCCAGCAGCCTTTTCCTGGGGGAAGGGTCCATGATGGAGGGTAGGCAGGTGTTTGAAAGAATCTTCCCGGGCCGGACCTTGTTACAAGGTCGGCATAAGGAAGTTCTCTGCTCCCTCCCGCCCCTCCCCTCCCCTTGCCCTGACGCAGTGGCCTGGGGTTTCAGCAGTCAGAGGGCACGGTGGCCAGGGACTTAGACTTGGTCCCTCAACGTTGTCAGTTTGTTTTGCAGAAAGTAAAGTGATGTCACTGACAGCGGGTTTTTCCTAACGTTTGAGCCAAGTTGTAGAAGACAGGGCAGCCGGGGTCCTCTGGTGTTGCTACTTCTGTTTGCTGGTCTCTGCCGCTCTTCTCGGGTCCTCTGCCGTCCCTTTCCCACACGTGTCCCCATTTTGCAGATAGAGGGCGGTGAGTTGCAAGGGGCCCCTGGAGTGGACGGAGGCGTGAAAGTGATTGATGCGCGTCTCTCGTGCCTCAGCCTTGGCGTGGGGGCTCCTGGTTGGCCCGGGAATCGCTGCCCAGCAGGAGTTCAGGGACCCCGCTCGCTCGATCTTGCGGCGTTGACATATCCTGACCCAGCCAGCCCGGGGCAAGGAGACCAGACGGGACGCTCACCTCCTCCGCTTACGGTCACTGCCCAGAGCTGGGCGTGGGGCCTGAACTAGTTGCCGAGGGCTTGGGAGGAGATGGTTCCTTTGCTGGGCAGTTGCTTACCTGGGACAACTCCGTGCTCAGGAGTCTGGCTCTCTCTCTCTCTAAAAATGAATAAATAAAACCTTAAAAAAAGGAGGGAGGGAGGGAGGGGCACCTGTGCCAGTCAGCGGAGCGCCAGACTCCTGGCTTCAGCGCAGGCCGTGACCTCACAGTCGTGCCATCGAGCCCAGTCCGGGTCCGCGCTCCATGGGGGTCTGCTCCAGGCTCTTTCTCCCTCTCCCTCCGCCCCTCCCAGCTCTCTCTCTAAATATGAATAAAATCTTTAAAAAAAGAAAAAAAAAAAGAAGAAGGCGGCGGCTCGTGAGTTTGGTGTCTACGTTGTGGGTGATTATCCAATGCCGCGTCTCAGCGAGTTTCACCATGTTCCCCGCAGAGGCATGGTCTTGGCTTAAGTCGCATTCCCAGCCGTGGGGTCTGGACCCGGACCCAAATAATCGGGCCATCCTTTTGGAGTTTTTGCTTGTTTTTGGCGACACGAAAGGGAGAAACGGAATTGTTGGGTTGAGGGCACGTGGACAGACCGAAGCCAGCAGAGGGGAGACGGACAGACGGACGTTCTGTCCTGACGGACACACTAGGTCCTCGCAACGGACAGAGCTGAACAACCGCCCTTCTGTTTGCAAGACAGCGAAGCCCCCCTGGTGCTTGTTGTCTTTTCCCAATTCCAGACCCGCCCTGGTCCCTTGGCTCATCCTGTAAAGCGAACCACAGCTTTGTGCGTGATTGTGCGGCCGACTGTGTCATGGGTGGATTCGTGGGGAGGTGTGTTTACGGTGGGTTCGTGGGACGGTTCGGGCTGCCCCAGCCCCGGAGGGGTGACCGCTGCGGGGCTGCCGGCGCTGTCCTGTGTTGCTGCCCAGCTGAGACAGCCCGGAGACCTCCCGTCTGTCCGGGTTTACTCCCTCCCGGTCTGAGCAGCTGTACTGAAGTTTGTCGGCCCGCCCATTAGCTTTTGCATGTAAAGATGGCCTTTTTATATTCAAATTTCCGTAATATATTATTTAATCATTAGGCAGTTTAGGAAGTGTGTATTTGGGGCCATTGTTCTTCCTGAATGCCTAATCACCAAAGGGAAACGTTGGGAAACAAACACTTTCTTCCAGGAACTGTGGTTTCCGGGGTACGGGGTGAGGGACACACCTGGGTGTCCGAGCATTTTGCCCCCCCATGGCCCGGAGGGGGACCCGGACTGGACTGCTCGGCCTGACCCCATGCGGGGGGCCCAGCCAAGGGTATACGGAGCGACAGGCAATTGCTGATTTTCAGCTGCTTTTGTCCTTCAGAACAGTAATTCCAGTGGATTTGGACTCACTCTAAACTGGGTTTCTAGGAAGGCTTTTGTCCGTGGGGCTCGGGGGCTCCGTTTTTCCCACCTCTGACCGGGTCATGTAGGGGTTCCTTGGAGTTGGCAGGGTCACAGCTCACAGACAGGGTGGCGTCGGGTCCTGCTGCGAAAGTGCCTGATGAGCGTGAAAACAGACCCGCGCGCCGTGCCCCGGGACCAGTGAGCCTGACCCCGTGTGGCTGAGGACAGGGTCACCAGCCAGCGGCGCTCTTCAGAGGGCAGGTGGGGGATGCCCCGGTTGGCAGAAGGTGCCAGGAGGAACGTCCCAGCAGACACCGGGCAGCCAGCATTGTAGCTGGTCACGAGCCCGGGACCCTGCACCGGGCTGCGAATCCTAGATCTGCCTCTCTCTTGCCGGCTCTGGGAGCTTGGGCTGTCTTCAAGCTTCCGGGCGCACCAGTTTCTTCATCTGCAAAATGGGGGTAATAATGGTGTTGGTAGAGTTTGTTGACAGGCTTAAAGATTTGCTTCCATAAAGTGCTCAGCCAAGAGCTCGGCCCTGGACTCAGCGATCCCTAAACTGTTTGTTTGTTTGTTTATTAGACAGCCAGAGATCACAAGTAGGCAGAGAGGCAGGTGGGGGTCGCGGGGACAAGGCTGCCTGCTGAGCAGAGAGCCCGATGTAGGGCTCGATCCCAGGACCCTGAGGATCAGAGGCTTAACCCACTGAGCCACCCAGGCGCCCCTACAGTGCGATTTGGATGCAGAACTCAGGGATGCTGTGTTTGACAGGCAGTGAGTTTAGTCTGACTGCGTTGCGAGTGGAGGAGAAGTAAGTTCTGGAAGGTGAGGCTGAGCTCCCAGGACAGAGACTGGGTGTGGTCCCCGTTCCCCGCCCCCGGCCAGAGGAAACCCACAGGCTGGCCCTTCACCTGCCTGGTCTGTGCTTTCTTCCGCTCCCTCTTCCTATCCTAAAATCTCTAGTCCTTTTGTTTGTAGGAAACGTACAGGTTTTCTCGTTATGCTTTCTTAAAATACACGAATGGCTGCGGAAGATGTCCGGGCACCCCCAAGGATGCCTAGAGCACTTCTCCCGGCCGGTCCGGTGTGTCCGGGAGGGTGGTCAGAGCACAGCACACAGCTCCTCCTCCTGCTGTGGTCTTCTTGATGGTACAGGTGTGCCCTGGGGCTGATTGTGTTCCTGGGAGTTGGAAGCTCTCACCAGAGGGTTAAATCAGCAACAGGAGAGCAACGCTCCCAGGAACCTCAGAAAGAATAGGAAATGACGCCCTTGGAGGGAGCGGGGAGCTACTCGCTGTTGTCGTGCTCCGTACCGTCTTCTTGGGGGGGAAGAAAGTCCCCCTCCCCCAACCCCGACGCTGCCTTCCCACAACACACCTTGTACTAAATACATTTTTCAGACCTGACTTTGTGCAAACACAATGTTGTTCTGCAAGCATTAAAAGGCAATTTAGTACTCAAAGGATTAAAAGCTCATGTTAAATTGAAGACTACACTTGGCATAAACATTAAAAATTGACAGAACACCCTGCACATTAACTGTACCGGGGCTTCGTAATTAGCATTTAAAAGTAAAACATCATTTCCTTACTGTTTCCTACTTACTCATTTATAATGCATTTATTATAATCCAGATGTGAGCAGGACGCTTTCTACCATCATCAGCAAATGAGAAATACACCTGAGAAGAGAAAGAAGCCGGGATTTATTAATCCGTCCTAAAAAGCAAAACCAGTGGGAAATGTCCCTCACTGGGCTGGTGTGGAAGCCTCGAGCTTCCCTGTGGAAGATCGCCACGCGGTCCCAGGAAACATCACCTTGGCGTTTCTTTTCTCCTTTTGAGCCTTTCTCTAGCAAACGCTGGGCGGAAAAGCCAAGCAGGCTTCCAGCAGGCACACGCGGGAATCTAAAACCGGTCCCCTGGCGGGTCACCAAGGGACAGGGCAAGAGCTCGTCGGCTCGTTGCGGAGGCGTCTTCGAAACGTTGCGAAGACCAGAATCCAGCTTCCCGACTGGAGGTGAAATTCTGCTGACTGAGCGCAGATGGCCGGGTCGGCAAATGAAGACACCTGTTCGCGGCACCTTTGGGCTTCTGCTTCAGTGGGGGCTCTTGAAGCGAGCGTGATCAGATTTGGAAGCCTGAGCGCCGGCCGGAGCCCACCTGCCTTTCTTCCTCTTTGGCTAGTTCCCAACGCCCCGCTGTGGCTGGTGGGACGCGCCCCCCGTCTCTGCCCCCTGTCGGTGTGCTGGGGAGCGCTTCGCAAACCTCTGGGCACACTGCAGTCATGGGGGGTCAGGGGGGCATCTCACGAAAATGCAGATGATGCCAGAGCAGGTCCGGAATGAGCCCCGAGACCCTGCATTTCTACTGCGCCCCGAGGTGGCGACGCGCTTGGAGGACAGAGGTTGTGCAGAGATGCTGAAGTCGGCGTTCAGCTGTTGAGTTAGATCAGCAGGTGGACAGGACCCTCCAAGAGGGCCGGGCCCCTGCGGGAACCCCACGGAAATGACATTAATCACCAAACATGGCTCTTGCTCTCCATGAATTTACTCTCGAAACACCTGAGAACTCATTATCTGTCTCGGGCTTCTCCTGCTGGGCCTCGTTTGCAGTGTGACTGAGGACAGCTTCCCTCGGTGCGATCTAGAGATCCGGACGGACGTGTTCTGCTAAGGCAGACCTCCCCGACTGTCCCCGAGTGGCCTTGGGTTCCCTGGCTGGGACCCTGTGAAGTTTATCGGGCCAGCCAGTTCACAGGACGAATGCACTATCTGGGCTGTGAGGCCAGTCTGGGTGAACGCGTGACATAGAGCGTTAAAAGCGGAGGAGAAATCTGAAAATAGATTTCGCCCTTGTCTGAACAGTGCCAGGGACTGGCTTAGCCCATGGGATGCCTCAGCCTTGGAGGATTTGGGCAGCGAAACACGTGTCCCCGGGGGCCGGGGGCGGGGAGCAGCTCGGGGGAGAGGAGGGCTCCTCCCAGAGCCAGGTTCCCAAGGAACCAATTTGGCACCTGCTTCGTGGCTGTCTCTTGGAGGCAAAGAGAGAAAAGAGGAGGCTTCAGGACAGATGTGGGAATAGGGTGATTCCAGCAGGCTCCTTCTATTTCCTTTTCATCATTTTAATGATTTTTAAAATTCCAGAAATGCATTCGTGCCCCTGCATGGCTTGGAAATGCTTCTCTCTCCCGGAGACCATGGGCGAGAACAGGCCGGAGCAGCAGTGGGGGCGGGGCCTGCTGTCTGATGGGTGAGGGCGCCCGCCTGGGCTCCGAGTCAGGCCCGTGGAAGCCCAGCGGGGCCCCGAGGGCGGCGGCGTGGGGTTTCCAGGTCGTTAATTACCGTCGTGTTTTTATGGGAAGATCCTTGGGTGTGTTTGTGGGAACAGAACCCGATTTTAATTACATCCCTTCTGGTTATGCCGACTCCGTGCTTCTAAGGCTCTTGTTTCCCTGGCTCTCGTCTACCCTGCAGAGGTACAGAAGGGCTTAAACATCAGAAAAACCCGTTCACTGTGTTCGCAGAGACACAGGAGCGGAGGATTTTCGAGCTGAAAGGGAGCTGGTGTAGCCCGCGCCGCCGCCTCAGCTTGTGGGGACAGCTCGGAGGCTCCAAGACAGGCTAACGTGACTCGGCCAGGGTCACACCACTAGGACTAAAACCCTGGCCTCCCGAATCCCTCCACTTTGTCCATCTTACTGGCCTGCACACGGGTTTTTTCCTTTTCAGAGTCTACGTTAAAGTTAGAATCGGACACTTCCTTGTGTCACCTTTCAGTGTTGAGCTGGCCGGGTGAAGAGCTCACGGTTACTCCCGTGGGCTTCTGACTTGGTTCTGGGGACGCGTCCGCACAGAGCTGGGCGGAGGAGTGACCGCAGTTCGCGGGTTCGGAGAGACCCGCCGCGCTCCTCGTGGGGCTTAGTGGGAGATGCGCCTCCCGGAGGCCAAGCAGGAGGGGCTGGGGTGGGGAAGAACGGGGAACGTGGAGTGAGTACAGGTCGCACGCTTGTACGTGCTTGTAGGATGGCCAAGGGGGACCTCGTTTTTTTTTTTTTTACTTTTCAGTAAGACACGGGTTTTGTGCTGAAGAACAAAGTGGCACTCCCTGTAGTGTGCGTCGAGTGTGTTCGCCCCGCCCCAGGGATGATTTCCTGCCCTCCCTGGGCTGTTGGTTACTGTGGAAGGACCTCCTGTCGCAAACACTGATTTAATGATGGCACACGGCTTTTTAATATTTTATTTGATTTCTTTTTACGGTATTTTTAATCAGACCCTGTTTTAATTGCCTTTTCTTGCACACGGAGAGCCGGGGTGGGACGGGGTTGTCATTAGGTCCTCTGTCTCCGCTCCGTCTTCATCAAACTGGAGCAGATTCCGAGCGTGTGTAAGCCCTGGTCCTCGTGCGCGCGCGCCAGAAAACAGCACGTGTTGAGGAAGAAGTCTGGGAATGTGAAGGTAACCGAGAATAAGACGTGTCACCACCGTCACCGAGGGAGGAAGAGAAACGGGGACAAATTCTTGCTGTCTAGTCACACCGTCAAAGCAGAGTGAAGCCTTCGGACCCATCGACCCAGAGTACTTGATTCTGGGCTGCGCAGCCCGTGGTAGACAAGGTTTCATGGGATCGTGAGCTGGAAGGGACCTAGGAGGGGAACTGGGTCCCTCCCCTGTGTCCAGGCACAGCCCAGGGCAGCCAGAGCACACCACGTCCGTGCTTCACCATGACCTCCACGAGCAAGGGCACCTTCTCTATAGTTGTTCAGCTTTCCAGGGGCAGTTACAGAGTTGCCCTGAGGAGACTAGAACGAACAACCCCATTTCCTTTAACTGCCGCTCCTCCTCTACCCTTGCAACCCCAAGCCTAGTTTACAAATTTTGACCTAGGAGTTTTATGCCCAGCCAGTGACCGCAGAGCCATTGCCGCCATCTTGGAGGGTCCTCGGTAGAGAATCACAAGACAGATCCGGCTCACGCAGAGAAGACTTCTAGCCTCCCTGGGTCATCCTGCCCCTCGGCTGGGGGTGCAGCGGGCAGTCATTCTGCAGGCTGGTGAAATGATTCAGGTTTGAGGGTCAAAGGGAAAGATTGTCAATCCTGGTAACTGCTCGATGAAAGGAAAATTATCCCTTGAAAGGACGGCCCTAGCCCTTTGTGCTACTCTTCCTCTCCTTGGGACGTGCTAACAGAAGTTCCTTATTTCAAAGGCAGTACAGATACTTGAGTTCCTACCATGTACGGTGTATAGGGCTGGGCACCACGGGCCAAGCCAGGCAAATCAAATGATTTCATTTTCCGGTTTCCCTTCCTTTCAGCCAAGATCGCTGCAAATGTCTAGGCTCTCCTTTGCACTGGATGGGGTGGACCCAGTTTCCTCCTAGGGCGTAGCAAGTCACCAACCCACTATGACAGACGAGGAAGCTTTGTTCAAAGGGGTTAAGTACCTTGTCCAAGATCTGGGGACAAGATTGGTGGGGCTGAGGCGAGATCTGACAGCCGGTATTTGTCAACCTGGAAGGAAGAATCCGATGGTTTGGCACAGACCTCCGTCCTCAGGCCTGTCGTGTTTGGAGCCTTTATAAGGGTGAAAAGAGAGAGCAGAACACCAGACTGGGAAGAGACGATCAGTACCAGTACCCCAGCCGGCTGAGGACTTGCACGAAAGCCAGGACCATGAGGGTGAAAGAGAGGAAGGTGTCCAGAGGATTCAGTGAACTGAGGGGAGGGGGGTGTTCTCGTCCACACCATTGGCAATCAAGAGGAAATGCCTATGAGTTCCCTTCCGGAAACTGATTTTTGAAGTGCCGATGAGACAGTCAGTGCCACTGTCCAACAGATGAGTTGGAAATATGGGTCTGGAATGCAGGAGAAGTGTAGGGCTGGAGACTTGAGCACCATCTGCTCAGAGATTATGATAGAAGTTGGGGAATGGGGAAGAGCCTCCTACATCCTTCTTTCTGGACATTGAAGGGGACCTTGAAAAAAATCCCACTATTAAAGGAAAAGCAAAGCAAGAGGATAAGAATCACTTGCCGTCATGGAGCCCCGGTGAAGAAGGGAGTGGCAGCCAGCGAGTTGTGTAGGAGAGACAGAAAGGGCCCTTGGATCTGTGCATTAGGAAAGCCTTGACCAGAGACCCCCACGGCCTCACACGTGCAGGAAGCCGGCGTCAGGCTTGCGGTGGGACAGCGTGAAGTAAGTGAAGACGTAGCCGTCACTGGCTTACTGGAAAGACTGGGACACGTGATTTTTGAAAGCAGAAGGACATAGCAAGCTCCTGTATCAGCGCCAACCCCCCACCCGTGTGGTTACAGAACAGGATGGTGGGAACATGGATGGCGGCTTGCTTGCAGGCTCCTGAAGGGGCAGCTACACGATCGGGTCAGCCTAGCCTGGAAACTCAGAGGGGCTCGTGCTAATCGGACTCCAGGGAAGCCCACTAAATTACACCACCAATCTTTCTGTTTACAAAGAGCAGTATCACCACCCGCTCCAGGCAGAATGACTTACATACCCCAGTGGGCACCTCTAACCCCAAAGGACAATCCCTGAGGAAACCAAATTGTAATCGGAAGGTCACTGGGCGAGCAGGGACTGTGAGAGCAAAAGGTTCAGGCAGTTGGCCCTTCCATCCTGTGCGAATCCCCAGTACCGTGCATCGATTTCTGTTATTATATTTACAGCACTTAATTCGGCTGATTATACTGCCTCCCATACTGGACAGTGGGCTCTCCGAGAGCAGAGTCCATGCCTTATCTGTGTGCACTGGTGTGAAGTAGTCTGTGCGTATCACATGTTAGACGTGTAGGAGATGATGGATGGGTGGATGGATTGGTAGGGGGTTGGGGGGGTGGACGGATTGGTGGACGGGGGCTTGGTTGGATGGAAGACAGACGATCATATAGCAAGGTGGGTGCTTAGGCAGATAAGAGAATGATAGGATCCAACTTAAGCTTCTTACTTCTAATCACATTGGGATCCTGACTCCCTAAGATCACACTAGGTCACTTGGATTGAACTGGGGTCACTCTAGATCCTTCAGCCATGAGTTCAGGCAGTTTCTAGGGCTACTTCTGCAGCTGGCCAGCCTCATTCTTTATACTTTAGGTTTTTGTTGTCGTTGTTAAGTAGACTTCCCAACAGGGGGCTTCAGCTCACAACCCTAAGATCAAGGCCTGAGTTGCAATCTGGAGTCAGATGCTTAACTGACTGAGCCACCTAGGCACCCCTGTTTTTAATTATTTTTAACTTGTAATTTTTCTGTTATAAAATAACCTTCTCTCAAGTTCTGGAAACTTTTTTTGAACAGTCACACCCAGTGTTTCAACATTTAAATGTATGCCAGACATACACCCATTTATATACGTATAAATATACTCCAGAACTCCTTTTGGAGTTGATGGAGTGCTTTTTCGCTTCACCTCCAACCCACAAATCCTGAGAAGGGCCAGCATCACAGCAGTCCCAGAGCACAGAAGCAATAGGCATGGTCGGAATGCAGACCAGGGCTCCGGACTCCTAGGTCTTGTTGGGTGAGCCCAGCTCAGCCCCGTGTGCATCTCCGGTGTACCCCCGTGGTGGACATGGCCTGCGAGTGGCTTGGTCACTCGTCCCATTGATCTGTCTTCCGAGGACTCTAAAGTCTTAGCAAATGTGGAGCGGTTACCTAAAGATCACGTTTCTCCAAGTCGCTGGTTTGGAGACCTTCTAGTTCATTCTTGCTAAAACCAAAAGTCGGTTGCCTTTTCCTCCAGGGATTTTCCCCCGTTGTGTTTCCACCCCTGTGCGGGACTCCTCCTTCTTTGGGACCCATGACGATCCAGGTGGCCCAGTGCCAGAGGGATGGGTGAGGGTCGTGGAGGAGGAGGAGGAGGTCGTGTCCCCCGTTGCTCGTGTGCAGAAGAACTTTCGCCCGAGCACGGGTCGTCTCCTCCTCCCGGTCTGTCTGGTCTCACGTGGTCTTCGTTACCCGCAGCGGAGCGCGGACCGTGGTGCTGCCTCTGCTTCCTTCCTTCTCCGTCAGCCGTGCAGACAGACCGGCCGCCCAGGATTCGGTTGCAGAAACAGGAAGGAGCAGAGCCGAGAAGGGACGGCAGGTGTCCCGGGAAGTGCCCGTCCTCACAGAACAACACGTTGTCCCTCAGAAGTGGGTGCCAGTGACTCCGTAGACTCCTCATTGTCCTTCCTCTTCCCCAATCCTTTATGTTGTGACCCTCTCGTGGCAGCACGAAGCACGTTTATCTAATAACGGCCCCGGCAGGTGGAATCAATGCGGCAGAGGCCGTGGAGAGAGCACTCAGGTGTTCCGTGTTGTCGCACGCGGCGGGGTGCGGCGGGGGTCGAGGCGTGTAACCCAGAGGCCCGTCTCAGAGAGGCGTACTCCTGGGGAGGACTTCGCGGGATCGTTTTCAGGCTCAGTGACCCCAGAATCTGCGGGCGTGCCCTCTGGCGAGTAGCCCGAGCACCCGGCTCGTTCATGCCCCGTTAGCTCAGAGGTAAGGCTGGAGGCCTCTGTGTCTTCCCTTCTGTCCGTCTCTGTATGAAAAGATTAAAAAAAGCTACTGTCGGTGACTGCTCCCAATGCAGGTGTTGACTCCTGACATTTGGTCGAAAATACCCCATTTCTTGTACTCTGCCAGCCAGGTCGACAGACTTGGTTCACCCCACGCGGATCCCAAGACAGATATGGTTCCGTGACTCCCCCCACCCCTGGAGACAAACAAGCAAGCAGACAGCACACGTGCGTTCCCGTTTGCAAATGCCTCAGGGACAGGGTTCCGACTCTCCTTCCGGAGTACGGAAAAAGAAGCAGGGCCGGTTGTGAGTCTGAGGTCTTGAGCCTGGGTTGGGAGCAACCAGCATGAGCGTCTGAGTTTTCCAGAGTCATGTGGCGCCATCTTTTATGGGTTTCTTCTTGGCAGTCCTTGCGAGCACTGCCGTGTAGTTCTCGAATCCCTTCTGCATGCGTGACCTCTTGGGGAACGGGGTGTACCCTTTATTTCCTCCTGCTTCCCTATTCAGCATCTCCCCGGGAGACCTGAGCAGAAATAGCAGCGGTAGTGTTCCCACTGGAAATGCTGGATTGGGTCCTGACTTCATGCCCACCTGTGCAGTAGATAAAGATTATTTACTCTTTGCAGCCCGCAGAAGCCATGAGCCGCATCCTACAGGCAGGGTTCTGACGGCGCAGAGACTAAAGATCTTACTCAATCTACCTGTGACCTTCACGTGGGGCGGGGATTTGAACCTGGTCAGCCGCACTCCAGGGCGCGCGCCCTTCCGCTGGACCGCGTTGCCTCCGATCAGGGGGTGCCTCTTCCGCAGGCCCTTGGGTCGGACGGCTTGCCTCTCCCCTGCGGGGATGTTCCCCCGAGCCCGATGGGCGGGGGCTGCGCGAGAAAGGAGCGTTCGAGCGTCCGTTAAAATAGGTGTCCTCGGCCCTTGTCTTGCCTTCATATTCACAAATGTTCATTTCTTTCTTCCTCTCTCTCTCTTTTTTATTCTTCCTAGGGATGATGACTGACAGATTAATATATGTCTAACTACGTGTCTCAGAAATCAAAGGGAAGGTGCTGTCAAGAATCAGTTGTCAGAAAACGAGATTAGGCTCACTTGTCATTTGCTGAGGATTGCAGTCTTTCAGAGATAAGGTTTCATTTAATGAGGGTAAAAAGCCTCCTTGAAAAAAAAAAAGAAGAAGAAGAAGAAGAGGGGGTGAGGGTGGGGAGCGGAGCGGTGGTTCTTTCTTCTGATGTCAGCCAAGTGCGTGATCACCGGCCGTGATCCCGGGGCACCTGGGAGCCCTGATAATGGGCAGCCTGGCCTTCCCCACCCCCTCTGCCCCTCGGCCACGTCCAAAGCCGCCACAGTGACCCACTCTTCCCTCTCTTTGGAAGCCAACGCCCGCACTCCAGATGTGGCAGCGGGCTCCAGGAACATGCGCGTGAGGGAAAGGTCGAGTCCCATTCCCCGGCAAACGGGGAAGAATCCACAGTGGGTTTCGGTGAGCGCCGAGCTTGTCTGACAAGTAAGGGAGAAGTAATGAGGACCCGAGTCAGATCCCTCTGCAACCAGTTGTGTTTTGTTATGGAAAATATTTATCAAGTTCTTTTGCATTTGTTGATTCTCTTAAAAGTGACGCTGACGTAGGCCCAGTATCCGTCATCCTGGAGATGAAGCAGCAGGGACAGGAGTGTCCACGGCTATGCCAGGTGGTTAGCCGGGCGAAGTCCTGCGGGCCCCCGACGAGCCCGTCTGCAGTCCGTGCGGAGGAGGAAGGGCCTTTAGCTCCCCCCGAGAGCAGCCCGCCCCTTTCCCCACAGCCCACTTGCCCCCTTGACTGACCACCGAGCCCAAAGCTGTGTCCAGGCCGCCTCAGCGGAGCGGAGTCCTCGTGAGTGCTGGAAGCACAAAGAGGAGCCCAGTGCGTGCAGACTTTCTAAACACAAGTGGGGAGGGCGGGGTTCGGGTCCCGGGGACCCCGTCCACCAGCCGACGTGACCCAATCAGGGTCTTAGACGTTGCCTCTCAGAGAAGCAGCCACGAGGGTAGATGCCTCCGCCCACACCAGCCCTGAGGGACCCGGTAGGTGCATGGATGCCCCTTGGCACGTGTGTCAAAGTAAGGAGAGAGAAAGTGGGGCAAACTGTTAGTCGAGGCACAGAAACGAAGGTGGTGTGGGTGTTGTGTGGAGCGTCCTTCCGTGGTTTCTAGAAGTTTGGGGCTTTTCAGAATGAAAGGTCGGGAAACATTTGAAAAGAGCTTTAAAAAGAAAAAGCCATTCTAAGGATGGGAGCCCTCACTAAGTACACAGGGAGACGGTCTGAAGCCAGGATTTTCGGGTCCCTCAAAAGGAAAGCGCCGAGAGAGAAGGAAAGAGCTGGAACTGGAGACATGCGGTGCTTCTTAGGGGGCTGCTCCAGAGGCTGATTTAGAGCTAAATCTTACCCCCGGATCCCACAGCCCTTTGTGTGACCCAAACTTTCCATTACCGAATTCGGAGGACTTAAGCCCTGCTCCAGCGCGCCTGGATCTGGAATCCGTCTCCTCCGTGAAGGGTCCATCCTGCTGAGGCCGCATGTGTCTGTGCAACACGTGCTTCCCCAGCCAAACTTCCATGTTAGAAAAAACAAGAAAGAAAAAGTCCTGAGAGGCGCAGGCTACTTGTTGTTTCATCTGACTGTGGAATGGTCTGATGAAGATGAAGCCCGTTCCGATGAGTGCGTGGTGGTGGGGAGAGGTGTGCGTGTCGCGTGTGCATGTGCATGTGTGCGTGTGCGCGAGGGGCTTAGGGGAGGGTGTATTTTCTTTCTCTCTCTCTCTCTGAACTCCTTCCTGTGTGGATTTCAGATTAAAAAGTATGTGATGACACATTTACCCTTTTGGTTTTGCTTTTAAAACGTAAAGCTGACAAATGTGTTTAATGGGCCCACAAGGGACAAGAGGCTCAGGGCCTGAGAGGCTCACTTGTGCCCTGACTTTTGATGAGGACTCACTGGTTGGAAGCATTAAGTGCAAACCGGACAGGACATGCTTCGGACGTTTCGTTGGTTTATCAGGAAATTCTAAGAGCGTGGGAACCCCAGGAAGAATAAGTCAAGCAATATGTCCTACTTAGATACTAATAATGTAAACGCCAAGAAAATGGAAAGAGGGACATGTTTTCCAGCACAGAGGCTGTTCGGCTTATAATCTAGATAGTAGGTCGCACAGAATCCCAGGATCTTGGAAGAGCGCGAGAGAGAAACTGTTCCTCCCAACCTGTTCGGCATTCTAGAGGAGGAGAAAGGTTTTGTGCCTTTTCCCCAAAGCCACAACCCACAGGGACCGAACCTGTTCTAAAACCCGGGTTTTGTGGCCCGGCCCATCTGGCCCAGGACTCGGGTAGCGCCGACCTTGCCCGTGTGTGATGCTGTTCCCCGGACTTGCACCCAGGCATTAAAACTGGCCAGAGCCGGCTGCTGGTGAGGACCGGTCCGTCCCCATCCTCACGCAGGTCAGCCGTTCACAGTCGTTTTCCTGGCCTTATGTGGAGCCCGGAAACCCAGCTAGTCCTTCAGGTGAGCGGGTGCTGGTGACAGAGAGGAAATCCGTCCCACCCGTGCGAGCGGGAGAACAACTCTGAGCCCACAGCCTCACTGAACATTGTTTGTAAGCTTGATCTTTGTATAAGAAGGACCACGTCGCACATTAGAATGAAAGCTACCGGCCAGCAACTGTGTTTTCCCCCGTGTCCCCTTCTCCAAGAAAACTCCTGGCTGGGAAGTAAATCGTGTCCTTTAATGGCAGCACAAAGAAGTCTCGTCGCTTACAGGCGAGTGGCTATTTGAAAGCCTGGCTACAATTTTCCTGTTTTACTAACACTTGTAATTAAATCCGTCAACTCCCTCTAAGATTCTGTGTAAATACCAGATGCTCACTAAATTTTTTTTTTTCTCCTGGAGAAAGTGAAAAGTCGTGCACTAACAGTAGAGGAACGTCAGGGGAGGCGTGGACCTGGGGGAAAGTGAGCCCGGGTGGCCTCCCTGTGAATTCCACGCCCCACCATGCAGGCCCCTGCCCCGTCCACGTTCACGTCCGTGTCCAGCTTTGGGAGGGAGCAGATGGCCCCTGAGTGGGGCGCGGTGGACAGAGAGGCGCACGAGAAAGGGCAGGCCAGGCCGTGCCTCTCCTCCGTGCACGGCCGCAGCCTGCTTTTCATGTGCTGTGGTCGTAGCCCCACCAGCTGTCACTCGAATTCATGCGCTGGATCATGGGGGATCAGAGGAGCACGTTTGGGACGACTCAGGGCAAATCCACCCTCAAAGAGTGCGGGAGAAAATCCTCTCCCCGCACCTGTCCTCGTCGGGGGGATCAGATACACTTTATCTCACTTCCCCACTTTTCTGTAAAAGAAGTGTGACTTCTTTTGTCCCAGGGGTGATGATATTTCAGCGGGAGCCAAAGCGGCCCCCCTTGGGTTTTCCAGAATTAAATGTACTGGCATCGCGTTGTCATTACCTAAAGGGGAGGCTCTGCAAGTGCTCAGGGACTCGTGCGAGGGAGTCCGCATGCGCGCCCCTGGAGCTTAGACTGAAGTGTCTGGAGTGTGGGTTTCTTGGCATTTGTGATGCAAAAACTGGGAAAGGGTGTTCTTCCTCTCCTCCCCCCCAGCAGACTCACTCTGATTTGTGTGAATTTACTTATAAATATTTCACACCCCTCAAAGTGGAAGCAAAGTCTTTCTGTCTACCCTGCCTGCCTTCTCGGCTGTCCCTGCTCCCCCCCGTTGGACCGGGCACACGCCACACGGCGGGGGCGTCTCCGACCCGCGGGTTCTAGGGAGACTCTCGAACGTGTGCGCTCGTGGAAGGGAGCGGACACGGACGCACGGGGCCCCGGCCTGTGCCCTCTCAGCTACTTTAAGTTTCCGTTTGAAACCCAAAAATCACAGAAGAGCTGTCAGATGGCAGCTGTGCATTTGGTGGAAATGAGAATTCCAGATTTTATGCTAATTTGGTTTCAGGTTCCTTTGAACCTGCAGTTTCACGAGGCTGTGCTTGAAACGGCAATCTGTTTTAGATAAAAGAAGGGATTACTAAAGACTTTTTAGTTTTGCAAACATTTGCAGCCTCCAAAAGGAAAGGGAGAGATCAGATTGATTCTTTCGTTAACATTGTCATGTTACGTTTTCTTCTGCTTTATCAGATGGAAAACTCTTCCTTATTTCGGCAGAGATTTTTCTGATTTTGGGATTTTCGCGTTGGTAGTCTTGCTCTTTGTTTCAGTCGCGTTCCTTCTCCAACCGCAGGGTCCCCATCATTCCCTCACGGAGGCCCGAAAGCAGAGGTGAAGCTCGTGGGAGCGCCTTACCTGGGCAGGTGCACACCTGCTTCCTTGTTCTGAACGTTGGGAGCCACCTAGATGGCCGCCCCGCGGACCTGTCACTTTGTAGCGAGCTAGAGATTGGATAACCGAGCGCACATTTCTTTATCAGCTCTCGATTCTGCCATTTGCTCAGGGCTCCTCCTCGCTCGGCCACGCGGCCTCGGCAAAGGCAAGCTCAGCTGGGCTGGGGGAGCCAAAGCCACAGTGTTTATCTCCACGGCTGGCAAGCTCTTACGGGCCCTTGGCTGGAAGCTCCGCCGGGTCTTTGGTCCCGAGAGCTGAATTCCCCCATGCGGGTCTCCTTGGGCTTCCTCCCAACATGGTGATCGGGTGCCAATCAGCAAGAAGCAGAAGCTTCCAGGCCTTCCTAATGCCTGAGCCCTGAAACTCAAGAACGTTCCTTCCGCCGCCTTCCCTTGGTCAAGAGAGTCGAGGGTCCAGCCCAGACTCCAGGAGAGAGGATGTAAGCGCCACCTTCTCGTGGGAGAAGAGCAGAGGCGTACAGAGGTGTTAGAGGCCATATTTAGAGCGTAGCTGCACGAAGACTGGCAGCTTAATTAACGACCAGTTTCCAAGAGAATTTACGTGTGTTCTCATGTTAGCCTCACGATGGAGGGCTCCTGTGTTCTGTGAAATCCTACACTGCTTGTGGTTTGTGGAGAGGTCTTTATAGTTTGTTTTTGAGATAATGTCTTCCTTCTTTTAGTTGGCAGCGATGTGAGTCATTCATTCATTAACTCATTGATCTGAGTGGTGTTTTCTGACCGTCAGCTTCACGTAGGGCATTCGTCGTCCATGTTAGGGGGAAGGATGATGGGGAGTGGGAGTGTTAGGGCACTGTCCTGGCCCTTAAGGGATGGGATCTTTGACCTCCAAAGCAGCATCCTGGGCCCACTAAGGCAAGGTAAGACCCACGGAATGACCGTGTCCAGAGGTGAGCCAGGAAACAGGTAACACATGTCGGACACCGTCCTGAATGTACTTCCAAGATAACCTGTAGTCAGGAGCAGAAGCAATCACTGGAGAATATACAGGGCCAGAGAGGAATTCACGGGTCTTTGCAAGCATGTAGGCTTGCCCTTACCCTCAGTCACAGCAGGATGTGATCACAGCAGTTGGCGTTTGTACAGCCCATGACCACTCCCAAAGTCTGCCCGTGTGATCATGAAGCCACAGAGATCGAGTCTACTGTAACGGCCACGTCAGAGTTTTCCACTCCGTGCGGACAGTATGCGAGGGGCAGGGAGAACCGCTAAGACCAGAAAAAGGCTGAAAATCAGAAACATTCATCACCAGGAACGCTTTCAGGGAAGCTAAACCAAGGGAGTTCTTTGCAGTTCTGGCTGCCCACACAGTCAGTCCCCCAGCAACTGTCTGAGTCACCGAAACAGAAGAAGGAGATGTTGCGTTCTTGCCCAACGAGAATTTCTGCAAATAAATATCAGGACCATCAGCCCAGGACCATATGCCGCTAAAAGGAAAGCACAAAAGCTTTGTTAGGCCCACGCGTATGAGTAGACGGGGAGGGTGGCATATCCAGGGTCCGAAAGATTATCTGTACCTGAGGTTACATTTTTCCAGGGCAAAAGAGCAAAGCCCTTGAGAGGAGGTTGAAGGTTGTAAGGAAAGAAATGCTGACGTGCAGTTGGCCACCATTTCTCATGTTACTTTTGCCGGTGACCTGAATATAGGGTGTCGGTCACCTTTTAAACCGTAAAACTGTGAAGGTCGACGACCACCTACCCTGCCTCTGTGAGCGCAGCCGAGACAGCCTGAGCGTCACCCTTGGACCTTGGAACCTCTCTATGTTGCAGGTCTGTGGAAATCCCGGTTTGGCCCAGGGAGGGAGGAGTCAGGACTCACCCCATCGTGCAGATGGTAGTACATGGTGCAGGGACAAAGGGGCCGGACGCTCCGCCAGAACTGCGACTCCGCATCAGACCAGGCCTCTAGACCCCAGACGGCGAACCCCCCGGCCGGTAGGGAATGGTGTCCCCAGGGGGGAGTTGGTGACCAAAGCGCAGGGGAGAGCCAGGAGGGCCCGGCCTCAGAGTCCGTACCTCATGCTCATCAGCAAAAAATGAGGTGCCTCTGGGCAGCATGAGCGGAGACTGGATACGATTTCATTTTTCATTGCCTTTCTTGGTGGCGTTGTCACATTCTGAATATTAATATTGTAATGTAGATTTGGTGGTTAAGTGAGAGATAGTCTATGGGTCTTCTGTTTTTTTTCCCTCTGTAGTTTATAGCACACTGCGAAGTTTGAAAGTAAAATTCTTTTTCTTGACTTCCACACTTGGAAAATATTTATTCCGCCCTGCGTCTCAATAGTACGCATCATAAACTAACCCGGGTCGGTTTATTTACTTCCCTCTGGTTGCGGCCCCATGATCAATGGTAGCAACACAGGCATGTAATGGTAGAGGCTTTTGCTTTACAACAGTGAGAGCATGAGCTATTGTCGCCTTCTTTCAGAGTGATAAGTAATGAAGCTCCCATGTTAAAATTGCCTGTGCGGAAGGGGCAGTGGTGGGGAGGTGGGGTACGGAGCCCAGTGGCTTGGGCCGAGGTTGACCAGCCATGCATCACGAGGGGAGGCCATCTTGATCTACAGTTTAAAGTGATCTGGCCGAGCAGGAGAAATCCCTAGGACCCAGAAAGAGTTTTAATCTGGGCTGGACATCACAGAAGGCGTAATGTCAGGAGTCCACAGAGGTGGGAAGCAGGACAATGTTGGCAACGGGGCAGCTTCCTGCTTCCTGGCGGTGAGCAACCTGTTGGCTCCAGCTCTCCAAACGAGGGCTGTTGGTCGCCTGCCATGGGGAAGGAGCAGCAGGCCCCGCTCCCGCCCCCGTCCAGCTGCTCCTAGCAGTGTCCTCTGCCCTTAGCCTCTCTCCCCTCTATCAGGGTACCCCGACGCCTGTCAGGCGCCCCAACCCTACCAGCGGGCTGGGAAAACCTCGGCCACCTATTCCCTCTCTCTCATCTGTCAGCTATTGAGGGAGGCCTCCCGGTACCACGGTGGGTACCAGGTCTGCAAATTCCACGATGTGAATAATGGCCACAAGAAACCAGGTCAGTTCGGAAAGAAGGGATATGACGGGGAATCAGCTAGCATTATATCCTGACAAGTGGATAATATGAAATGCCGAGCGGTCCAGGCTCCTGTCCCTCATAGCGCTGCTGTGCTCCGGCGTGAGTAGAGATGGGCGAGACCTAGTCCTCGATGGTCGAATTTAAAATCGCACTGAGGGTGGTGGGTATCCCCACCCTTGTTTGCTGGAACAAAACCAGCAAACCGGCCTCTGCACCAGTAAGAAACTATTCCTGTAGCCCCGGATCACAGTGTGGGCCTGTGTAAGTCAGAAATTACAATTCAGTGCATCAACATGACATAATCGGGAAGCACACTATTTTACGTTTGAAGAAGTTAAAGCTCTTTCCATTAGGAGGTGGTTGACATCTGGAAGCTCTGGAAGCCTGGTGAACTCCTGGAGGGTTTTGCTTGACTCAGGATCAGATTTTACCACCTATCAAGAAGATGCACGCGGCTCCCAACTCACCAGCCTTCTGAGTGACCCAAGCTTATACAGTCTCCTGTTCGACCCCGTCCGAAAGGGCTGTTTGCCTGTGTGAGTGGGGCTCCCTAGTACAGGTGGTGTGCTTTCTAGGACAGGTGTCATTCCTGATGTTCAGGGGTGGTTCTCGCGGTGGTTCTCGTGGTGGTTCGCGTGGTGGTTCACATGGTGGTTGGCGTCAAAAGAATCCAGCAGATGGCATGGCCAGCGGAATGGCCATTGCAACCATACTAGATTATGCTTTCATTTTGTTGGTCTCCCCAGGAATCAAAAACAAGTGCCATCTTTGATCATGAGAGTCAACACACAGAGCCACTGACAAAGTGACAGGTGTCACACAGACAGCCACCCTGGAGGTGTGGGTACTGTTGTCCCCATACCTCCGATGAAGATGGAGAAACTAAGGCACGGAGAGGGGAGGGACTTTTTCCAGGGTCTCCTGGCTTGGAAGTGACAGGGTCACGATGTCAACCAGACACTGCCTCTTCACCTCTTCCCAAAGAATGGATAGAAACTTGAATTCCCAACGCTTGTAGAGCTTTAGAATTTGAAAAGATCAAGCTCTTAGAGACACAGAAATAACCCAGTTGGGGTGACCTCTTTCCCGGGGTGAGTTTCGAAGACAGAATCCTGGGTTTTCTCTCCTCTCTAGAGGTCTTCTTATACCACATAATTTAAAATACAGAAGCTCAAGGGGCTCCTGGCTGGCTCAGTCAGTAGAAGGTGCAACTCTTGATCTTGGGGTCATGAGTTTGAGACTCACGTTGGGCATAGAGTCGACTTTAAAAAAAAATAAGTAAAATATAGAAGCACAAACATTTTCATAAAGACCTCCTCTTGCTTAACCTCTGTCCACCTGCCAAGAGTCACCAACCCGTGTTCTGTTAGGGAATGCCAGAAGTTCATTATATTTTGGAGAGAGGACGCCAAATTAATGAGCTTTTCTTGTAAAAAGATGCTCTACAGAAGACCAGAATTCATAAGAAATATTTTACCAAAAAATTGTTTAATCTCAATCTGGTAATTTGTGATACAATTTGAACCAAATCACATTTTAAGCTTCAAACCTTTGCCATTTTACATTGATTTACATTGGTTTGCCATTAGTTTAAAAACAAATCTTTAGCTGTATTTTGAGACTCGAGAATGATGACTCCATATTTTAATTTTGCTTGAGTTTGGTCTTTGTTTGTTTGTTTTTAAGTTTTAGCTGGAAATCATAAACTTGACTCAGGTCTTTGGTCTTATATTAAAATTCCTCTTTGTTCCTGAAATACCTGATCTAACGCTGGGAAGACGGTTGAGTCCATATTCTTGTTATCTGCAGTGTGTCAGGGTACCTGCCTTTTAAGACTTGCCTTCCTGAGATCTGGTTCAGAAGTGGAAGGTGATGTTAGAGAAGCCGTGAGTGCTTGGTAGGTTAAATCTTCTGAATATAACATAGTGGCTTCCAGCCACCTCTTTTCTTTTATTAAAGCTTCATTTATTTTAGAGAGAGTGTGCATGCACACAAGTTGGGGGGAGGGGCAGAGAGGGAGAGAGAATCTTAAGCAGACTCCCTGCTGAGCTTGGAGCCTGACTCAGGGCTCAGTCTCAGGACCCCGGAGATCACGACCTGAGCCGAAACCAAGAGTAGGACGCTTTACTGACTGAGCCACCCAGACACCCCTGCCTGCCACCTTTAGATGAAAATGACAATAAAGGGAAGCCAAGTTTCTCAGGGAAAAACCACCACCACCACCACCATGGCCACAGGATGAATCTCGGCTCCTGAAAGTCAGACCTCTGACGGGGACCCAGCCACCCTGGGGGGATCATTCTTTTTCTTTTCCTTTCCTTCCTTCTTCCTTTCCGACGTGGATACTGATTCCCGTCCTTCCGGAAAGGAGGGGGCATGGAACAACCTGGAAACCAATCAGAATGGACTCATGCATGTGTCTGGGGAGAGGCTGAGGAAGGGAGCCAGCCAGAGGGTAGTGGTGGCCTGGCGGGGCCAGGGTCACAGGCAGGGGCCAGGGGACCAGATATGAACACAGTGTGTACACGCCGGTTCTTCGCGTTCTCCAGAGGATTGGCCATTGGTATTTCCACGTTCCTCCCGATTACAAATGGTCGAAATACAGGGACACATGCAGATTTATCCCAGGCTTTTCTGAGATCCAGTCCTTGATAATCAGAGAGGACGATCTAATGCAGGGCATGGTGAAGTGTCAGAAAGGCTGCCGCATGAAAGCTCTGCGGAGGGCTAAGTGCTTGTTTTCGTTGGTCAGCTAAGTTCCCCGTGCTTTTGTGCATCTCCGTTTACGCTGTGGGGGACCTGGCAGGAGCTCTGGCAATCTCTTCCCTGTAATATTGATTTTATTAGAGCAACAAGACAAGAAAAGCGTCCCATTCTGATTGCACCAAAAGAAACAACATTTTAATGTCTTTTCTTGAAAATTTAATGTTTGCCTTTCAGCTGTCTTCTTACTGCAGAACAGCTTCAGCGTGAATGCCCCTAGCCTGAGGGCCTCAGCTGGGTTTTGTGACATCGTATAAGCAATTGGAAAATCCAACTCCAAATGCATGTGTTTGGCCGAGGCACCCTTCCTTCTGACTTCTTTGGGGGTAGGGGTAGAGAAAAATGGCTATTATAAATACACACACACGTATGTATATACATATATATGTGTATATGTACATACATATATATGTGTACAGACATATATATGTATTTTTTAAAGGGTCTTTAGAAACCCCACACAGTGCTACGAGCTGGGGAGTGGATCAGGCTCAAGACAGAAGAGCCCCCATTTCCAAAACCCCTTGCACACAGAGGTTAAAGAAATACATGCTATACAGCAAACACCCCCTCTTTTCCCTCTTGAGAGGTTTTTCAGGAGCGCCATGAAATCAAACCGTGATGGATGTTGAACTTCAAAGAAGTGAGGAAGGGACATTATTGCTTTGAGCCAGTCTCCATGGCATTTGTATGTGATGTACGTCTCTCCCAAGCCCGGTGCCTTCCTCTCTGCTCCAGGGCGCTGCAGGGAATGGGCGCCAGCAGGGACATGGGGAGCTGTGGGCTGCCCTCACTCCCCCCCGGTGCTCCCCGCACCACCCTAGAACCCTCCCCGGTGGAGCTCGCCTTGTGTGCCCCTTTCTTTTCCCTGGTGCTGGGAAATCACAGCAACTTTTCCTGCTCACCAAACTGCAGACACGGAGTTACAACTCCAGAAGTTTGCAGCGGGTCTCCTCGTCCCCATGTAGGGCCTAGTACCTTTTCAGGGCCTCTGGGGTCAAGAGAGCTGGTAAGGAGGCCAGAACTCCGCAGAGGGGCTCCCAGGCTAGACGGCAGGGAGCTGGCACGCTCTGGGAGGAGTGTGTTACGCAGAGGAATCCACCCAACACCAAGTTCATGGGCATGGAGCTCCCATGCCTTCCTTTCCAGACCCTACAGGGGGCCCTGGGGTACACAGTGGCCATAAAGGATAGAACGATCGTAATTGCTGCCCGTTTCGCGAGGCTGCGGTATTCTTTCATCCCTTGCCTGCGTCTGGTGGACGCTGGGGGACCGGCCGGCTGCACGTTTGCGGGTGGGAGGCCTACAGATGTCGGCGGATGCGAAGACTAAGCGGCGGGGGTGTCTGCCTATGGCCCGGTCGTGGGCTCCATTGTCCCTGGGACTTAACCCACTGCATTTAGTCTGTGATCGTGCTGGGGTGAGGCTGGAGGACGGGCTCGGTTTCTGACACCGGACTCTGCCCCCATTTTCTGCAGCGTACGTGTTACTCTGGCTGCGCACCGGCTGGGTGCCGGGCCGGTCCCGGCGCACCCCGCTCGGCGGCCCTCACCGCCGCGCACCGAGCCCGCTCTCGGCGCGGAGCGCGGCCCGGCCTCGGCCCAACCCCAGGCCGCGGGCCTCGTGGCCTCCGCCGGCCGCCGCGCAGCGCTGCCGTTCCCGGCGCGCCCGCCCGAGGGGCCGCCCGCCCGAGGGGCCGCCCGCCGCGGGGACCCGGGGCCCGAGGCGCGGGGGGGAGCGACAGCTGTCGGCGTCGCGCCCGGACTGCGCCCCCGCGGGGCGGCCCGGCGCCGGGGCGAGAGGAGGGGCGGCGCGGGGCGGGGCGGGGCGCGCGGGGCGGGCCGGGGGAGGGGCGCGGCCGGCGGCGGGGGCTCCGCGCCGAGGAAGTCCCGCTCCGAGCGCCCGGGCGTCTGCAGGAGGCGCGCTCGGCGCGGTCGGGAGCGAAGTCCGGAGCGAGGCCCCCCGCGCCGCCGCCGCCGCCCGCGCTGCCCCCCGTCCGGCCCGGGAGCCCGCGAGCCCGCGGCGGCCGCCGATGGAGTTCACTTGAGCCGGGGCCGGCGGCAGAGGCAGGCGCCGCAGCGGAGCGCGGCCCCGAGCCCCGCCAGCCCCGCGCCCCGCCGCCCGCCCGCCCCGGCCCGGAGGCGCCGTCGCCCCGGCCGCCCGCCCGGCGCCCCCGCCGCTGCCGCGCCCGCGAGGCCGCCCGACCAGGGCCCCCGGAGCCGCGGGCTCCAGCGCGGCGGCGGCGGCGGCGGGGCCGGGAGCGGTCGGGCCGCGGCGCCGCTGGAGAGGCGGGACCCGCGGCCGGGGAGCCCGAGGCGGCCGCCGGGGAGCAGCCGCCGCCGCCGCGCGCCCTCCTCCTCCTCCTCCTCCTCCTCCCGCTCCCTCCTCCCTCCTCCGCACATGGTCTCCTTTGTCCTGTCGCCGCCGCCGCCTCGCTCTTAGCTCCGCGCGCCGCAGCCGCGGCTCGGGCCGCTGCTCTCGCCTCGCCCGGGACGCCGCTCGGCCCCCGCCGTGCCCGGCCGACCCGCGCGCCGCAGGAGCGGCCCCGAGGCCGCGGGCGGGCGCGCACCGGGCTCCCCCCGCCCCACCGCCCGGCCTCGGCGGCGCTGGATGTGCGGCGGCTGCTCCGGCGCGGCCCCGGCCCCGCGCGCTCGGACCCCGCGGCGCCCCGAGGACGGACTTGCGGACGCGGCCGGAGCCGCGCGTCCCCTCCCCGCGCGCTCGGCCGCCTCTCGGGCGCTGCGATCCTGGCACCGGGGGCCCCGCGGAGGAACCGGACCATGAACTTGGGGCTGACAGCGCCGCGTGACCCCGTGCGACCAGGTAATGCGGCCCCGCGCGCGGAGGGAGGCGGCCGGGTCGGGGGTCTTTGTTGCAGCGGCCGGGCCGGCGGGCAGGGGCGGCGGGGGCGGGCGCCTCGCGTCTGGCGCGCCCGGGCCCCCTTCCTCACCCCTCCTCCCCCGCCCTCCCCGGCCTCCCCCGCCGCCCGCCTTTGTACTTTCCTCGGGGCCGGCGGCCTGGGCCGGGAGCGGCGGCGCGGTCGTGCTGGGCGGGGCGGGGGCGTGGGGGCGGCGGCCGACCGGGGGCCTCCGGTCCGAGGGGCTCCGGTGACCCCGGCCGGGGCGGGTGGCGCGGCGCGGGGCTGGGGGCCGGGGCGGGGTCCCGCACGCGGTGCCCGCGGAAGCCGGTGGGGCCGGGGCCGGGGTTCGGGGCGGGCGGGCGAGGCTGCGGGAACCGCGCGGAAGTTCCGGGGCGGCTTTCGGCCCCCCGCTGGGCCCCCTCCCGGGGCGCGCTGCGGTGGGGGGGGTCGGGGTCCGCGGCGGAGGGGCCGGTGCCCGCCGTGTGGTCCCCGCGCGTCCCGCGCCTCCGCTCGGCCTCGCCAACTTTCCGCGGCCCCGGAGCCGCCCGTGCGCCCGGACGGACCCAGCCCCCAGCGCGGCCGGAGCGGGTCGTTGGTCCTCCGACCCCGCCGGCCGCTCCCCGCCCTCGCCCTCCGCGACCCCCGGGCCCTGCGACCCTCGAGAGGCCGAGCCTCCGGCCCCCGCGCGCAGGGACTGGGCTTCCGGGAGGCCGGGCAGCCGCGGGGGGCGAAACAGCGACGAAAGTTACAGAAATCAGCCGGGACCGTGGCCGGGACGCGGCGATCGCGGGCTCCGTCCCCCGCGCTGCGCACGGCCGCGCCCCGGAGCCTCAGGACCCGCGCGGGCGCTGGGGAGGCGGGAGCGGGATTGGGGAAGTTCGTGCGGGAAACGAGCCGGTTTCCCCGCAGCTCGCGCGCTGGCCTCGGCCCGGAGGGCCCGTCCTCGCTGGTCCCGGCCGCGGCCCCCGTCGCCGGCAGCCCGGGCGGGAGGCGGGAGCGACCCAGGCCCTGCCGGGATGACCCAGCGTCCCGCGGGTGCGCAGGCCCTTCCGAGCCCTTCCCCGGCTGCAGGCGGCGGCCTCCGGCCGGGCGGCGCGTTGGGGACAATGACAGGTTTCGGAGAGCGCGCGTGGGAGGGCGGCCCTGAGCGCCCGGGGCGCGGCCGGACTCGGCCCGTTCGGACCTGCGGGGCGGCGCCGCGGTCGCGTCCTCCGAGTCGGCTCCGGAGCGGAGGACCCTCAGCCGCCTCCCGGGGAGCAGGGCGCCCCGCGGGCCACCGAGGCGGCCGCCGCACGGAGCTGTTGCGGGCCGCGGGGCCGGTTCACCTGCAGCCCGGCCGGGTCTGCCCGCGCGCAGCCCGAGTGCAAACAAAAACTCGGTCGGGAGCCACTTCGGGTGCTCACCCGTGTTCTCCGCACCGGGGTGCCGTCCTGCGTCCGCCCGCCTCTCCGCCAGCCAGACGCCTCTGCATGAGCAGTCCCCGTATCTGCGGGCAGTGCTTCGGTTTTAAGAGGATTTCATTACTGGGCCTTTTTTTTTTTTTTTAATCAGCTGGAGTTTATTTTTTTCAGCCATGAATTTAGCATATTCCTTCCAGTTTGAACGAAGAAGTGCTTTTTTTTCATTCAGGAATGGTGACACGCTCTTTATCTCTGAGTTCAGCAGGGAAACTCCCATTCCTAGAAGCCTGGCTTGGCACCACAATGTAACAACCCTATTCCTGTCATTTTTGCCTTCGTAACAATCCTCTTGATTTGCTTAATGGATACCTTGTTTCCCTCGGAATGCCACACTTTTTTTCGGAGGCTTATTTTTAAGGGAAGCTATTATCGTATACAATTTAAATTTAATTACCTTTAAGATGTCAGGAAGGCCTTTGGCATATTTTCTATTCATGCAGAATTTTTTTAAAAGCTCTCTAGGATTTATTTTAAACTGTTTATGCAGAAACGTGTACGCACTCCCACACTTTACTCCTGCATTTCTTTTTCTTCTGGATCCTTAAATTTTCCAAACCATCCCTCAAGGGAGGAAGCTTTAAAGGAAAAAAAAAAAAAGGAAGAAATCCTCATAATAAAAATATTTTATGTCTCTCTGTATCACTTGCATCGAGAACTAGAACATGTTCCCCAGATAGACACAATAATACCTGTTTTTCATCAACATAGCACAGAAAGGCTAAATTGAGTATCTTCTTTGTCCCCCAAAGCCAGCCCCTGAGTCAGGCTATGTGTACTCCGGATACACCCTCCCCGTCTTCCTTACGGTCCCCTCCGTATTTATCCAACATCCTATGCTTTGCTTTGTCAAAACATGCATCTCTATGTACAAAGTGTGAAAGGCAAGTGATTTACGGCAGAGACCCAACATCGCCATTGTAACTTGAAATGCAGCTCCGTCTTCGAATTCCACAGTGGGGATGCCGATTTTCAGTTCAATGGTTGCAACCCTCTAGAAGTTCTAGAAATACTCCCGCTTCTGCAGCCTTGCAGCCTTCCCTCCACACCAACTTCTGTGTATTTTCCAGCCCATGAGTGTATACTTCACAGAGGCTTTGCTCTCGTGGCTTAAACAGGCTTATTTCACTTTCCTCGAGCCCCTGTGATAATTAGAAGACAGGATTTCTGGAAAATGGAAAGGCTCTAGTGCTGATGGCAGGCGTAGTCTTGGGTTGTGGGCCGGGTCAGCTTGCTTCTGTTTCCACACCAAGGTCATCCTGGTGACTGGGAGGAACAGGGATCTTGGGGTCATCGGACGAATCTTTAAATTAATATCTGGAAGTGCTAGTCAACACTTTTTAGTGAGGAAGGGCTCAACGTTAAATAATAGGCATTTCTGGTTTGTGCAAGAAAACTGAAAAACAGGCATCTCTGCACATATCAAGGGAAAAAAAAGAGTGCCATTTCTAAAATAATGATCTATCAACGAAATTGCAAAATCACTATGTGAATGAGCTGAATTGCTTTGTGGATCATCTCATAGAAATATGTTTTGCACAGATAATATGTCTAATAAGGACACGTTTTTTAAAATCAAGATTTTTTTCCCCCAGCACAGAGCTGCACTGCAGGTCCGTCTCCTGCGGTCAAACAGCACCACCTTGTGGACGGTTGGGGGAAGCGGCTGCTTTCCCCATCAGGCTGTTTGTTCTAAAAATGTAGTGCATTGATTTAAAAACTCACCTTCTGATGATGCTGATGGCAATATCTGAGACCATAATAACAATTTTTTCTCCCTTTCTTGTTTTTCAGGCATCAGATGCCAGCTCTGAAAAACTCTTCAATACTGTTATTGTAAACAAAGGTAAGACCCCTGAATTCCGAGCCGTGGCCGGGTTTGGGTTTTTGTCTCATTGTCCGTGCCTAAGAAGTCCGAGTAAAACACAGTCTTTCTGTTTTTCGGTCTGGAGCCGCTGTTCGTATTTTGTGGTTTTGCTGGAGGCAGAATCCGTATGCTTCTGGGACGTGTGAAGGAACGGTTTATTGTAACAGAATACACTGAATCCTTATTCAGATTGATTGGACAAAGAAATCACCACCTCTGTGACGTTGATGTAACGTAGGAAGCCGTCACAGAGAGTAAGAGTTCTCAAAATGCCTTGACTTCATTGTTACTTATCAACTACCAGCAGTCAGAGAACTATAAACAGCTGATTTGTTCTGTGGTCTCCAATTACCCGTGGGTGTTTAGTATGCACAGGATATGGCCATAAACCAAGCCTTACTCTGCTGTGGGCTCTCTGGAAAGTTAATAAACGAGCTAGAGGGCAAAATTTAAATATGTGCTATCCCATTAATTTCTTCCCAACTGCAGTACGGACTAAGAGAGGCTAATCATGTAACAGTACATAAAGGGAAAACTTCTCTTAAATCATTGCCAGTAGGTTTCTGGGCAGTTTTCATTTGTCGCAGTGTTGCTGGAAATAATGGAACGTAGGGGAGTCTCTAATCACTGGCGATACCGAGGTGTGTAATTTGGAAGGTGTAAGTGACACAAACTGTTCCATCTTTTCCTCTTTGCCGTGGAACCTGACGGAAGCGCTGGTGTGGTGATTGCTAAGTGGAGGTGTGCTTTCCGGGGTCATCTCGGGTCTGCGGTTACACGGCAGAGCCCGGTAGCGCTTGAACAGAATCGGGCCTTCCTTCGTAAAGGGGCGACGTTGGAAGCCGCTTCCGACATCCTGTCCTGTGCCTCAGCTAGCATTTTTGCTAACTCGTTAGTAAGACACGTTTCCAAGTGCAGTAATTTTGGGCTCCCGGATTATTTTAGAATTGGAACCCACTGCAATTTAGAATCGTACGTTATGTTTAGCGTTCCCCTGAGGTGTATGTGCTGCTGTGATTGCTGTTCCTTCCAGAATTGTTGTCACATTGAATTTTTATCTTTTTTATTGCGTAATGGACTATCCCAGTTTTATATTTCATCGTATTTTTTGATGGACGGAAAGTTTGTACCAATTTGTTATCCATAATGCTAAAAGCCCAATAAAAGAAGACGCGCGCAGCTCAGAGCATACGGGGCATCTCTGTGAAAATGCCTGATTGTTTATTGCTCGTTTTGATGAGGGAAGAAGATGGGGGGGGAAGAGGCAAGCAGGACAGGTCCCCAAAAGGTCTTAGTGTCTCAGTGACCACTGGTTCCCCCTCCCCCCTCGGGGACCTCCAGCCTTAAGCCGCCCATCCCTCTTCTGCTGTAGCTCCAAACAGCTCTGGAATGTCTTTACCCTTCTCTGGGATTGGCCTTAGAGCGCGAGCTGGCCCTGGGACCTGTGTTCAGGCCCTCGCTGCCCTCCCGGAGTTGGAAGGGTCTCTTCGGGGAGGTTGATGAGAGTCCCGCCCCCCAGCCCCGACGCCCCCACTTCTGTCCCCCTCCCCTTCCCAACCAAACGGTTCCCACATTCTTATTTTTGTTTACTTACAGAGTGTGATTTGTGGCATCTATTTGGTTGTGAATAGCCATCCCCCTGACAGGGTGCCTTTCTTCTGAGCTGCTTTTCTGGGGGTGATTTAGTTGCCTTGAAAGGATTAAGGTTTCTTTGTGTACACTAAAATCAACATAGGCTTTTTCTGAGCTTTGCTTGGGAAACCGTACACAAATAAGCGTTTTAGTCGATGGCAGATTATGCCTTTGCCCCTTATTTCCATCAAAATGGCCTTTCTTTTCTCCTCCCGAGTCTCCCTTAATGCCTTATGCTAATTCCTGTTGGTACCATGAATGACAAGGGAGGTATCAATGCAAATCCAGGTGCTGCGAAGTCGACTGGCTGGTCCCCGGCCCCGCCCTCCCCCTGGAGAGAAGGAGATTAGGGGGGCCGGGGAGGGGAGAAAGCTTGGGGACAGTTTTGTTAAGGGGATTAGTATTCAGGCTGCTAAATATCAGGAAAACAACTTCAAAAAGCGATTCATTGTGTCGTGATAATGTCAATAATTGCTTCGAGACAGGTGCATGGCGTCTCGATCCCTGCTTGTGGGTTTTGCTCTGTTTTTACTCCGGGTGGTGGCAGGGTTTACCGGATGGATGTGTGATGAGGCCTTCAAGGAACTGTCAGCTTCACGCACATCAAGTTCAAGTTCCCCTGCGAGGCGGCGGGCCTGCCTGGGAGCCAGGTCTCCTGTCTCTGTCCGGGATTCTTAGCCAAGAGCACCAAAAAGCCTTTGGAAAGAAAGGGCGGATTTATATCGGGTCACAAACACTACGGGCAGCATCTCTAGGCCTCGGGCAGCATCTCTAGGCCTCAGCTGATTGAACAGCCCAAGACGAGGGCAGGGACATGGGCACTTGCATGCCTCCCCCTCCAGACGTTGGAAGCTACCTCTCGCCTCTCCTTCCCGGGAGCCCCCACCGCGTGCTTAGCCTTGGAGAAGCTTGGCTGGGTGCTGCTGGGGAGATTACGCTGCAGAGCCCGGAGCCCGGTGGCTGGGCAGATTTGGTCCATAAAATTTCGCCATGGGAGGGCAGTGCTAATCTCACAAGCTGATGGTGGTGGGGGCGGGGCGGGGTGGGGGTTGGGCGCAGCTCGGGTGCAGCTCCACAGTCGGGCTGAGCAGTCTGGGGACCAGCTGAGACCTCGGGGCCAGGACTCAAGTCCTGTCCGTCTGAGCTTCAGTGAGAAGCTCTGGTTAGGGGACCAGAGCTCACCTACCAGGGCACGGTTGTCAACCATCGCAGGACCCCCTGGGCTCTGGTGGGGACAGAAGGATGAGTCGGGAAGGGGAGGGGCGGAAGCAGCAGGTACAGGGGCTTCCTTTGACTTTTCTTTACTGTACAGAGTCTGTCGGGTTTGAGAAAGAATGGGGGAGGTTCTTGTGTTTGGGTGATGCCAATCACTGCTTTCTTCTGGGGCCTTTAATTCCCCGCCGTAAAGCCAGCTAATCAGACAGTTGCTTGTGCCCGCCCAAGGCCCGGTGAGGGCCGGCCCTGTCGGAAGAGCTGGGGAGGTGAGCCTCGAAATACAGGTTGTGGGGCTGTGGACATGCGCAAAAAAAAAAAAAAAGAAGAAGAAAGGCTTTAACTTTAATCAAGGTCGTGGTTGCTTTATTTAATCTTTATGTGTTTAAGTGTTTACAGGATGTTCATGGGAATTTTATGAATCCTTCTGTCTCTGAGTCAGCCATCTGCCAATGAAAAAATTAATTTTCCCAGGGAGACAGACGTACGCAGAGAGAGACTAACTTCTTGTCCATATTCAGCTGGTTGAGCTGCTTTGGGAGCAACAGTTTTCGAGCCCCAAAGTCTGGACCATGGAACCTTCGGAGGAAGCCTGTGGCCAACCCAGGGTCTCCTGCCCGTTCTTCCTGCCCTTTCTTACCACTTTGAGGTCCTCCTCCTCAGTGGTTTGGCCACTTTGCCATATGGTCAGAAACGCGGGAAACCAGGGCTTGGCGGTAGGGGACCGCCTGGCCGCGGTGGTTGATGTCCCTCGAACTCTGGGCGCTCCGGGGCAGAGCTACCTGAGGGGGACGCAGCCAGGAAAGGGAAGCCTGTCTGGGAGGCAGGTGTTCCCTGGAACCCTCTGTTCACGGGGACCCCGGCCCTGCTGTGGGTCCACGTTCCAGGCTAGGGAAAGACGAAAGACCTGGAATCGCGGCCCCGTCTAGGCCCCGGAACCCTCTTTTCCAGGATCTCGCCTGAAGCCAAGGCAGGTAGAGCAGATGGGAGGTGGCCACAAGGTGACGTCACCCCACGGCTTGCTCAGCCCTTCTCTCTTCCCCCTGTTGTTGTGTTGGGCCCTCCAGGGTTGGGCCTTCCCCCACCCCAGCCACCTGTTAGAGATCGGGGTCCAGCCTAATGGAGGTCTTTGAAGTTCTAGAGTGGACACTGTCCGGGTGGGACTGAGGCCCTGTGCTCCCTCCTGCCACGAGCACCCAGGGTCTGCCGAAATGCCAAAGGCGCCCCCACCCAACCTCCTCCTCCGTGGGACCCACCCCGGACCCCAGGTCAGCCGCGGGAGATTCTGGTGGACACGAGCCCACGATCCTGAGCACCAGGTGGAACACTGGGGCCTCCTTGAGCTCTGGAACTTGAGCTGTCCCGGACCAGAGCTCTTATTCCTCTTCCAGGCCTTACCAGACTAGTGGACGCACAGCCTGGGTGTGGGGTCGATTTTGCACTGAGGGTTTCCAGGGGGCACAGATGAGGTTGGAGCCTTGAAGTCAGTGGGGCCTTTTGGATATTTTTGGCAGTGTGGTTTTACCAGCCGCAGAGAAGGAAAACCTCTCTAAAAAGATTGGTGGAGGAGTGCCTGGTTGGCTCAGTGGGTTTAAAGCCTCTGCCTTCGGCTCAGGTCATGATCTCGGGGTCCTGGGATCGAGCCCCGCATCGGGCTCTCTGCTCAGCGGGGTGTCTGCTTCCCTCTCTCTCTCTCTCTGCCTGCCTCTCTGCCTACTTGTGATCTGTCAAATAAATAAATACAATCTTTAAAAAAAAAATAAAAAATAAAAAGATTGGTGGAGATTAGAGACGTTGAGCTGGGAAAGAAGCCGCTAGAGTAGATTCTGCTTGGTGGGATAAGGGGCGGTGACTGGGCGCCTAATGAATTCTTCAATGGCGACTGTCTCCTCTCATTCATTATGTGGGGACATAAACGCAGAATTCTTTGGTTTGGTGACAGGAAAGTTAGGGAAGAGTTCTCTTACTTCTGGGACCACCATTGGCTCTTAGGAAAAACCCATTCCCTAAATAGTCCTGTGCTTGCGTTTTGGATGGAAAACAGTACCATTGAGCAGGGGCATCGCTCTCTTTAAAAAAGGACAAATCGTTGTGGAGTTTGAAGCCCGGTTATAAGGAGCCTGTGGGAGATCGTCTCCCAGTTGCTCGAGGTGTGTTGGGTTCCCTTGTAAGGACGGACCGAAGGGACATTTCCCGTGTGCAGAAGAGGGAACTGAGCCGGTGTCAGCTCTGTGAATTAGTTCCGTTTTTATAATGTCTTAAATCCTAGATAAGGGACACACGGACCCTTTTTCTTTTTCTTTCCCTGGACCTGCTTTGTACCATTTCAGAGCAATTTCTTGGGTCTTTAGGAGACGTCTGATGTGTGGGAAATTAAATACTATTGAAGGGTAATTGGTGCTTGATTCAGACAAAGGAGTTAGGAGTGGTTGAGGCTCTCCTACCCTACACCGCAAATAGCAGGCAATCAGCCCCTTTGTCATGGAAATTGACCTTCCTATAGGAGCCAGACTCTCACGTTACAGAATTTGTTGTATAGAATTATGCCTGAAGAAATTCTTGGAAACAGATGCTCTCTCCAGTGTGTGTGAAACCAACCAGGAAGGGCCTAAAAATACTGCACGTTGTGAGGAAAGGGCTTTCCTCTGGACGTCTTTCCATGACCTGATGACTGCCCTTCCCCAGGCCTGGAGGTGGGGAGATGCTGGGGAGATGCTGGATCCTGTCCCTGGAGTTTGCGGGCGAGGGTGGACGATTTGCTGAGCGTGCACACCGGTCTCCGTGGCGATTTGGAGAACCTTGGAGAACTTTGACAGTGAGGCCAATCTTCCACATGAGAAGTGGGCCAGATCCGTGGGGCCCGCGCACCCCGGGGAGCTAGAAGGAATGGCCGCCTAACCCATCCCCCCGTTCAATCAGAGGATCGGACTCCGCTCTGATTGCCTTCGAGCCCACTAAAGATCTCCTGGCCTGCTTCGTCCAGCTGATTGCCGCCGTCCTCTGCAAGAACTTTCTCCGCACTCGGCAATGCGGGCCGGAAAGCTTCAGCGCTGCCCGGGCCCTCCCCGCAACCCATTCTTGTTAGGGTTTCTCTTCATCAACGCTGCGGTATTCGGTTGTCTCGGAAAGTGCAACACACTCGTGGGCAACTCTTGGGATAAAAAACACCATGTGGGCCCTGGAGAGTCTTCAGGGGAGCGGTTCCCCGACAAAGGGCCTCGGCCCTGGTATGAATTCCAAGAAGAGGGCTCAGCCCCAGGCCTGCAGTTTCTTGCACGTGGGAAGCCTGTGGCCATGCCCCGGCCTCTGGATTATTTCTAGTTTCTGGCAACTGCAGAAAAATGTTGTTTTCTCTGAAAATGTGTGTTTATTTAACTAGGTTTCTTTTTGCCTCACAATCTGGATTCTATCCAGTCAGTTACCACTCCAATTAACTAACAATTATTTAACATTAACAGTAATTACAGACGCCAGTTAAGCGCCTACAGATGTCAACTGTTAGCTTTGTACCTAATCACTCAATGAAATGGAGAAAGTTCAACAAACATCAATTAGCCAAGCAATTAGTATGAGTTAGGAAAGAGCATGTTATCATGTGTGAGCTGATTCAATTTATTTTATTTTGGCAGTAAAACACACACAGGCAAGCGGCAATAAGTTCCTCCGATAAGATAAAACGCTATTGTTTTGCATCTTACGCGAGAATTCTTTCCTTTCCCGGGCACCAGTCAAATACAGTCTTGCCTGGAATTTACTGAACAAACAGAATTTGTCTCAGTCACTCAGAAAGCCCGGCAAGTGCCCGGGCTCAGGAAGCCGCTTTGGTGAGTGATGGACCGGGCGCATCCGCCGCGTCAGGACCCGTCGGATCTCGGCAGAGACGACCGACTCCCACTCAAGGAATCTCCACGCGTTTCCGATTCTCACAGGTTTATTCCCAAACCGTCGGTAGAGTGAGTGTCGGTAGAGTGAGTGCAACAAGGGCGGTGTTGGTTTCACGGGCCCGAACTGTCGCTGCGCTGGCTGCGGTTTAGCCCGGGGCCAGCGTCAACCTGTCTCACCCTCTCGCCCGGCCTGCGCTTTGTGGGGGAAAAGGCGGAGAGGGCTCTCCTTGGAGACCTGCGGTGTGAGGGCGCCAGCGACATAACGACCTCGGGCTCCCCATTCAGAGATCTCCGCGCCACTCGCTGGGACGGAGCGTTTCAAGGCCTGGTGGCGTACGGTGGCCCCAGCATCAGTGTTTGGAGATTCGTTTTACCTCCAGGTGGAACGCTGGCCCCGTAAGGGGTGATGCCTCTGGTTCCCCCACGAGAAATGATGTCTTACTAATTCTTGAAGCCCGTGGACAGGCGTGAAGGAGCCCGTCTTTCGTGGGGTGCCGTGTCCGGTCACCGTGGACGCTACGAGCAGAACTTTCCATTCGAGCGAGCCTCGCAGCATTAACGGAATCCCAGAACTGGAACAGCGCGGCTCTGCCTGTGTAGCTTCGGGTGGGGAGCCCCCGTGGCCCATGTGCTTTTCTGTGGTGACCCTCGTTACCGGCATCCAGCACTACAGCAGGCGGGGACCGTCCTGGCTGGCTCCTGAGGGATGACTCTGCCCGTCAGTCCATCGGGACTCTGCCCGTCCACTTCAGCGCATCGGGCTGCTTGGGTGCTTACAAGCTTCAGTGTCCCTGCGGACTGGCTGGGGTCTCCCTTGTCTTATTCTGGGACCGGCCCCGAATGGCAGCCCCCGTTGTGCCGATGGCTGGTTCTCTCGGTCACAGGAGAAGAGCGGGGACAGGCGCCTGGAACACGTCTCCGAGTTTCAGCTGCTGCTGTTTCTGGCCTCCTCCTTGGCCGGCACAGGTCCCCAGGGCTTCCTCCACCACCGCACGGTCCCGGGCTGTCTGACATGCCCGGGACGTGGGGAGGATCCTGCCCTCGGTGGGGGAGGGGCTCACCTAGGCCTTCCTGGTGGCCCAGGTGTCCCCCAGCACGCCAGCACCCAGGCACAGCTCGTCCTAGGGCCGCTTCATGGGCGCAGGGCTCCCCTTGGGGCGTCACTGATGTGCTCCCCTGGGATAAGACCATATCCCTCCATGTTTGTACCCCCCCCCCCCCCAGCCCGCTCCTGGGCCCGTCCGGGGACCGATCTCTACCTTCAGCCAGATTTTATTAGAAGTGACTTCGGGTTTTCGAGCGGGGGCACTTCCCTAGCAACCGATGACACAAGCTCGAGGCCCAAATCTGCGCGGAGGCGGGGTGGGGGGGCTGTTAAGCAGGAGGAGTGTTGTGTGGGCGCCCACATCTTCCTGACCCCCGTAAACCTCGCCTCGCGAAGGAGGAGGCTGAGAGCACATCATCGCGTTCTCTGAGAGCCCTTCTGGAGAGGCTGCGTCTCAAGTGTGCCTGTTAATAGACTCGCGTGGGAGACGGTTATATCTGGATGCCTTTAAAAGCCACTTGGAAAACATTTTCCCTCTTATCTATCACCTTTCACATCTCTCAGCAGAGTAACACTAAAACCTAATTTTAGCCAAGATTACATCACGTTCTCCTGATCTGTGTATGGCCGGGAGAGGCTTTTCCATAGTAAAGCGCCTCCCGCGGAAAGCCCAGCCGCATCCTTCCGTGTCAACCTGTGATTTCTCTGGGCTCTGCGGGCTCCTTGCCCGAGCCTCCTTGATGCGTGAACCCAGTCCGTGAACTCGGCCTGACAAGGAGTCCTCCCCTGAGATCGGACGTGTCTGCTCTTAAGTGGGTGACGTCACTGTCGCTTCCTTCCGGGGGCTGAGCTGGAGGCCTTGAAATTAGGCCTTTCGTTCACCAGCGGCCGTGGAGCGCCCGACTCTACTGCCCACTCCGGAGATCCGGCAGCGGCCGGGTCACGCCAGACCCACGACCCCGCCTGCGAGAGCTTAAATGTAGTTCACGACTCAAAAGATACTTCGTTAAATGGCCCAATTGGAATGAAGCCACTCAACTAATTAAGGAACAAAATAACAACCTTAATAAGACTTCCTTAGGAGGAGAAGGCCATCCAAGATGAGCCCTCCGGGGTCAGCAGACGGTGTCCCCCTCTCTGAGAGGGCGCAGATTTGCTGACTTGTGTTAGACTAAAACCTGCCCCTTTGAGAATTTCATGTTAAACACCTGCTCGGTTGTGGCTTTACTGAGGCCTTCGCAGAGGCTGGGGGAGCATATTGTAAAGCTCTGGGTGCCGCCTGCCAGTCGGGCCTTCCCCCATATTTTCCCATTTGGATTCCGCGGCTCAAGTCTCTGCCGCATCCGCATATCACCGTGTGGGTCCGGGAGTCCGCACGGCGCTCACGGCGGAGTCCGGCTGCTTGTGAGCCGTCCGCCTTGGTTTTCTCGTTGGTGACATGAGAGAGTTGGATGCACTCCAAGATCCCTTCTGGGTCTAAAGGCCAAAGTTTGCCTCCGAGGGCTCTGGGTCTTTCCAGAGCCCAGACTGTGTGTAGCGGGCATACGTTTCCCCAGATGGCGTGAGCGGGACCGTGGACACGCGTATTTGAGGGGAATGGTGACTGGTGGCCAGGGTGGTGGCTTCCGTGGCTTCCGTCCCCAGCTTGTGAGCAAGAACAGGGCAGGCTCCAGCTCTCTCCTGTCCAGGAGATTCTGTCCCTGAGAAAGAGCTTAGAGGTAAGAGGGGGTGAGGCTGTGGGGGTGCTAAGGAAGAGGGGAAGGGGTGAGGCCCAGCCTGCTGCAGTTGGGACACCGGCGGGCAGGTGTTCCCTTCCAGAAGGTCTGCACCTCGGGTGATGTGACGCCATCTGCTGTAGTGATTGTTTGCGTGAAGAACTCGGGTGCCGGGTTCCCTCGTCCTTGACCTCTAGAGGGGACTGGCCGACCGTTTCCAGGGATTGTTGTGGGCGGCTGAGGGGAGCGGCAGGGGTCAGCTCCCAGAGCGAGGCCCTGTCTTAGGGCACCCTGTGGGCAAGCGGCCAGGCGGCTGGTCTTTCTAGGAGTGACTCACATGACCAACTTAAGGGAACCGGGGTGGACCGTTCTGGATAATGCAGGAAATGTCGCCACCTTGCCACGTGCCTTCCGCCGTGAGCAGACTCTGGCCGACACGGTCTGACTTCGTGCTTCTCCTTTGTTGGGAGGAGAGGCTCCCAGGGACCTCGTTCGTGCGAGCACACTGGTCGTTCCTGGCTTTTAGGCTCTTGTGAACCGGCGTGAGGAGCTGGGTTCATTCTGCGGCCCCCAGACCTGTCTTGTGTCCCTAGAGTCTGAGAGCTCACCAGTGACCGCTGAGGGTCTTAGAGACCAGTTTCCTGGGTTAGAAGCAGGGACACAGTGTCTGTGGGCTCTGGTCGAATATTCAATTCTAAGCTAAATTCTGTGGTTTCGGGTTTTGTAGCTGCCGTAGGGCCACGTCACCCTGGGTAGTGGCGTCTTCTCAAGACCTCAGACATCAAATCAAAGTGTTCTCTACTCCCATGGGAAGAGGAAGCCCCTGACTTCCATAGGTGGCTTGGGGACAGCTGGTCAGAGCCTGGTTGCCCGTTGCTGTTGTGGCCTCGCTGGCCACGGGTGGCCGATCTCTGCCCGAATCCGTGTACCCCCACAGCCCCACGTGCCGCAGGGGGCCGCACTCCCCAGACTGCACGGATGCTCGGCCCGCGCCCGGGCCCCCCGCCTGCCTCCTCGGGCCCCTCCAGCTGGAGGCAAGACAGTTCTGATGCCTCCTCCTTCTGGTTTAGCTCCAGGACAAACTCGAAAACTGCCTACTCTCAGGTTTTCTTGGCATTTTAAAAGTTGAGGCCGCCTCTCCGAGCCTTCTCAGCATCCTGCCACGTGTCGCATCTTATTCAAATGCCCTAATTGCCACCCGGGCTTCTCAGCGGCTCGTCATCCCAGCCCCTAACTGACAAAGCAGAGCTTCACCTGAGGGCCTCATTATGCTGCCTGCGTTGAGCCAAAAATACCTCCACGGTACCTGCCGACACCCGGGGCTTCCGAGTGACAAATAATTGGGTGAAACAAACACGGGCGTCGAGCAGCTGCCATCGCGCAGGGGGGTCGGCCTGATCGTGTCACAGCACATCTGACACCAGAGAATGACAGCTTTGGGAACGGCACGCTAGTTCCTGCCGCCAGCGAGACCTCTCGTGCAGACCGTGACAAGCAGCTGTCATTTCCGTGCAGGGGAACAGCCGACATCCCGCGGCGGGGCGGGCGAGGGCAGGCAAGCGGCCGGTTCAGAGGGCAGGTGGGGCCGGACGGTGCAGAGAACCTTCTCGAGCTCAGGTGACCATCTGCAGCGCAGGCCTTGAAACCCAGCGCGTCTCTGCAGGTCTTCTTGTGCCTCCGTGGGGACCCGTTCGAGAAAGGGTTGCAGAAGCCGTGTCGGCGCTTCCAGGACAGCACCGGGGGCGTGCGGGCAGGGCAGTGCCCAGCCCCCCAGCCCGGCGCGGCTCCAGATTTCACTCAGAGAATGCGGATGCACCCCCACCCCGGCCTCGGACTCCTCCTCCTCCTGGTGTGTCCTGGGTTGGGCCTTCAGACCCAGGGCTGAGTTTACAGAATCTGGAAGGGCAGAGTCTCTGCTGGCCGGAAGCTCACTAAAACAGAGTTCGTCGGATGGGATTTGGGGACAGCACGGGGTCTGGACCCGCGGTTTTCCAAGGGCGGTCCCTGGACCAGCCCCAGCAGCACCCCATTGAGGAGTAGTCAGAGACACAGAGTGTCCTGTAGAGCTGGAAACTCCAAGGGCGTGGCCCAGCGGGGTGTTTGGAGCAGGCCTGCGGGTGATGCTTGGCCGTGAGGCTTTCGTGAATGCTCAGGTGGTCCACAGAGTTCCCTGGGGAAGCCCACACTCTTCTTAAACAGGGAATAGCTCTCTTCATCGTCCCGCAGCCTTTTCACTTACGTCTGATGTCAGAGGCACCAGATCTGTGGAGGGTCCCACTGCGGACCCACGGTGAGCCTCCGTTGTGCTCTCGTCGTGGATCGCAGCCTTACCCTCTCGGCTGGGACACAGACCCCCTCGCACGCAGGGTGGACTGCAGTGGGGGCCGTAGTATCAAGGGAACCGTTCTTGTGTAATGGGGTTTGGAGCCATGACCTTGGGCCAGTGTCCTGCTGTTACCAGCCAAGCTGACTTGCTCAACCACTTCTCAAAGGCAAACAGTTCTCTCCGGTTCCTGCTTGGCCAACGCTGCCTCCCAGATGGCCGCCTGCCGCCTGTAGGAAGGGTTACCGCGACACAAAACACACAGCCTCGGTAGGCGTGCCGTGATTACCAGTACCTGTTCGTTCAACAAAGTACCGTGCGAGTTCTTCATTATGCTACAATGGCCAGGACCGTGGAGGAAATGGAGAGCAGTGTTCGGAAATCTGCTTTCCTTTCTGAGCGACACCTTGTGAGGTTTTAAGGCTGTATAGTTCTGTTTGCTACACTGGATACCCGCCCCCCCGAAATGTGATACCCTAAGAGGTTTTCCGCAGGTCACCTAAATAGGAAAGCTTTTCTAGATGTCCTTCCCGTATAGACCTCTTCCAGGACGAGGTGTGTTCAGGTCGTGGTTCTCAAACCTTCGCCTGTCTTAGGATCGTCTGGAGGGCTTGTGGGGGCATGGACTACTGGGTCTCCCCGCCCCGGAGCCCTGAAGCATCAAGAACATCAGAATGAGCCCCCACGTAGGCCGTGACGTCCAGCGGCGTATCTACCAGGATTCTGCCACGCTGGTTTTTCGGTGAGAAGGATAGTACGGCAGTATCTGTCCCCTTTCCCTTACTGCGAAGTATTTTAATGTACGTGTCACGGATCACATCAGCCCCTTCCCACATTAGTGGCATCTGTTGAAATGACTTTTCTTGCCTCACGGCCTTCTGTTATCGGACTAACCAAGTACCGTAATTTCGCAGTGAGGAACTCCCATTCTCAGTGCCATGTCCCCAATTGTCCCACAAGTGTCCTTCTACGTGAAGTGTTCCCGGCAGGGTACAGACCAGGGTCACGTAGGACTCGTCGGGGTCTGGAGCCATGCGCCTCTGCCCAGCATCCCTTCTTTCTCAAGTCGGTGACTTGTTGCAAAAGCCAGGTCAACGGTTTGTATGCCGTTCCCCATCCTGGAAGCCCTCGTGGCGTCATTTACGTGATGGCGCTGTCCCTCGTCTTTCCTGTGAGTGCACGTGGGCCCTAGAGCTTTGACTAGATTCATGTCGGGCTTGCTGGCGAGAAGACCCCATAGGCAATGCGGTAAGCTGCGGGCAGCCTCACTTCCAGGAGCCACGACGTCTGGATGGCCAGGTTCTGGCAGTGCCACGGTCGGTTTGGGTCGGAGCAGCCCCATCCCAGCGCGGCCAAGTTCCCCATCGTTCATCCTCTTCCGTCTAATGGCTTGACCCATTGACGGTCCTTGCCTGACCCCGTGTTTCGTTGGAGATGGCAGAAGAGGACTTTTCTCCCGAGCCCTCCTCCCGTTCTGGCTGAGACTCTCCCGGATAGCGGAGCTTGACCTCCTCGGCTCAGCTCTCGGGTGAGCCCCAGTTACAAGCAAAGGAAGAGCGAGGAATGCTTAGTTCTTCGCGCGTGGTTGGGCGTTCTCAGAGCAGGGAGGTGGCGTCCTGCCTAGTGTTCTGTTAACAGGCCCGCACCCTTCCAGGTTCGCGTTTTCTTACAAGAGGCTTAACCCATGTTTTGAATTCACTGAGCATTTTTCTTTAAAGCGTTTATTTATTTATTTGACACAGACAGATCACAAGTAGGCGGAGAGGCAGGCAGAGAGAGAGAGAGAGGAGGAAGCAGGCTCCCCACTGAGCAGAGAGCCCGATGCGGGGCTCGATCCCAGGACCCTGAGACCATGACCTGAGCTGAAGGCAGAGGCTTAACCCACTGAGCCACCCCAGGCGTACCATCCTAAAACTTACTTTTAAACCTTGGAAATGATGTTATAACGTCGAGTCTAAGTGCCTTGATGAAGCGTCTTCCTGGATCCAATCAACTCTTTTGGCATTATCAGATAATCGGGCGACCCTGACCAGGTAATTTCAGGACAGGAACATGAGGCTGTCCGCATAAACGGAGCCTACAGTGCGCACGGATTTTCCTTTGCCGCCTTATTAAATGTATCCCGGGGCCTAGCCACGTAGGTGTTTTCCGCTGTCTCTCCATCTTTCTCGTGAATAAATAAATCTTTAAAAAAAAAAAAAAACCAGCAACAGTGACAACAAAAATACAAATAACAGGTTTCGCCCGGCTGCTGTTTCTTCAGGGACTTAGATAAGCCTCTTGGGGGCACCTGGATGGCATCGTCAGTTAAGGGTCTGACTTGTTTTCCACTCAGGTCGTGGTCTCAGGGTCATGGGATCGAGCCCCCAAGTGTAGAATCTGCTTGAGATTCTCCCTTCCTTTCCCTCTAATGCTCTTGCTCCTGCTCCTGTCTGTCTGTCTGTCTCTCTCTCAAATAAATGGATACATCTTTTTTTTTTTTTTTTGAAGATTTTACTTATTTGACAGAGATCACAAGTAAGCAGAGAGGCAGGCAGAGAGAGAGGGGGAAGCAGGCTCCCTGCTGAGCAGAGAGCCCGATGCGGGACTCGATCCCAGGACCCTGGGATCATGACCTGAGCCGAAGGCAGAGGCTCAACCCACTGAGCCACCCAGGCGCCCCTAAATGGATACATCTTTTTAAACTAAAAACCAAGTAAGCGTTTTCTGATGTCTTTCCCTCGCTCCCCTCTCCTTTTCCTGCAAAATACCTCACTCAGAAGAGAGTGAGCCGTCAGGGTGCTGGGGTGGCTGACTGTGCAGCCCAGGACGGTCCTGCGGGTGAAGCCGACTGCTGGTCACGATGACTGTGGGACCACGGGCCTAACTGGGACTGCCCGGGCAGATGGGGGCGGAGGTACGAGCCTCCTAGTGACAATTCACGCCCTTTCAGTGCCCAAAGTGCCTTAATGCAGGCGTCATGGGAGCGGATGTTCACTGAGTGTGCCCTGTGAGCCAGGCTCGGTCCCGAGCACTTTACAGGGGTGACGCGTGGAGTCCCCGCGGCACCCTGCCGGGGTAGGTGGCATCAACACCATTTTGGCTGAGGACGTGGGCAAGCAGGCTGCCCCCGAGTTCTCCAGCGGGTTCGGCGCCCTCTCCCCGCTCCTGGCTGTGCGGGCCCCAGTGGTCAGGCTGTCCCGAAGGTGTGAGCACTTTCCCGAGTATCCATCCAAACCGCAAGGAAGGGACGGTGTGAGCAGGAATATCACCTTCTAGAGGAGGTGTTTGGTCAGGGTTTTGCGGCTCCAAACGGCTCCTTAAGGGCAGCAAATACCTAATCCTTTTCTCAAACAGCTGGTGGGGCCTGATCAGGGCACACAGGGATTACCCTGGCTGCACGGTTCTCCGAAACGCAGACTGTGTAAATCAACAGTGGAAAAGCCGGTTCCCTCCCACAGGGTGAAATGCTGAGGGTTTTTCCTGGAGCTTTTTCTCACCGCCGTGGTTTCTCACTCCTGGGCGTGATTGAGGATGGAGTCAGCTTGGTGACGGGATCTGCAGCCACAAAATTCTCGATCTCACCGAGGAAATGGGGCTCGGTCTGGGGATCTCTGAGCTCAGGCCTCTCCCGTCTCACATCCTGTGTCCAGGCTCTGTCCCTCTCTGGCTGAGCAGCCGTCCGAAGGGCTTTCCTGCCAGAATCTGAACCATTACCCCATGCAGTTTATTTATTACAGGCAGATCCAACGTTCAACACGAAGCGTTTTATTTTATTTTTTTTTAATTTTTAAATGCCATCACGCCGACAGGGGATTTACTGAAACCTAAACTTGCTTTGTTTGCTGTCAGATTGACAAGACTCACCGAGTTTGAGGAAGTGGTAAGTCCTGGCGCTGCCTCAGGGAACATGACGGTAGGACAGTCGGGTCATTCACGCTGGGCTTTGTCAAAGTCACAGGTCAGCGCAGGTCAGTCTGGGGATGACGCCGGGGAGGAAGGAAGTGGCTGAGCCCTCCTGCCCGACAGAGCTGCCCCAGCCTCACAGCTGCCTTCCCTCGGAGGACCGGCCCTTCGCGGTGTTTCTGCAAAGGGCTGTGGAGGGGAAGGAGGTTGTTGGGACCTTTTTATTGTCTGCGCTCTCTAACACTCCCCACCACCCCCACAAAGCCCAGCTCTCAGCCGGGTCTCTGCCTCCTGTCCTCATCCTCGCCGCCGGACCTCTCCCAGGGGGAGTCCCATCTCCTCTACTCCACACCCACTCTGTGAGCCACCTCGGGATCCCCGCTGGGCTTCTGCTCACTGAGGGATGCCTTCTAGAAGGTTCCCCACCCAGCGCCTGGAGGCAGCACTGCTCGCCCGCTCTCCTTTGCTGAGACAAGCTTGGCACAAAAAGCTTCCCACGTCCAGGCCAAGCTCATGTCGCTCAGGCAGAAGGCGGGCCCCGTGCCGTGTCAGGCGAGGCTGCGGAGAGGTACCTTGTGCCTGGGGAAGTGCAGGGGTCTTTCGTAAGAGCCGCCCGCCAGGCAGTGCCTCCAAGCAGACGTGCAGCTACAAGGGCCGTCAGGCCTCTCCAGTGTCATGTCGCCTGTAAATCCCGATGCTTCTGGTTGAAAACATAGGCCACTTACAGTTTTTGGTCTCTGAGATCTTCTTGAACCTTGAGTTATCCAAGAATAGTAATGGCAGCGCCATTTGCTGAGTCCCAGGTCTGTGCCAACGGGCGTGTTGGTTGGTGTGCCCTTGACCGGTAGGTACATACATGTGCTAATGGGGACAGGAGCCCAGCGGGGCTGTTGGTGTCCCTGTCCTGCGGACGCGCAGAGAGACGACCTGCGGCACGACTGCCCTGCGGTGGAGGCAGAAGGTCGAGCAGGAATGCGTCCGTCCCTCCCTGCTCCTGTCTCGCACTGTGCTGGGGACAACAGCCAGGGACGTGGCTTTGCTCTCCCAGCTCCTGGTGTCCCGGGGCACCCGGGTGTGTGACTCTACAACTGTGGGACCATGACCTACTTCCTTTCTCGCTTTAACTTTCCCTCCACATTTTTTCCATTTTTTTCTTATGTTGCAAAATTATGAACTTGCAGAAAAAGTTCACCCGCTTACCACATTCGCTCTGTCTCCTTTTTTTTGTTTTTGTTTTTGTTTTTAGCTCAATCAGGTCCAAGTTAAAGGTGTGGGAACACTTCAGCATTCATTTCCTGCCGAAGCCCCGGAACACCCCACACCTCAGAGAGTCTGGAATTTTATCTGAAGTTCAGATCGAACTTTCCTTGATTGTCTCTGAGCTGTTTGGGGTGTGTGCGTGCACGGGTTTAAGGAGCGTGCACGGGTTTAAGGAGCGTGCACGGGTTTAAGGAGCGGGCTTTTCTTTTTTCTTTTCTATTATCTGATCAGGGTCATGCATTTGGACGATCTGTCCCTTGAGCCTCTTAAAACCAGATGCAGAACCCCACCCCCGGCTTCACCCTCATGCTCGCCTTTTTAAAATTTTTCAATGACTTTTCAAAGCGTCCAGACTGGTTGTCTTGAAGGGTGACCCTCCATTATGAGTTTCCTCACCGTGACGTTTGACTCGTCACCCAGTCCCTTTTTAAATTGATAAATAATCCTGTTCTCTGTCCGCGTCTCTCTCCCTTGAACTGATGACCCCAGTGTCCCTGGCCCTTTGTTTTGGGTCCTGGGAAGTGGCCGCCTTGGGAAGACGCCGCCCGTGCAGAAACCATGAGGCGTTTGTGGACAACATGTCCGTCGTGTTGGATGCGCCGTCCAGGGGGACTTGCATGAATTTTTGGAGCTCTGGATTCCATTGGAACTTTAGGACCTCCCCCTGCCCCCACACAGCCCTTTTTTTCTTTTTCAGAGATTAATTTTTAGTTGCCCATAGGCCTGAAACTGGCAGACCGCTTAAGGCATAATCTTTTCATTAAAAAGGGATTTAACTAATTAGACTTGACTAATCAAGCTGACAGGTTAATTGATAAGGAAAGTGGGGCTCAGCACCCTTACGGCGGGAGTGAGTGCCCATGACATTTGAACATCGGTCTCTGTGACGAGTTTTTAAATCTTTCTCTGTGTGTGTGTGTGTCCCTTAACAAACGCAAATCTACCTTTCGAATTCTTAAAAGATGCGTGATACAGTTGTGGGTTCCCGATCCGCAGACTGTGACGGATTTGAAGGAGACTTAAAGTGTCAGGTCCTGAAATGTTGTCTTTTTTTTTTTTTTTTTTTTTTTTTTGAAAGCCCAGCGGGCGTCCTCTTGTAATTCGCCTTTACAAGCTAACTTTTGATTTCAGTTTATTTTTTATGTCTAATTCGTTCTGATGTAAATCAGAATGTTGGTTAAGACCAGTAATTTGGTGACCTGTCCGAATTAGAAGAAGGAGTGTCCTGTGGTGGGGGAGGTGAGCCTCGGAGTGGAAAACAGATTTCCTGAGTCCCCTGCCGGGGGTGATCCCTCCTCTACCCCTGGTCCTGCTAACCAGAACGGTTTTCCCCTTGGAACTCTTGCCTGAGGTTTATTTGTTTTATTTTATTTTATTTATTTATTAGAGAGAGAGAGAGAGAGAGAGAGAGATCACAAGTAGGCAGAGAGGCAGGCAGAGAGCGGGGGAAGCAGGCTCCCCACTGAGCAGAGAGCCCGATGTGGGGCTCGATCCCAGGACCCTGAGATCATGACCTGAGCCGAAGGCGGAGGCTTAACCCACTGAGCCACCCAGGCGCCCCTTGGCTGAGGCTTCTGTGTTCATACACATGCTCGTTGAAAAGAACGTAGTGGCCCCTTTGGGTTCAGAGTCCCACAGTTAAACTGGGGACATCAGGTAGCCCCCCCCCCCCAAAGACCTTGAAGATGGCGCAGTCACCTGATCTTCACTCTCCATGGGCTCGGAGAGGCTGGAGCGGCTGCCCAGGGCGGGGGCTGGCAGGTGGCCCACCTACGTCTGACAGAAGACCCCAGAGCCTATACGCTCACCTGCTCTGTCGAAGGAATCACACACACAGCAGGCGTTTCGTCCTCCCACAAAGTACTTCGGGGGCATTTGAAGGAAATTAAGAGGCTCAGATTCCCCCCGGCCCCGAGAAACTGTATTTTAATTTCCTTTCTGAGTTGTAAAGAAAACAAACAAAATACTGCTTTAGCCCCACTTTTATTTGTACTTTCCATTCCAGAAACTCCTCTCGTGCATCCGAGTTGCCCGCAGGTCACTGGCGGCATGAAAGACCGGGGTGTTAGGAGGCATCGCCTGGAAGATAAAATTTCACAGATAACGATCAGGCAGCCCTGAAACTAACATTGTGTTCCTACGCCGTCTGAGGCGACTCCTCTCGTAAAGGGGAAAGTGCCTGTGATTTTGGGGGAGAATGTATTTTGGGGTCTTTTCAGACATTTTCGTGTGTGCTTCTATCAGAGATTTGGGTCCATATCGGGTTGATAACCCTGTGGTTGTGGAAGGCTAATGTCCTCCCCGGATTCTCCGCGTAGAGTCAGCTTAACTAAAAGCAAACTCTCCGGAGAAGTAAGCCATTGGTCTCTTTTTTGGGAAGGAAGACCGGTTGCATTTCCATCTTGAAATTCTTTGTTAGGCCCTAAACACCGAAACGTGATGGATAGGATTTAACCCAGGTGGGTTGTTTTCCCGAACCCCGTACATTACACAATCCATCGCCTCCGTGACCAGACGCACCACTGACGTGCTCGTGTCTCTGCAGGGCAGGGAGGGAAGACTGCCGCTTCGTCAGATCACTGTGTTCATCGCAGGACACGTGTGTATTTCTAAAACATTAAAATGTGTATGGGGTGGGGTGTGTGTGACAATGAGGAGAAGAATGTCTTAGAAATGAAGAACCGTGGTACGAACGCGCGGCGTATTAGGTCACGTTTTATAATTTGTCTGCTTGAACTGTGATTTATAGGTCTTTAGAGAAAGAGGGCAGAGGGTGAGCCTTTTAGTGAGAGAAACGACCTTCCCTCCAAGACTGAGACCCGATTCAGTTGGACTTGGGAAATGCTTTACCCTTTGCGTCTAGGGTAGACTACCCTTCTTGGGAGTGAGTGCTCCAGCGGAACAGGTGGGGACACCCGTTGTCCGCGCCCCACAGAAGCCCGTTTGACGTGTCATCAGCTTGGAACATTCCACCAGCGAGGACGGTCACGCCCCATCCTAAAAGGAGGCCTTGAGTAGAGCGGAGATCAGAGTGGCAGGGCATGACGTGTCTGTAATAAGAGCAGCCATTTAATGGAATTATGTTGTGAGAATGAGGGAGGTTGGGGAGCCATTCTCTGGTCCCCGTGCTCTGTCGTGACTGTCAACACCAAATACACTTTTATTCTGCCGACGCCTGCGGGTTTTCCGTTTGGCAGACTTCATGTGACGCGTGATGAAACAGTGACGTTCCACAAGAGTCCTAAATCTGTCGCTGGTGGGGATTGATGTCTCCCAGTGAGGAGTGCTGTGATTTCAGCCAAGGCCTTGGGTTAGGGTTGAGGTTCTTGACCTTGGGTTGACCTTGGGTTAACAGGGTGACGTTCTGCGTGTTTGCAGTCAGTGGTGCAGGAGAGAATTGGAGAGCTCAGAAGTAGCCCCCTTCCTCCCATTTGAGATAAAGGCCAAATTTATCAATCCTATACGGTGTGTCTCTTAATTGTGCTCAAGTTGAGATAAGTTTGGGGGAAGAGAGGAAGGTGTGCAGCTGGGCTGTTTTTATTAGAAGTCAGGATTTGTCATGTTCAGGTTTGGGATGTGAATTTAGAATTTTTATTCCCATTTTAAGAAAAGGGGAAAGATGGTGGAGGAGTGATTTGGAAGTGCCGTTAGAAACCCGTGTTTACGTTCTCGTGAGGGCGACATTCCAGGGAGCGATCTGGAATCCTACTACACATAGATTTGAATGAAAAGTGGCATTTCTTGAGAAATCATTACATTATTGACACATACCCCGTCATTTGAATTAGTTGCTATGTGGGAATGTACTAAACTTCGAAACATTCTGTCATGTATACACAGTCTGGGTTTTTTTTAGCGTGTTGACATTTCCTATCAAAATGGTATATGTTGTTGGCCTTCTCGAATTTCTGTGTCTCAAAATACTAACCGTCGGAGGAAAACAAAGAGGCAGAAACACAAACTCCGTGAGCAAACACAGCGTGGTACAGACGCGACCTTCTCACCACTGATCCCAGAAATGTTGAGAAGATACAATCTTAAGTGTCGAGAAATCCAGAGGCCCTGTCCAGCTTACTGCTGTGGGAGCACCCAAGACCCCTTAATCCCCCAGTTTAGAGGCTCACGCTGTCAAGTCAGCGAGGCTTGAACACAATAGCATCTTCTGGAACCCGAGTGACCTCTATTGAGAGTGGATCTTGGGCTTTTGTTCTTTTGAGAAGCAGGTGCAGAGGATAACACGCCAGATTATCTTACTTGAAAGCGTCTAAGAGCCAATCCCCCTTCCTCATTCCCTTTCCGCCCGGCTTTTGTAGCGTCTCAGCAGGTGGGTTCTCAGGGCAGGTACCTGGGAAGCCCGGGCGGCCCGCTCTCCCCCGTTCTCCGGCCCCGGCTTTCTGCCCTCACCCTCCTGATGGGTGTGTAGGGTAAGCAAAGGCCGAATATTAACATCGCTGCCCCAGTGACTTCTCCGAACCTGTGCATTGTCTACGGGGAGAGAGATGCCGTTTCCAGCGCCCCTTGTGGGGGTGGGGAGGTGCTCACCGGTGCTGAGCAGGTTAGGCCGTCCCCCCGGGCCAGCGTGCGGGAACCTGCCCGTTCCTGCAGGGAAGCGGCCGTCGTGCCCAGGTGTGCACTCACATTTCTGCCGCACCACGCGAAAGGCGTACACGGCCCTAAGTGTTAAAGCCCCAGAAGCCTGTTTATCACGGGACGTTTGTAAAACTGAAGTTTCAGAGAGTTACAGTTTGTGTCTTCGGGAAAAACAAACCAAAAAATCCAACAACCAGCTTTCTTAGTCCTCTGACGTGACCTGAGATCTCTGCCTCAGGTTTAGAAGTCGGCGTTCACTCTCAGACCTGATGGGACACGCGGAAAGCCTCCGCCCAGGCATGCGTTTGCTTCTGAAGCCTTCCCCGGCCCGGAGAGAGATGGAAAAGAGGCTCAGACGTTGGCTTTGTGGTGTTCAGTAGCACAGAAGGATCTGGAAGGGTTCCTGCACCAGTTTACACAATTTGAACTGTAAAAGGCATCTGGCGTTTTGTAAGCTGGAACTTGAGAAAGACAAACCCCTGAAAGCAGTCATTAATTTCTTCTGGGGAAAAGAGGCTCTTCGCTTAAAGAAGAAGAGAAGAAATCTTAAAGATAGTCAAGTTATCCAAGCCATATACTGGACCTAGTGAAGGGAAAATGCATATGGTTTTATCTGTTCACCTGCCTCCCTTCCTGGTGGGACGCCGGCCCTTCAGCCCGGCCGCGGTTCCTTGAAGACCTCTCGGCCCATCAGCGAAGGAACGGACCAGGCCATGCGAACTTGGGGGTTCTGGCCTGGGTTCGCGTTTGCTCTTGATTTCAGCATAATTTGAGGGAAAGCTTACATACAGAAACACAGAAATAATTTTGTTTGCTTTGTGGTGCTGTCCTGATACTTGGATTTTAATGGCTTTGTTTCAGGTTTTAGAAAGCAGGTGTTCTTTTGTTTTGTTGTTTTGTTGTTGTTGTTGTTGTTTTTACAGAAATGCTTTATGCCGGCCAAAGTTACAAGAGACTCCTAAATTTATCTTTAAAGGATGGGGTTACTGTGGTTTGGGGAGTAGCACCATCTTTTTGAAAAACTTGGTGGCAGAGACCCTCTGAGGGTCTGAGACGGTTGGACGGAGCCACCCAGACGGAGCCCTGTCCCTTCCAATGCCCAGCTAGAACCTTCCTGTGCAGGTTCTGCCTTGGACCCTCTCCGTAGTTGCGATCTTACAGAAAAAGCGAGATTTGTGTTTCCATTGTCGTGCGTGGCCGGGGTAAGGAGCGCTAAGACGTTTTGCGTGTTGACTCCTGCATTAACTTGCTCCCTGATCAAAAGAACCCGGTCCCCCCAGTTACCCTGAACTGCTCTTTCTCCCCAGGGCCTGGCTTGAAAGGGAAGCCCAAGCCCAACCTGGGGGCTGGTTCAGCAGCGGGAGGAGCCCCTTCTCTGTTCTCTGTGAACCTAAGGCTGCTCTGCCCTTGGGGTGGGGAGGGTGTTGGGTGTGATGTTACAAAAAGAGGGGGCCGATGGCCACACCTTCCGTCTCCTCTTTCTACTGGTGCACTTTTTGGAGCTTGCATAGATCTCTGAGGTGGGCGTGGGGACCCTGTGCAGGTGGTGACCAGAGCCATCACTGGGCCAGAGGGTCAAGGGTGCCGTTGACGGTTAATGCCTCAGTGTACCCCCCAGTGCTCCCGTCTCTGCCCCTGCACCTCCCCTCTCCTGGTTCGTTCCTGGTGAGGAGCACAGCCCCTCCTACCCCACCGCAGGGCTCTCAGGTCGAGCCCAGCCTTTGTGGGGACCCCCCACCCCACACTCCCCCCTTCCCACTCCTCCTGAGGCCCAGTTCCTGTTGCCTGCTGAACCCCCGGGGGCTTCCACACTCCGTCGGAGAACTTAGCGTGAGACTCTGGTTTTTGTTTTAACCGGTTTTTCCACTGAGAGACCCTTCTGGGCAGGGCTTGGGGCGTAGCGTCTCCGCAGATTCCTGGGTTCAGGCCCTGAGACCCAGCGGTCAGCAGCGGTTGAACGATCGGTTGTGAACCGTGATGTGCTGTTGGTGATGAGACCGAGAGACAATGTGCTCAGTTCCTGACGCTCTGAAGACCTCCGAAGCGCGGAGAGGCCGGGCCTCCTGCATGCTCCTCTCCCGGAGACTTAGAAGCTGGAAACTCGTCGTGACTGGGCCTCTCCTGCCAGCCCAAGGCCACGAGCTTTTAGTAACGTCTCACTGAAGATTGTGCGACCCTGGGTGCCCGTCAGGAAGCAATAAGTAGCAAGAAGACACCCATTGCTTGTTATCGCAGTAGCGTTCAGGTGCCACAGAATTCACTCTGTTAAGGTGAATAACCCAGGTTTTTGTGTAATCACCAAGGTGTGGAGCTGTCCGCGCAATCCTAGAACACTCTCTTTACACCCACAGACGTGGCCTCCCCAGTCCTCACATGCCCCTCAGCCTGAGCCGACCACTAATTTATTTTCGGTCTCTGCGGAGTTCTCTGTTCTGGATTTTGTAGGAACGGAGTGTAGTATGTGGTCTGCTGGGACCGATTTCTTTTACGTCCGCCCGTCTTCGGGGCTCACCCGTGTTGTGACCCGTATCTGCACTTGGTTTTTTTGTTGCCCTCTCACGTTGACTGTTAGAGCTGAGCCACGTCTGGTGTGCGGGTTCCTCGGGGGAACATTGGGTTGTCTCTCTAATAGGAAAGTTGCTGCTGTGAACATCCAGGCACAGGTTTTCGTGCGGGCGTACGTTTTCCTCTCTCGGGTCTATATCCGGAAGTGGGTTGGTTGGGTTGCCCATCTGTCATGTCAGGTCTCTACCTGGAAGTGGGTTGGTTGGGCTGTAGGAGGCCACGGTTAGCCTTCCGTGGGACTGCCTGACCACCTTGCAGCGTGAGTGCTCCTGTCTTCCTTCCCACCGGCAGCGTGGGAGGGTTCTCGGCTCTGCACGCTCCGCCAGCCCTGGCCCCTGTCCCCCCGTCTGGTGACCGCCGTCCCAGCGGGTGTGAGGCGGCTGTGATTTGCACTTCCCTGGTGGGTCATGACGTGGAACATCTTTTCATGGGCTAGCTTCTTCTTTGGAGAAATGCCTACCTACGCTTTTGTCCACTCTTAACTGGGTGATCTGCCGTAATTCTGTTACTGAGCTGTGATCATTCCCTTCTTCTAAAGCCATTATGTATTCCGCATCCTAAACCCTCATCATCTCGCTGGTGAGCAAATGCCTCCTCCACCCTGTGGGCTGGCCTTTCCCTTCCTAGAGAATGTCTTCTGAAGCCTTTTTGTTTGGTTTTGCTTTAGTTTAAGGAGACCGAACTGAAGGCTGACTGCTGCGTCTGCCCCCTTCGGCGCGGAGTCGTTCCAGGCGCTGTGCCCGCGCCGCCCCACTGTCCCTCCTCTCCTCTCTCTTTCTGCTTCTCACGCGGACATCGTCCCCAGCAAGGATCTCGAGACTGAGAAGAGCACAAAAGCCGTACACCCTCTTCCATCTCATTTTTGACTCCATTCGATTTCTTCTGTCTGTCTCTCTGTCCCTCTGTCTGTCTCTCTGTATGTTTGTGTGCGCGTGTGCGCACACACACACACGCATGCACACAAACAGGCAACTTTACTCTGAACCAGTTGTGGGCGGCTGCACCACTGCACAAATCACGGCCCTTCGGGGCCCTGGAGTTCACTGGGTACTTCGGAGAGCAGGGATGGCCTCCCGGTTGACCGCGGGGCGCTCAGCAACCTCAGCGCGTCTCCCGCAGATGCGATGCTTCTGTCTAATCCACTCTCCAGCCTTATCAGTGGACACAGTGACCTTGAGGGCCTCTTCCTCCTGCAGGACAGGGCCCAGTCTGGGGTTCATCGTTGTGTTGGAATACGAAAATGAAGGCCCGTCCGCCTGCTGCCTCGGCACATGCCGGGACTAGTGTCTGGGCTCCCTTTGCCTCCACGTCAGAATTTGCCCCCGACCCCGACTGCGCCACGCTCCGCTCGGACTCCTCCCCTCCGGGCACTGAGGTGTGGCCAGGCCCATCTCCTCCCGCCAGTGCTCTGTGCCCAGACCCCAGCCTCCCACCGTGGGCAGCTCTCCGCTCCTGGAAGGTCTGCTCTCCCGACCGGAACGTAGGTGAGGGAATTCCCTTCGCCTGGTGACCTGTCACCCGTCCTGCCGGCTTCTTGTTTAACCCGCTTGCTCCTTCCCCACGAAGAGGCGCAGGCCGGCCCTGCCTTGCCTCCAGCTCCCCTCGTGTTTCTTACTGCCAGACCCCAAGCTCTGAGTTCTAGCAGCCGTCTCAGGGTGGCCCAGAAAAAGCAAGCAGTGTTGCCCCAAACAGGTGCAGAACCCGCTCGGACTACATTAGGAACCACACACTCCAGTGCATGACGCGTTACTGCTTTCCAAGTGCTTTCTCGTTTGTGTGGTTGCGAAGCCCATTTTTAGTTCTCGCTGTTCCTAGCAAATGCGTGAAGTCGACAGGGCACGGGTGGTCTCCGCTGTGTCCCCGAGGAAACCGTGTTCGGAGGCCGCCCCTCGCCCCGGGCCAGGCAGCCGAGCGGCCGTGGAGGCAGGCCTCACACCTGGCTTCTCCAGTTTCCCATCTTCTGCCATTTCCACGGGGCTGCACATCCTAATCACTTTGTTAATTAGAACTCAGTATTACGGGTTTGGTCGAAATTGGTTTATGCACCATTCAAGAATAATAAACATTTACACCCTCGGTTTTTAATGATCTGAGACAGCAGAGAAGTATAGAGAAAGGTTAGCCTCCCGAACATCTAATTCTGCAAAGGAGGGACACAGGGAAATCTCCGTCTGCAGAAGTAGGGAAGCCCAAGGGCACCTTTGAAGGGATGTTTCTCAGGACTCTGGAAGACGTAGAGCGAGCGCGGTTTAATAATCACAGTTTGTTCCAGTCCACGTCCTGGAATGTTCCTGTTGCATAAACAGAACATTCTGTGGAGCTCGGAAAATCTGTTGCACACAAATGCTCTACGATCCTGAAGATGCCAACTGTCTGATTTTTCTCCCAATAATTTTGATTTCGTGTGGAAGTTTTCAAACATACAGAAAAAACCGCGAGTGTTATGTGGTGGACACTGTGCCCTTCCCCGCTCCGGCCCCCGGCCCCAGCCCCCCCAACACCCCTCCCCCCCGGTCTGTACTCCGGGTTGGTTGGCTCTCTGGTACCCCCCCCCCCCCCCCCCGGTCTGTACTCCGGGTTGGCATCTCTCTGCGTTCCCTCCCTGCGGGGTAAGTCCGTGGTCCTTAAGCATCTTTGCCGTTTTGGACGGAAGTGACTGTCGAATCTTTTTTGGGCCCCCTTACCTTTTATTTCGCAGAACACTTCCCAACGTCAGGAACATAGGGCTGAGCTGACAACAGGGGTCTCGAGGCCCAGGCTCGCGTCTCTGGAAAGCCCCCTCCGTGTGCCGGGCTTCCGGTTATGCTCGGCCTGTCCAGATCTCCCGACAGCCCCAGGAAGAGTCTGTGCGGAGATGCTTGTCCCCCTCACCGAAGCGTGTTAAACCCGTAAGGAAGCTGTCCCGGAGTGAGGCTCGGTGGGGCTTAGGTCTGACCGGACACGAGTGTGGGGACTGGGGGCGAGCTCAGCAGGGTGGGACGGGTAGGGTCCCAGAGTCGCCTCCTGCTCGCTGGAAGTAAGACCCCACGCTGGGCCACCCCGTGGATTAGCCCGTGTCCAAGAACGGAAGATCAGGCCACATGATAACCGTGAAGGTCCCGACTTAATTTGGGCTGTGGTATAATATCTCGCTGAGTCCTTTGATCGCCTCTTCAAGGTTCTCAAACTCTGCTCATCGCCGTCTCTGTCTCTTTCTGCGACGGATGCGATGACCTCTCAGGCGGTTTCGAGGCATAAGAAGGGTTGCTCGAACGCCTCGTAATTATCGAAACTTCAATTACGTGTCGCGCTGTGGAAGGTTAAGGAAGAAGTGTTGGGTGTGTTAAGGCAGGAAGGGGGGTAATTATAAGCTTTCGGGCCAAGGTCAAGAGAAGATGTAGATCTGGGGGAGGAAACGGGTCTGCAGTCCGTCCCTCTGGTGGGGGTCACGGCCGGCTCTCGGGCTGAGTGGCCCTTCCCTGAGAATGAAGCCTTGCCGGACTCGAGCCGAGACAGACGGCCCCTGTAAGTGGGAGCCTGGGAGATGCCTCTTTGGGTTCTGGGGTTTTGGGGGGGTTGGTTGGGGGGGGGGCATCAGGAAGGCGTTACCTTCCCTGGATCGTTGTGAAACCCAGAAACAAGCAGAACGAAATGGACTTTGGAAAGGGGAAGGACGTGGGACACGGCAGCTCCCCTGGCTTTGTCCGCAATGTCTCCAGTGCGGTTTGGGAAGCTGCGGCAGTCATTCCGGAGAGGAGGAGGAGGAGTGGTGAAGGGCAGGAGAGCTGCGGCTTCCAGGCCAAGGTCGGCTTCCTGGCACTGACCTCCTGGGGGTGGACGGCCTTGTTGGTTTTGGAGGGATCTTATGAAGGACCCGAGCTTCGGCCTTTGAGCTGAGGACTCTAAGGAGAGTTTACCTCCCAGGCAGGGGACTGGCAGGTGCATGGACCGGTCTGCCTTCCCCCATCACCCCCCTGCTCCCCGCCACGGGAGGGATCCATCAGTGCCCTAAGTTCTTCTCCCTGAGCCGAAGCCCATGGGCTTTACTCTGGTGTTTGTGTTCTCCTGAAATCCCCCTCTTGAAAGACGAAGCGCTATGAGGTGGGAAGGAACACGGTCTCAGAAAGCCCGCAGGGAAGGGAAGGGGAAACCCAGCACAAGCACTTGGAGCGAGGCCGAGCCCACCCAGACTACAAACCTCGGAGAAGTAGGAGGCTTAAGAAAGGGCGGGCTGTTGAATTACGCTAAATATTACGTTCATCTGAGCTAATTTGGAAGTTTGTAGATCGTGACCATCAGAATTCGCACCTGACTGAGGGGCAGGGCAAGTGCAGTTTGGAGGAGGAGGAAGTGGCCACTTTCCTTCATTTACCTGGGGACGTAGCTGGAATATTTTGAATATCGTGGTCCTGATCATCTGGATACTATCGCCTGTCAACAGATGATGAAGTTACGGGTTATCTGAAACCCTATTTTCATGTAAGACTGTAACGGAGGCTGTAAGAGCCTCTATAAACCCCAACAGGAATGAGAGGAAAGATTACTCAGCAGGTGAGTAGATCCTCATCACACATCAGGACAAATTTCAGATGAACTAACGAGGTAAATCTACTCCCCTCAACACAACCAAAAGTTGCTAAACCGGCATTAAAAACCCAGAGCGCAGAGATCATTTTGAGGAGGAAGAGACGTTATGGAAACATACTTCTGGTGTCCAGTGATGCGGGCGTTGCAGGGAAATGTGAAATATAAGCATCATTGCATTGCTGATTGTTTTAGGTCTTTGGCAATGAGTATTGTTGCTTTTAGTTTTCCAAAATTAGTGATGAGGTTGGAATATTTTTTTAGATCTGTGTATTTATTTGTTTGCGAGAGCACACGTGCACGAGGGGGAGGGCAGGGGGAAGGAGAGACCGTCTCAGGCTGACTCTGCACTGAGTGCAGATCCCACTTGGGTGCTGAGATCACGACCTGAGCCAAAACCAAGAGTTAGGGGAGCCTGGGTGGCTCAGGTGGTTAAGCATCTGCCTCTGGCTGAGTTCATGATCTCCGGGATCAGGGATCGAGCCTCACGTCGGGCTCAGCGGGGAGCCTGCTTCCCCCTCTGTGTCTGCTAATCGCCCTGCTTGTGCGCTCACTCGCTCGCTCGCTCTCTCTCTCAAATAAATAAATAAGATCTTTAAAAACAAAACAAGAGTCAGACATGCAACCAACTGCACCACCCAGGCACCCTGATGTGCTTGGAATATTTGTTGAAGAAAAATCTGTTTGTGATCTGTATGTTTTAAGCTCATCCATATTTTTAGAAGCGTCAGGTCAGGGCTTTTTATGCCTCGTTGTTCATCCATCCGAACAAGACGGCTTACGGGGGACTGGTTCTGACGGATGGGTCATGGGTCGAAGACTTCGTCACGGCGAAGAGGGCGCCGGGCGGGGACCAGTGACCTGTGCTGGAGATGAGAGATGCCCCCGCTGTTCTCAGCGTCCCAAAGCCAGACTCTCAGACTTGTATTTCCCGTTTCGTGTACTCGAAGGAGACTGTTTGTGCAGAGTGCATCTCTGACTGCTAGAAAGATCCAGACATGGCCGAGATTGACTGCACAGCGGAGTCCTACACATGCCCTCTGTTCTCGGGCTGTGTCTCCTCAGCCCTCCGCCGCCTTGTAAATCACGAGCCCTCACCAGCGCTCTCCGCCATTCCACCGCACGAGCAGAGAGAAAGGTCTTACTGTGCACTCAGTCCCTCCGTGCGCCAAGCCTTACTGTCCAAACGGACGGAAACAGTGAGCACAGCTGCTCACGGGAGAAAACTGACCGTCTTTTTCCTTGGCCGATGCGCGTCCGGTGGAGAGCGGAGGGAGCGGTGGCAGATCGGAAAGGCAAGAGTTAAAGGAACCAACCGTGGATAACGTTGGCAGGCCCTGCGCCCACCGGAGTGTTGGGGCACCGGTGTTTTCGGCCAACCTTTCGGCCTCCGCCTGACAGTTCTGTGCCTTAAGCACCAGGAGGCAGAAGGAACACCTAGAAAACGAGCTTTTCCAATGTTGCATCTGCTAGAAACCCTCCAGTGGAGATTCTGCAGAGTTCCTGGCATCAAAATGGAATCAGAAGGTCATGTTTCTGGTTATGAGTCCTCGGAATTCGTTTTTGAGGCCCAGTTTGCGCTGACGTTTGTGGTGGGGGATCAGGTCACCCTAACCTTTGATGTCCGGTTCCATCTCATTCATAGGGACTTTCGGAGAAGGGAGAGTTGCCGGAGTGGACCCCGTTTCGCTCTACTGGTCTGCTGCTTTGTGCCTCCTTTATTCTCGAGGAGGGGACACGTCCCGAGAGAAAAGCAGTAGCCAGGAGGGGTCCCCAGAAGAGGTTCTCGTTCATCTGTTTCAGAGCCCCAGGCTCTCAGGTAACCTTGAAGAGGGGAAAAGTCATTGCCCCTTTTATTGATGTTGTGATTAGCAGTAAAATATTATAATACAGATAGGATTACGCTGCAGCCAATTAGCAATAAAGAGAAGCATTTTGATAGACAAATTAATTAGGTTTTAAAATTTAGGCAGAGGCAGTTAACAAAGATCCCTACTGACCGCCTCTGCTGAGGACGTTTGTGAACGAACTTGGACAGACGGAGTCCGTAAGCCGTAGGCTGAGGTGAAGGGCTGTGGCCGAGCTACGGGCAGACCCCCGGGGGTGCGGTTAGGAGGCATCGCAGCATTGGGGGCCCTTCCGCAGACTTGCCCGAGAACTCAGAAGTGAGGTCGTCCACGTCCCAGTGTTCTCGAGGGAAGCCCCGGACATCGGGTCGTGAATGTGCGAACGTTCTCGTGCCTTTCTCTCCGCGGGGCGAGGGCGGGGAAGGGAACCCCGGACGCTGCTCACTGCCTTGTTGTTGCTGTTGTTGTCAGCGGAAGTCCGGTTAGCACACCGTCCCTTCGTTTCAGGAGGGTAACGGGTAACGTACTGATGTCCCAGCTCTACTGCATGTGACGGTTCCTTCGCTGCGTTTTTATCCTGGTGCTGGAGCCCATGACCCTCAGGGCGGTCACGTCTTCTCGGAGGGACGGGTGTCACTGCGGGAACAAATGACGAGATTCCGTAGAAGCGCTCACAGAGACTAGTGGTTTTTTGGGTTTTTTGTTTCGTTTTGTTGGCACATACGGACATGTTGGGTCATTTTCAGTTGGGGGCATGTGTCACGTACCTGCGTGTGCAAAGCCGCGTCGCTGTGAGGCAGGCGAGGAGAACCGGCGCGCAGCATCCTGTCCCCGACTCAGGAGGTGATGCTCGCTGGTCTGCGGCGCAGGGTCCCAGGGCCACGTCCCCGGGAGCCGCGGGGACAGTCCAGGGGGCAGCGGCGGGTGGCCTCGTGCGCCTTAGGGGTTCTCTTACTGCGCCTCTCACCGTCGGCCGGGAAGGAGCGCGGAGCTGCCGTCCGGTGGATTCTCTGGTCCCAAAGATGCGGGAGCGCGCTCGTCCTCTCGACCCGAGGAGAAGCACAGAACTCGAGGTCCGCCTCCCCGCCCCCACTCGGGGAGCCCCCCTCCCCCGGGGGAGTTCCAATGTGCTCTGGACAAGGGTCCAAAGCCTTTCCCGCCCCGCCGTGGAGAAACTCCCAGCAGCCTGTGACCTGGCAGGATCACGGTCCTCGGATGCTGCTGGAAACAGAGGGGCCCCAGGCGATCTGTCTCCCCCCCCCCACATCGGCCCTGGACGCCTCTCACCGAGGGGGGCCTGCAGCACCCACACCGGAAGCCTCTGATCCAGAAGCAAATCTAGACCCGCCCCCACCAGCCGCTCGCCCTGAGCTAGAATGACTTGTCCTTGAAGACCTTACCTGACAACTGCCCCGGTGGCCGCGCTGCTGTACGTCCCCAGCCGCGGTGCGCGAGGCTTCCCTTCTCCCCACGACCTCACCAACGCTTGTTGTTTCTTGTTCTTGACCGGAGCCGATCGGACCGGTGTGAGGCGGTCGCTCGTGGTTCTGGTGGGTCCGTGGTTGGTGGGAGCGTCGTACGGGCGTAAGACAATTGATGGGTCACCTGCGGGTCCCTTCCTGACCTCGTCCTTGGGCTTTTTGTTCTTCTTTAGTTTATAGATTCTTTATCTGTCAGAAAGCACCTGCAGCACGGTTTCAGCTCTGGTTGAGAGATGGAGAACAGTGGCCTCCCTTACAATCACAAAGCTCATTTTTTTTTAAAGATTTTATTTATTTATTTGACAAACAGAGATCACAAATAGGCAGAGAGGCAGGCAGAGAGAGAGGAGGAAGCAGGCTCCCCACTGAGCAGAGAGCCCGATGTGGGGCTCGATCCCAGGACCCTGAGATCATGACCCGAGCCGAAGGCAGGGGCTTTAACCCACTGAGCCACCCAGGCGCCCCACAAAGCTCATTTTTAATAAGTGGAATCACAGAGTCTTTTGGCCGGAGAGCTCTGTGAAAGATGACTCTGGACTTGGCCTTTCGTCTGTCTTCTGTCTGTAGTCTCCTCACCAGGTGTTCCCGGAGCCTGTTCTTGAACACCCCTGGGACACCATCCCCGTTTTGGCTTAGAAAAGTCTCATTTCTGTTGGGCCCAGGTCTGTTTCCCACATCGCGGTTCCCCCTGGAGCCATGTCATACCTGCCTAGCTCCTCCCCTGTCCGGGCCCTGTAGGACAGCAGGTCTCCTGCCCGTCTCCCTTCCCCCGGTGTGCATCCGCTGCCGAGAAGACAGGGCTTCGATGCTGTTCGCCGTCCTTTGAATTCATTCCAGCCCATCCAGGGCCCCGGCAAGGAAGGTTTGCAGAGCCTCGTGGGTTAGGATTGCTTCGGGCCGATTGGAGCTTGCTGCGGAGTGCATGGAGCCCCAGCCCTTCTCAGACACGGGAGAGGAGAGGCGAGGCTTAGCGGACCCAGTTTTCAAAAGTCCTGACAGTTTTAAGTACACGCTTAACAGTGCGTGCTACGGTCCCTTTCTTTTCGTCGTGGAACCCATCATTGACTTAGGCTTGTTAAGCTTTGGGGATTCGTACTTCTCTTGTTGGGCGTCAGTCCTTCCTTCCTCGCAGACTGCAGGGGACTCGGATGCATTAGAGCTCTGACCGCGTCGCCTTGCGGCTGCCTGTGTCTTTACTCAGTTCAGATGCGAGTCCCACCAGGACAGGAGCCGCACTTGTCTGCGTCTCCCTTCTCGCTCCCACTCTGGGCTGCGAGGCGGTATGCTTCCAGTGGCTCTGCGGGGTGACTGAGTCAGGAATATCCCCTCTCCGCCTCTGCACACCCGTAAGTGAGCTCATCAGTAAGTACGTCGCAGAGGACAATGCCGGACGCCGTCCGCAGCCGCTTTCCTGGGACGGACGGCTGTTGCGTTCTCTGCAGGACAAGGTTCTCAATGTGATGAGTTCCCGGAACCGAGCCATCAGCTCTGCCGTGATGCTGCGCACACGCTCGTGAAAATCACCGTGCGCCGTGCGCAACGGCAGAATTGTGGCTGGAGGGCCGAGGGGGAAATGGGTTAGGAATATAAGAATTGCTTCACTCCCGGTTAGCTGGTTGTTCTGGGTTTTGTTTTTTAAAGGTAGGAGCCTGACAAAATAGTGACTTAGTTGTACACGTGTTAAATGCAGGAAAGAAGTGGGGCTCCTGGGGCGCCTGGGGCTCCGTCGGTCCCCCTTCGGCTCAGGGTCCTGCTTGTGGGGCGTCGGCTTGTCCCTTCCCTCCACCTCGCCCCTGCTCATGTGGCTCGTGCTCTCGCGCTCTCGCTCAAATAAAATCTTTTTTTTAAAATGGTTCAAAGGGGCACCTGGGTGGCTCAGTAGGTTGAAGCCTCTGCCTTCGGCTCAGGTCATGATCCCAGGGTCCTGGGATCGAGTCCCGCATCGGGCTCTCTGCTCTGCAGGGAGCCTGCTTCCTGCTCGCTCGCTCTCTCTCTCTCTCTCTCTCTCTCTCTGCCTGCCTCTCTGCCTATTTGTGATCTCTGTTTGTCAAATAAATAAATAAAATCTTAAAAAAAAAAAAAGTTTCAGAAATACGTAAGTGCAACAGTAAACGTGGCTCGTACCTTGAGAAAGGCCTGAAGGCAGCCTTAGAAGAGGATGTTGGAAGGGTCGCGGCTCGTGAGTCCCCGTGAGGGGAGTGGAAAGTTGCGACTCCGGGTGTGGACCGTGAGCCCAGGTCGCCGGCAGGTGTGCCAAGTGTGCACAGTCCACGAATTACCTGTGCTTGGTTCAGCCCGCCGCGGGTCTCCGCGTTCACCCGGTGCCCCTCGCAGAAGGGACGCGCACGGGCAGACCCAGCGTTCACAGTGGAACACATCCCTGTTTCAGAACGAGGGGACGAGCCGCCGTCCTGTTTCTCGCTCGCTCGGTGAACACCTCGGTGCTTCGAGTGTTCCCGGCCCCGGGAGCGTAAAGCCGCACACACCGTGGTGCCGCCCCCGTCCGGAAGTTCTTAGACTAGTTGACTTTCATCGGGAGGCATGACAGCAAACATTAGAGATAGACGCGGCTCCTCCTGCCACTTTCCAAAGTCCCCTTCCCCTAGAAGGGTCATTTTCTAAGTCTGGTCCCTTGGGGCAGTGGCAGACTTCTCTAAAGTTTGGGAGGTGGGGTTTGAATGGCTTCCTCTTCGGTTCGTCCGTTCCAGACTTGGTTTCTCGAGGAACAGCGTAGAGGACAAACTTGTGTTTTACCCACCCCGGTTTCTAGTCTAAAGATGAAATTTCACCTTCTGTCCTTTACCCAGATGTGACGTGTCGGTGGCCTTACCTGAAATAGGCCACTGTGCCCGTGTAAACACAGACTCTCAGAACGAGAAGGAAGCCCAGAAATCGGGAGGCCCAGCCTCCTCTTAGACGAGGAAATCGAGACTCTGAGAGGCGAAGGGATTGACTCCAAGTTATTGGTTAGTTAGGGGCAAACCCGAGATGCGAATCCAGTTGATTTCTGAACTCTGATATGTTGCCTCTCCACACTGTGTCCTACGGCAGATACCAGTTCTCTTCATTTAGGGAGAAGTCTAAGTCGGGCCACCTGGGACACCCTGGCCAGTGTCCGCTCAGGTCTTGATCTCAGGGTCTTGAGTTCAGGCTCGCGATGGGCCCCACACTAAGCCTGGAACTTACTTGCGTACATACGTGCATACACACACACATAAAATACACGGAACTTCTGGGATTTCAGCTTCTCCATGTACTCATGGGGTTGTAGCGATCTGGTCACCAGTCGTAAACACACGCCCCACTGTTTTCTTAGTGTTTCTTCCCACAGTCTGGTACCACCCAAGCCCGCGAAGGTACGTCTGCTTCAGACCACACGCTCCACAATTACGTCTTTGCTGGGCAGACAGAAAACTGTTTCTTTGTGCTCAGAAACATTTAAGCATTTGCCGCGAACTGATCTGGGGTTTTGAAGGGAAAATACGGCTGGTTGTGTTTGTGGAATCTGGGGTGCATTTTACGGAGGATGACGATTTTATTGCCTCCAGGCAGGACTCGCTTTCTTTTCCCGTTGGTGGGTCTTGTTTTGTTTACATCTGCTCCCCCAGGCCCCAACACTGACTGACGGGACATTCGTGGTCTTCAAGACCCATCGGCCTTGGCCAGTTGGCCTGGGAGCCGTGGTCATTTCCAGTGTTATGAGACGTTGAACCCAGGGTTCCGGGGGGCACCTGATGAGAGCAGGGAGGGGTGATTAAAAGTGTGGGGAGAAGGATGATGTCTCCCCTCCCCGTGATTCTCTAGGAGAGGAAGGAAACGAATGTGTTTTGAGCCCCTGCTGTTGCGAGAGCACTTTTAAAGTGTTCCCACACGGGGGAGGGAAGTTTTATTTCAAACCTGGGAGGTAGGTGTTATCTTTCCTCCGGGGATACCTGAATTCTAAACCCAGCGCTTCGGAGACCCTGATTTCAGCTAGAATCATCTGTCCTACGTGTGGTTGTGAGATTAAAGCAATTTATAGATCTGAACAAATCCGGGCCCAAGGAAACATAGCCAGGGTCCGCGGTTGAAAACAGACTCCCGGGGTGAATGGCTGTCAGCCATTCGTGGCCGAGAGGACCAGGTTGTGGGCAGGCACATTTCCGGTGTGGGGACAGTGGCCCGATGCCCTCCGTTGTATCCCGCTCTTTCTAGCTTCCCCCTCCCGTCTTCAAGGTCAGGACTTCCGAATGGCCTTCAGTTCTGCCTTAGGTTGGATCCGAAGCCTTCCATGGCACCTGAGCAAGGGGGAAATTTTTTTTAAATGGGCACACTTCAGTTCCGTGAGCCAGCCTGGCCTCTGGGGACATGAGTAGCTGGTGACGTGGGGCGCGAGCCCTTGTTGGGTGTCCCGGACGAGCAGAGGGATGGCGACCGTGCAAACAGCAACGCCAGCCTGGAGGCCCCGCTGTCGAGGTTGGGGATGTCTTTGCGTCTTGGTTCAGCGCAGGTGCCTGCCTTGCGGGCGGGACTCCGCGGAGCAGCCCGGATCTCGGACAGAACCCAGATCTCGGAGGGAAGCGGTCCTCCAGGTTGGGCCGGGGACGCAAAGGCTTCCTTCCGGGACTTCCGTGTTGGTGGGGCGGCGCACGTCCTGGTGTCTGCTGCGCGTCCCGCAGGGGCCATCGCGGTGACGCGCTTCCTCGGGACCCGGCTGACATGACTGTGACATCTCCCATTTGCAGTCTTTTCTGTAGCTTTAAAAGATGAACTCTCAACCCCTGCCTTCCTGGAGAAGCCCTTGCTCTGTAACCCTTCGTTGTGTGACCTCCCCCTGCTTGAGTTACGCCGTGTGTGTGCACGTGTTTCCCGGTTGTGTTTTGCACTCACGGAGCTGCCCTCCCGTCCCCCGCTTCCAACCCCGTGTGCGCTGGACTCCGTTAGCACGCGGCTGTCATTCTTTCCTGCACTTCCGGGTCGTTGTTCTGGTTTGTTTTTAGCAGTTCCCTTGAGCTGATTTTGGAAAGATCCTTTTGCTTTGGTTTTCTCGTAATGAGTACATTAGATTGGTGGCACTTATTTGACTTCGTGTCACCTTTGTGGATTTCAACTTCGCCTTCTGTTGAAAATGTAAATAGTGCACAGGGCCGGACGGGCCCCTCCCTGTGACAGGACCCCAGGTTCACAGCTTATGTACCTTTTCTCATGTTTCCAATACACATCAAACAGCGTCATGTCTTCTCTTAGTCTGTAGACGACACAGATCCAGTGTGAGCAGATTCCGAAAGCTTTACCTGCCTTTGATCAGTACGTTTTCTCTGCTTTAACGTGATGGGCTTCTGATTGCCTTTTTTTGGTACAAAAAAACCCCAAAACTATTAGAATCTTTTATGATTCAAAATAGAACATTAGTTTTATTATATATCAAAAATGGATGCTTAAACTTCCTAATAGCTTCCAATTATTTTACATTTGCTTGTGTTATATACTATTATTTTATTGCAGCCTAATGTTCAATTATGGTAATGACTCCAAAGAGGCATGATTTTTCTGGCTTAATGTGTAATTGTTTATTGAGTATTTTTCTCATTATAGCAATCTTTTTCCTTCTGAAATGCAGATATAAAGAAACTTACTTAGATTTTGTAAATTGACTATTATGTGACTACAGAAACCGAGTATTTACCAAGGAATGACCAGATGGAAGGCACTGTGCTTGGGATTGAAATAAAGACCAGGATCTGAAGAGGTCACCTCCTCCAAAGAACAAGTCATGCGTGCTAAAATCCCAATCCAATGTCTACTAAATGCCCACTACGGCCCTCAGGCATCAAGTCTCTAGAATGGAAGTTCATCAGAGGGTTAGGATGGTTGCCAGGGGCCGTGGGGACTGGAGGAGACTTAGAGCAAGGTCGCTGAGGGCTCTGGAGGGCCGAAGGCGGAAGCACCCGTCTGTGTGTGAGGGGCAAGAGAGCAGGGGTGCGGAACTCCTGGCTGGTGCCCAGAGCAGAGCGGGAGCACAGCACGGGGCCGTGGGGAGGAGGTGGGGGTGAGTCCATGTATGGGGAGAAGCCGCTGCAGAGTTTCCGGCAGGGGATTGCCATGACTGCGTAATCTGATTTAGAGGCTGTTCTGGCTGCCCGGGAACAGCCGATTCTGGAACCATTGTTTTATTTGTGTTAAATGGCGTCATTAGCAGTAATTCACACCTGAGCTGCTGAGTAACGTGAGGGGTTACGTGAATACATCGCTGCTGTAATTCTGAGCCTCGATGATGGCTGTGGGGGAGCCGGAGCGGGAGGGGGATGGGTGGGTTGACTTGTTGAACGGGGGATGGTGCTGGGACAGCCAGGTGCACACGGTCTTCAGGCATCTGGAGGAGACACAAAACGAACTCTGTATTCACTCCTGCCTTTGGGTTTGAAGACCTCTCTGAAGACAAAGTTCGGGTATTTGCAGGAGAGTTCAAGTCATTGTGACAGTGCATGTCCCAAGCCTCCACTTTGGCCTTTGGCCTTCCAGGATTATAAGTAAGCGGGCAGCAACGCTGTGGTTTCCGGTGACTCACTGCAGTCCCACCGGTACCCCAGGGACAGTTACAGTTCCCCACGGTTTCTTTCTGGAGAGTGGTTTTAGCTTTCAGAGTTGAGCGGCGACTCGCGCAGTCCGCGAGTCCCAGGTGCTCCCCGGACACCATGGAGCACCACACACCGCTGCTTCCTAGTCAGTGGAGGTCCCTGTCGTCCTCCTGGCCTTTCTGCACTGTCTTCTAGGTGTGGATCTTCAGACTGTACATTTGAACATGTTTCCTTTCTCTGTGATACGTCGAGGCTAATGAAGTAATGACAAGCGATGAACTAATAGCAACAGATTCCAGTTTCCTACCAAGTATTTACTCCATGGGTGGTTGATGGAAAATCAATTTAAGGATCGGTCGACTTGCTCTTCAAAATAGATAACGTATTTCAAATACAGGACACAACACAGTACCCCCACCCCCCCCAACACACACACTCTATTTTTAGAAAACTCTAGTCACTTGGTGTTGGGATTCTTGGTTTGTAACTGAAGATGTGGCATTTGTCAGTTTGTGCAAACCGAGAGGTCGGTGTTCATTAACCTCTGGGTGAAATACTAGAGAAGACTGAGCTCTGGAGTGGGAAAGGAAAATAGAGAAACGGCGATGTTCTTCGGAGGAGTGTGCCCCCAGCATCTTAATAGGGAACTCACGGACTTGGGGAAGTCCTGTAGCCCCACTGCATGACCAACTCCCTCCTCAGAATTTGGGTGCTGATCATTCATGACACAAAGGTCCTGTCGACACTGCCGGTGAAGATAAAAACACAACTTTAACTTGGTCCCCTATGCGGCAGCCCAGGCTGTGTCCGGTGAAGGTCTGCTCTCCGGTACACATCCTTTGGTCTTCGTTCTGCACGTGGTGTCATTCCCAGTAGGTCTGCTTCCTCTTCCGTGTGACAGTCTTGAGGTCCATGAAGACGGCTCCTGGGCGTGCTGCCAGGCAAGACTCTAACTCCCTGTTACACATGCTGAGCGACCTGGGGAATGTGCATGGAGCCAGCCTGGGAAATACTCACCAGGAATACGGGCTCATTGTCGCTAGCCCTCATGACTAGGCCCAGTCCTGGAGGCGGCTTCTGACCCACCGCCCACCCCGCCCCCGCAGCAGCTTAGAGGCTGGGAGAGACTTCCAACAGCGGCGGGGGGAGGTGAGGACGCAGAAGGACCGGCGAGGTTGCGGGTGGTGTCCCCCAGTCGCGGGCTTGCAGAGGCCTCCCAGCACTCCTGGTAGCCTATAGACCAGTGCGTGGCAAACTAGCGCTTGCACCTGGATGGGGGTATGAATTGAACTCCGTGTCGAGATCCCGGGCGATGCCAGCGTTGCTGGTCTGTTGGCCGCACGCGGAATAGCAAGGCTGTAGGGTGCGTTGGAATCGCAGTAGGGGGCGGCCCATGGTTTGGGACCAGAAAGGTCCAAACACACCAGGAGAAATCGTCGGATTCCCTGTTCCCTGATGTCTCTCCTTTCACTGGAGAAGCAAAGGCTCTCCGATACCGAGGGGAAAGGCGAGTTTCAGAGACCGACTCCGGAGGCCTCTGTGGCGCTCACACGTACGCTGCTCGGACAGATTGCAGGCACTTAGCAGCACCAGGGCCATGGGCCGAACAGGCTGTGCGGACAGACTCGGGGAGCTTCGTCATCTGCCCTCGGGAGTACGGGCAGGCGTGTCTGAAAGCTGACGGGACAGCCACTGCCAAAGCACGGTAGCTGGTTCCCAAGGAAAACCGCCTTCCCACAGTGACCGGTTGAGAACAGGACCGGAGTGGCTCTGGGAGCTGTCCCGCCTTGCGCTGCAAACACGTTGGTTTTCGGATAGTTGCTGAGGCCGTGAAGGGATAGCCTTGTCCTCCCGGACTCACCTGGCGACTGCTGTTGTGTGTGAACTTGCTGGAAACGTGCCCGAGGGTGCTGACGTTGCTTGAGGGGATGAGCCCCCCCAGCCCACAGCTCTCTTGGCGCAGCCTGGGCCAGGGCGGGACCAGTCCCTGTGCCCTCGGGTCTGTGATTCCTTCCTCCCTTCTGTCCAAAGCAGAAAGACTTGGTCGCCGCTGGGAGAACTCAGCAAGATTTGCTTCACCCCTGCAGACTAGGCGAACCTAAGACCTTCTCTTTGGCACCTGGACCCTGACAAGAAAGGAGTTTTGAGGGAGGAGCAGATACGAGGTGCTGCCTGACCCAGGTGACCCTCGCGTTTAGAGGGAGAAAGTGTGCGTGTCCTTGCACACCCTGAAGCAGTGAGAGAGTGAGCCGGTGTGGACGGGCACTCAGACTCGCAGAAGACCAGCCAGTGCGTCCTAACTCCACCCTGCAGAGGGTTGAGAAGAAACCTGGAGGTGGGAAGTATCTGTCCGTATGTGGGGCCTGGGAGCCGAGGAAAAGCCGAGGATAGACTCAAAAGATGGACGTTCTGCCGGGGCCCCAGGCAGCCTCCTCGCTATGTGCGTCCCAGTGACTCTGCTCTGTGCCAAAAAGGTCACAGTGTGCAAAGTGGGAAGGTAGAGTGACTGATTGGTAATACTTCCGTACACCTTTGGTGCTGGTGGCTTTTACCTTTGCCCTTGAGAAAATAATCTTGAGTAAATTTCAGAGTGTCGAAGGTTTCACCGGAGCACATCATTTGCCCGCTTCATGGGCATGACAAGCTCTTAGAGTGTGAATGTTACCGGCTAGATGCCTCATTGCATAGCCCCGTAATCCCGTAAGCATCCCGACACCACAAACATACAGATCCAGGAAAGGTTGCTTGTCCCGGTAAGACGAACGAGAAGGACCTAGGACACCAAAGGATTTCGGCATCGGAAGGTGACCAGGATCAGATTGGTGTCGTGATTACTGGCCCCTTCTGGCTCTGGACACAAAACCGTCAGGTGAAACGGTTAGAAGTGACCAGCGGGCCACAGTGTCGGGAGGAAGGTGTCCCCATCTGTAAACGGATCTCTGAGTGTCCACAAGCTTTTGAGCCCTTACTTACACTTGGCAATGACGATACTAGAGGGAGGGCTGCCTGGAGGAAGGTGGCTTTCTTTTCTTCTCATTCATATCCCCCCTCAGTTGTTCTCAGTGTGAAAGGGAGGATGGGTGGGTACCAGGAAGGTTTTTTTGGTTTGTTTTTGGGTTTATTGGTTTTATTTTTAAACCAAACACCTGAAGTCATCATTTATTTTCAGTGCCTTGGTCCCACCTCTTGGAGAATTTCCAAAATAAGCAAATGGGCTTCTTGTTGTCTTCAAGTCTAAGAAGTGTGTGCTGTGGCTTTCCTTGGGGTGATGGCCTTGGTCCTAAACTTGCCATATCCTCAGAGCAGGGAGGCCATGTTGCATGAATCCAGACATGTGGTTGAAAATCCTTCTAGAACCTTCCCTTGTTAGGATCCCTTGTCGCACCCTAGAGACCTAGCAGTATCTTGTTCAGTGTCAAGGGGCACTAGTTTTAAAGGTGGTTGTAGGGCGCCTGGGGGCGCTCAGTAGGTTAAGCGTCTGCCATGGGCCCAGCGATCTACGGGGGGGTCAATGGGGGAAGGTCTTGTGCCCAAAGCAACTGAACTGCGTCTCCCGACATGAGAGACAAGGCATCAGGAGATCAAATCCCCAGGGACGGTAGGAGCACCAGGAAGACCCTCCCCCGTTGCGCCCCCCACCCGGCCCCCCAATAGATCGCAGGCCACTTTTCTGCTTCTCATTCTGGTCCTTCACTGGCACCGCCCTCCGTCGCTCAGATTCGCTAGAAGCTCCAGGAGAAACACAGCGCAAGCCCAGGTCGACCATCATGGCCCGCGTTCCCCAGGAAGAGGCCGTGGGGTTGGGGGGCTGCAGTTCGCATCTCCAAGGCCGATCCTCCCCTTGAAGGCAGATCTTCGGCCTTAAGGCATCAGAGACTCAGGCACACACGGGAGGGTGGATGATTTAGTGGGGCGGGGCTTAAGGCGGGATAACCCTGAAAGAGCTTTAAGGACACCCCCCTGCAATCTGTTGATTTTCCTCCAGTGCCCGTCGCAGGTTCGTCTTGGAAACAAGGCGATAGCCAGACTGGCTTCTGCGGCGGCAGCACCTCACCTGCTGGTCCCGCACACCTTTCCCAGTGGGCCGGCTGGCCGTTCGCCAGATGCAGCGACTATATTTTTCCTGTTTGGGATCTTGCTTTTACTAGGAACCCTGGAGCCCTTGGGGGTTTGCAGGACAGACTTCAGCCCAGAGCTTAGCCTCCCAGATGGTAATTAATGTTTACACAAAATGACAAGCACAGAATGGAATCTCTCTGAGCCCTACCAAGCAGCCACCATTCCCCGGATCTCCCAGTCTTGCAGGGTTTGAAAATTAATTTGCCTTGAACAAACAGTGGGTTTTCCTCAATTTATTTGTACAGTTTCAGTGACCGAGAAGAAGAGCCGCGAGGCTGAATGTCAGCCTTCCGTCCGTTCGGGTGATTGAATCTGCTCGTGGAACAGGCCGGTCTCTGTTTCAGACTGGAAGGAAAGAGGGGGACGAGGAATGTGAGGAGAGAGGCGCGGGTTGGAGACGGTAACTTTTTCTGCAAAACGCCAGTGGAATGTGGAGCTCTAGCGACAGAACCTAAAACTTGGGGGAGGTCAGCGTGGATAAATTCAGGAGCGCAATTTTTGCTTTAATAAGTATGTACAAAATACGTGGTCTTTGCCAAAAAGGAGGTTTTGTTGGAGGCACAAGAAGAGACAAGAAGGTGTTTAAAGAATGGATATGGCCAGTAGCTGGAAATCATTATGTTGGTTCACAGAACTGTGACACTTTGCTATGTTTCTGGGCTTTTTAATATAGAGCATCTCGTCATTGATTAATAGTCCCACTTTGCCTTAATTTAAAGCCTGGGTTTCTTGCGCCACCACCATCCACCCCTTATTTGGCTTCTTAGTCTTCATTCCTCCTGTGTGGTGAGGTCTTTGTGGCTCTCTCGTTTGGACGGAGAAGTAGAGACGTGAACTAGAAGACAGAATAAGGTAAAGACAGAGCATACCCTTTACTGGATGCTCTGGGTCAGGCATTTCAGAAAGATGCGTTCACTACCTGCTGGCCGGACCCCACATGGCCTTCTTGGTGTCTTGAAGCCTTGATTGTGTTTGCTGCCATAATGACCTTGTCGTGAGTAAGACGCCATCAGGCTTTCCAACCTCGTGTAAAGACGCGGAAGCACAGAAATGCGCCGTGCAAGGCTTCTTCCAGTTCTGTCTCCTCCTTCGTCGTCCGCGTTCGCCAGCTCCTCTTTGTCAGACACCCAGGCAGAGCCAGTTGGACATGTTGTAGAGTAGACAGAAGGCCCTATCCTAGCCTCATTTCTGAAGGGCAAATATTGATCTGTCCCCTGGGTAAAGAACTTTCTAAAAAATTGTCTAGTAGGTATCGCAATTCAACGAGACCAGTCCCTTCCTGAGTTGACTTCTGTCGTGTTGGAGGTTATTCCGTCCATGAAGGAATTTCTTTTAAAATACACAGTTGGCCTTTGTACCTGGAGGTTAGGAACCCTGACACCCCCTCTCGTGCAGCCAGGAATCCCCGCCTAACTTAAGACTCCCCCAGACTAATAGCCCACCGACTGTTGACCAGAAGCCTCACCAGTGACAAACTTTGACACGTATTTTACACACGTATTAGATACTGCATTCTGAAAATAAGTCAGAAGAAAATGTTCCTAAGCAGGTTATAAGGAAGGGGAAGGGAAATTCAGAGTCTTGTATTGATCAAAAAAATGTACCTGTGTGAGCACCTGCCTGCCCACCTCACGCCTGCCCTTTCCAGGGCTCAGCCGCAAAATCGTTTTTCGTTTACGGTAATAATAGTACATAGTTCCTAGAGAAAACTTGGAAAGGTAAAAAGCTCAAATTGAAAAACGCAAGTCTGTGCTTATCTCTGGATGGTGGGATTGGGTGAACATTCTGATGTCCGTCTTCCTCCTCTTCTCTCTGTGTGTGCATCCGCACGTTTACGGGGATCATTTTCAGTCTTGAACGCTAACTGGTCAAAGTGTACTTTAAGTTACTTGGTAGTAATTTTGTCATGAACTTATTTTCTGCAGTAGTTTTGGGAACACTGATCATTTATTTTGTGCTCTACCTGGTAGAAAGAACTTAATTTCCACCACAGCCCCTTGGAGTACTTACTGAATCTTTGCCATAGGATTCTGGGTTTCCAGAAACATCGTAGTTCATCGTAGGGACACAACACAGCTCATCTCAAATCAACCCGAGCGCGCCCAATGCCCTTTTTGTGTAATATAAAAAATGTTTTATAACACACTTTGTTCTTTACTATATATGGTTAGATGCCTATCTCTACATGGAATTTTAAAATGCCTATAAAGCCCTAATGAAAAGTAAAGGAGAAACAAGCAGCAAGTAATTTGTAATGACATAATGTGTTTTTTAAGTACATAAGTATTTATTTGCATCAGAAGACAACGGCCTGGTCAGATGCGTGAATCTCTCCGTGGAATGATACGTAAATATGGTAGGTACGAAAGCGGATTCATACCGGTACGTGCGACGCGGTAATTAAAACGCCTGGAGCAGGGATCCCGTTGGTGTCATGATTGTCCTAAATGGGGAGCAACCAGCCCTTGGTGGTTCATAACACCGAGACGTAGCAGACATGGCAGCATACGACAGTTGTGTTCCTGGAAAATCCAGCGAGTCTTAAAACGATACAGAAAATTACCTTGTGTTTGGATGTGAAAACAGAGTCGGGTTCTAGATGTTGGGCTTCCAGGTGCACAAATGTCCAGTGGGATCTTAGGACATTAACTGAGATGTTGTGTGACACTGTCCTTCATATTCAAGTACATCTAAGGGCCCTCCAGCCACTGGGACAACTGAACACACGCCCCGACAGTGTGAAATCTACCCCTAGGGGCGGTAGCTTCTAAAGAGAACCACTTCTCAAGTGGCTTTGACTTCCATCTCTCTCATCGTTAAATACCCTTGAACATAGACTTCTCAGAGCATAGTGGAAGGTACGTTTCTGAGACCTTATGGGCCCGGTCATTTTGCTGTTAGATTTGTTTCCAAGTATTGTGTGACTTTTGTTACTATAAAAGGGATCCTTTTTTTAAATTGAACTTTCTATTCACTGTTGCTGCTGTGTAGAAACGCTACTGATGTTTGTGGTTTGTTTGTTTGTTTGTTTTTAACTTGGGTATTTTGCTGAGTTCTCTTATTCACATATATTTTGCAGCATATTGGGTTTTCTAGGTAGGTAATTACATTTTTTGTAAATAGTCGTTTTGCCTCTTTTGTCGTGTTGCAGTTGGTTTTGTAATGTAAGTGACGAGATGGGTTGTTTCTGGCAGGTTCCGTCCACATGGTCTCTAACACTGAATAGACTGGGACATATTTCTGGGTCGAGGGGAAGGTGTCTATCTTTCAGTTCCTTCCAGTTTACGTCTGTGCTCAGGTTTAGTGTTTTCGAGTCAGTTTTAGTGATTGGTATCTTTTCATAAAACCCGCTTTCTTTTCAAATTTATTATTATAAACGTGTGCATCCTAAAGTCTTACTTGATAGTAACGTACAGTCTCCATGTCTATGCCCCTACCACTACTCAAATTCTCAGTTTTGCTTGCTGTGCTTTTTTCTTTTTCTTGCTCAAACTGTCCTTAAGTGTAGGTCCAGTTTTCTTTTAAGAATTTTAATAGGTAACATGATCGCATGGTTGAAAAATTTAACTATGTCTGTATATGTATAGTCCAATATCGCCCCTCCTCCAGCTCCCTGTCTCTTTCTCCTGCCTGAGCCCCCAAGCAGGACCACTGCTCAGGTGTCCTAGACACTCGTCTAGAGCTACTTTATGCATAAAGTGAAAACGGATGGATAGTACTTCTCGTCCGTTCTTCACAGAGGCTAGCAGTATGCATAGCTTGTATGCAGAGCTCCTCATTCCTTTTCAGGCTGTAACATCTTCCATTGTCTGCGTGTATCAGGTTTTTTTTTTTTGTTTTTTTTTTTTTTTTTTTTTTTTTTTTTTTTAGATTTTATTTATTGTTTGACAGAGAGAGAGAGAGAGACAGCAAGCGAGGCAACACAAGCAGGGGGAGTGGGAGAGGGAGAAGCAGGCTTCCCGCTGAGCAAGGGACCCAATGCAGAGCTCGATCCCAGGACCCCGGGATCATGACCTGAGCCTAAGGCAGACACTTAAGGACGGAGCCACCCAGGCGCCCCGGCATGTATCAGATTTCCATGCAACCAGTTCCCAAATGATCACATTTTAGTTCTTTCCAAACTTGCAGTTCAAAGCACGATGCTGTTTTATTGTGTCTAGAGACTAAATCCTTCCTGAGCTGCCTCAGTTTCTTGGCTGAATGTGGCCAAACTGCCCTCCTCAGAAGTTGTAGGTGTTTCTAGTCAAGTAGAGCAGCCCCATCCCCCCCAGGGAACTTGTATCACATTTGGATCAGCGGTAAACAAATTTTCCATAATCTGCCCTTACCTTTTTAAACAGTGTATTGTTTGAGTCAAGGTTATTGAGATAGAATTTACATGTAGCAAACTCACCCCTTACCACGCACACTACGCAGGGTAATTTCAGTTTGCATGTATTTTATTAGAAGCATGATGTGTTATTTTTATAATCACAGAAGAGAGCTTTTAAAACCCTGAAATGTAATGAGTAAAACTTGTAAATAAGACTCGTCAGTGTGCACATTCTTACGTCTTCCAACCTCAGCAGATTTCCTCCTTTGGCAAACTCGGAGCACACAGAGCAATACAAAATGGTTTTTTTTTAAAGTGTGTTCTTGCCAATTTTGGAGAAGCACAGTGAGACAAATTGACTGTCAAGATGGAAAAGCTTAACTGGGAAGATACATTTATTGAATAATTGAAAGGAAGAGGAAATGCATTTCCGATTAGCCACAAAAACGCCTGACGCCTAAGCTGTGCCTCGAGAGACTCGTGTAAACGGGGAGTCGTAAAGCTGTCTGGGCCCCGACGTTGCTGCCGCGGCCTTGGCCTCGCGCGTGGTTGTCACAGCAACGAGGGGCTGGTGGGTCGGTGATCGCCGGCAGGGGCGGCTGAGGCGCGCTCTTCCCAGCTTCCCTAACCGACACTTAGCACCATCTCATTGCGCCGGATACTTTAATGGATTCCTGCTTTGCTTTAGGATGTTTGCGTTGGAGCGGGCACCAAAGTGTAAAACAGAGAAAAAGCGGCGATTGGTGGCAAGAGTAGGACTAGAACACGAGTCACCTGATGTAGTAAGTAGCCAGGGAACCGCCAGCAAGCGAGTGGCTTAACTTCTCTGGGCTCTTCCCCCTCTGGTCACAGACGATTGGAGAAGTTCCCTGCTACTCACTGAAAAGTCCAAGCCTCAGTAGTATCCCCTGGGGAACAGTCAGAAAGGGAGACTCTGAAGCGTTCCCCCCCCGGCCCCGCCCCACCTGAATTCCCGAGTCCTGCTGGGCATTTTAATCAGGTGTCCATCCAGGTCCTTTGTACACATTTTTTTTTTTTTTAGATTTTATTTACTTATTAGAGAGCACAAGCAGTGGCAGCAGAGGGAGAGGGAGAAGCAGGCTCCCGGCTGAGCAGGGAGCCCAATGCAGGATTCGATCCCAGAACTCTGGAATCATGACCTGAGCCAAAAGCAGAGGCTTAAGCATCAGAGCCACCCAGGCACCCCTTTGTACACATTTTAAATTTGAGAAGTGCCGGGATGGTTTCCCAGATTCAGGTCTTATGCCAAAGTCCTACTTCTGGGTCCTCTGAGTCACTCATCCTAGACGACCCCATAGACATTGACAGGGCTCGCTGGAGGGGTTGCACACGGGTTGTCCAGGATGGCGATCCCCAGTCCGGGCGCTGCTCCCCTCGTCCTGGCTGTGTCTAGGTTGGTGCTGAACCAGGTGACCCGGGAACAACCGAGGAGACCCGAGAGCCAGCCCTGTTTGCCTCTACAGAGCCTGGGGAAGTGAGCCCAGGCCTGCACCGTGCCCCCAGCAAACTCACCTGGCTGACTTGTGCACATTCTAGAAGCCCATTAACTAAAGAAGAAGGAGATAAATTTAGTCGAGCTACATAAGCGAAGCACTTACCTGTGTGTGCCTTATGTGCTTCCTTCCCAGCATGAGAAAATCTTAAGTTGATGGCCTCTGGGTGGTGTCCCTTGGCAGAGCAAACTTTCTTTTATGTCTGAGAGAGACTTTGGGTGGATGTTGGTTCCCGGAGGGAGACCATGCATCTGAATGTAGCGAGGGGGGAAATATTTATTCTTCATTACTCCAGTCTGGAGAGAACAAAGCGCTTCCAAAGGGCAGCGACGGGTCCTGCCACTGCGGCACACGCACTCATCCTCTGCCGTCCGAGTGTCCGAGCGCGGCGTCCTGCGCACGCGTAGGGAACCTCGTGCGTTTTGTGCTGCTGGCATGTGTGGGTGCTAGCGCTTCTGCCCCAGACCTAACTGGCCCTCTAGCGTTGTGGGAACCCTGTCTCAGAGCTCGTGTACGTGCTTGCCACGGTGACTGGTGGGAGTGATGGCAAAAACCGTGGTGGGGGGCCCTCGCCAGACCCCCTGCGGATAAAGGGGTTGTCTTCGTGATCTTCCGTGATTTAGGACTTTGGCTGCATGGGGTCCGTCCACATCAGGAATCTTGCTGTTCTCAGCCCTCGAGTTAGAAACCAAGGTTTTGGGATTCACGAGCTCCCCGCTTACCACAAGCAGCAGTCTTCCCGGAAAGGCTCTGACGGGCGGCCCGGGATGGGGGTACGCGCCAGCGGGATGCCGGGGGTCGAGCCTTCCTTTCCACCAGGGCCTTCTGGGAGGTTTTCTCCTTGGAGCAGACACGTGAGAAGGGACCGTCTTCGCTTGCTGGCGGTGCATTTGTGCCCGGCTGCTCTCAGCCAAGGTCACTTTAGCCAAAAATGTGCTTTGTTTGTAAACCCGTGTGTTTCTGCTCTGGGGCACGTCACGCGTCTGATCTCTTTTACCAGAACAACAGTGAAAATAATGGGTTGCTCGGACGCAGGTTCCAGGGAAGCAAAGGGGAAGCGCGTGCGCCCCAGAGGGCGTCCGCGGACATGGGCGGGCCCGGGGAGAAGGGCGCGCTGCTCACACTGGGGACAGGGAGTCTGGGAGGGAAGGACCGTTCCTGAAGGAGTTTCCTGAGGGACGCCCGGCCCCATCCTCACGTCCGAGAATGTTGTGCGGTGTTGTGGTCTGTTCTCTTCCTATCTCTGAGCTGTATGTTGGCGAAAAGATGGCTTTTTGTAGCACCGACACATGAGAAAGGTCACCCCCGGCCCACGGCTGTTTGCAGAAGCACCGACCGGTCAGTAGGTGGGTTTCTTCCCATTTGATGCCATTTCTGTCTTTCATTCTTCTCTCAGACGATCTGGTGGACTCGGACTTAAGGGCTAATCAGAAACCGCTCTGATGTGGCCAGGAGCTTCGGAGAAAGGCGTCGCGTTTCGTACTGTTAGCACTTGCTATTAGTATAGTACTTCTTACTATCACATAGCATTTTACTATTTTTTAAGATATTACTTACTTTCTCTTAGAGACTGCGCACACACGCGCAGGATGGGGAGGGACCAAGGGTGAGGGAGAGAGATTTGCAAGGAGCCTCCGTGCTGAGCCGAGCCCGACACAGGGCTCCAACCCACAACCCTGAGATCCGAGCCAGTTCCAAGCTTCACTGACAGTGCGACCCAGGTGCCCCGAGAAGCCGGTCTTTTAAATTCCTAGCAGGAGTGTGTACTTGCCACATTTCTTCCTCGGTTGTGGAATTTCACTTAAATGACACCTCCAGGTTTAGCCTCAGCGTTCAGCATCGCAGCCAGCGGTCCAGAGGGGTGGGGGGACCCTTCACAATGCCTGGCATGCGTCAGGGGCTGTCGTTTGGCTGGAATTCGTGTTTGCACCAGGAGCTCCGACGTTGCTGGGATCCGTCGGGGAGCGCACAGAGGCCCGACGTTTGACCAGAGTTTAGCACTTGCCAAACACAAAACTGTTTCTGTAAATGTCAAGTGTGTCTCATCAGTCAGAATGGAAAGGGGAGGAGGCACGGCAAGAAGAAACATCTGTGTGTGGTTAAATAACATTTGCTTCGCTCGCTGTTTGGAAACACCGCTCTTTTGTATATTCAAGAGCAGTATGGATTTTAAAAGGGGAAAAAATCAACTCGTCGGCTCTTGTTTCTTAATTTTGCTGCATAAAAGGCTTTGTCAGGATTAAAGTCAACGCGCATTTTGAGACTCCGGGATGTCTTATCTCCCACGGGCCCTGGTCGCCGTGTGCTCCTGTCTCGCACGTCTGCACGCAGGACAGGAAGCTGGGACCTGGCACCAGGCCGTGGGCCATGTCGGTGGGACTGTGGGGCCTGGGCTTGGACTCGGCTTTCTGCTGCGTGTTTATGTCACACTCACGGTCACTGCCTGTGATTCTGTCTCTGCTCGTCCCCATGCAGATCCGGACGTAGGGGTTGGCGCCCTCCCAGACCATGACAGCCAGGACGCGGGGCCGGTTGTCCCCAAGATATCGGGTCTAGAGAGAAGCCAGGAGAAGAGCCAGGACTGCTGCAAAGAGCCGATCTTTGAGCCCGTGGTGCTGAAAGACCCCTGCCCTCAGGTCCCTCAGCCGCTGCCCCAGGCCCAGGCAGAGCCCCAGCCTCGAGCTCCTTCTCCAGACCCCGACCTGGTGCAGCGCACGGAGGCGCCCCCGCAGCCCCCACGTCCAAGCACACAGCCGCCCCAGGCGCCCCCAGAGGCCCAGCCTCAGCCCGCCCCTCAGCCTGCAGTGCAGAGGCCGCCGCGGCCGCAGTCCCCGGCCCAGCTGCTGCACCAGAGCCTCCCGGCCGTGCAGGCGCAGCCCCCGTGCCAGAGCCTCGCCCAGCCCTTGTCGGCCTACAACAGCAGCAGCTTGAGCCTCAACAGCCTCAGGTGAGCCCGTCTGTTCTCGCAGTGGCCTGGCTTCTGGGAGCGTTGCAGGCACAGTCGCCCTGTGCGGAGGGAGGCCGAGCGGGGAGGCCCAGGGAAGGGGCGCCGCGGGAGAACCAGCGCGGAAACCTGGGGGGCACCAGGGTTGGTGGTTCTTAGAAAGGAGGCCATGTGCCTCCGAGGGAGGACGGCTCGAAGATGCTCCGTCCCCCTGCGACTCGAGTCAGAAGATGGGGACCGGGGAGGACGCGGGGTGAGGGTTGGCATCACCGCGGACTTCAGCCTTGGCCTCAGAGAGACCGAGAAGCAAGCTGCGTGGGGAGGAAGAAGCGCTCCTGGGCGGAGACGCAGGCTCTCCCCGCCTCAGCCCTGCGGAACCGCATGGGTCTGCGGAGCGGCACAGAGCAGGGCCGCCCAGCAAGGGAGACACAAACCCCAGGGAGTGGCGCCAAGTGTGCCCCATCCTTGCCTGCCCCGGGGCTTGGAATTCTGACCTCCTGGGACTCTGTGCCTTTGTTTGTCTCCTGACAGCCTGGTGACTGGGGGGGTCGTCCTGTCCAGCACAGGCGAAGGAAACTGCCTTAGCCAGGGTTCTGCCCCCGGGTTCATGCGTGTGGCCCCCGAGCAGAGCAGAGGCCCGGGGTTCCCGGGTGCCCTCCAGCCTGTGCTGCTCCGCCAAAGGGTCTCAGACGGGCTGAGCGCAGGTCCTCGATCTTGTTCCTCTCCCGAAACTGTAGGACGTGTGTCTAGGGGAGGCTACCGGGCTCCTGGGGGCAGAGACGAGAACTTGGCTGCAGAGCAGAGCAGACCTGGGTTTGGGGCCAAAGCCGCCGCCTGGACCCCAGGTGCTGGTAGCTCTGGGCCTCAGCTCCGGACCTGCAGTCGGGGTTACGACTGTGGCACAAGTTTCTTGTGCTTCCCAGGGGAGGGTCTCTAAAAAGGAAGGAGCAGAACGTGCTGAATGGCTTTGGGCAGAGAGAGAGGACTTCTTAAGAAAATAAACTGCTTACCTCTCTTTCCCTTTCTTCTTTCTCCCCCGGCGGTGGCTCCCACAGCAGTAGCAGAAGCAGCACCCCGGCGAAGACTCAGCCCGCCCCTCCTCACCTCTCTCACCACCCCTCGGCCTCCCCGTTCCCCCTCTCCCTGCCCAACCACAGCCCCCTGCACAGCTTCACGCCCACCCTCCAGCCCCCCGCACACTCCCATCACCCCAATATGTTTGCCCCTCCCACGGCTTTGCCTCCCCCACCGCCGCTGACTTCAGGGAGTCTGCAGGTCCCGGGACACCCGGCCGGAAGCACTTACTCAGGTAGGAGGGTCGAGCCTCCTCGTGGGCTGAGGTTCGGCCGAAACGTGTACCTGCACCGCGGCACCCCGGACCCTGCCGGGGGAGCATGGGGGGCAGCTGTTGGAAATCTTCCGAACGGGTTTGCCCACTCTGGGAAAGCACGGGTTGCAGTGCCCGGTCACCCGGCTCCCGTGAGAGGGACAGACACGTTGCCGGGCCCTTGAGGATTCCGTCCTGGTGAAGGGGCTGGTTGTCAACGAGGAAGGCCTTCTCCCGAGGGAAGGTGGTGCTTTCCGTTAAGTGGTCCCGAAATCGGGCTTTGGCTGTGGACGCCCCTTCTCCTCCCCAGTATCGGTCAGGCTAGGATCCCGAGTCTGGGTCTGTCATAGCCGTGGTCACCCACTGCAGGATTTCCCCTTGAAGGAGGCACAAGCGTGTGGTCCTGGTACCAGAGATCGGGGTGCGGTCCCTGTTCTTAAGCACTTAAATGTATGGATTCCTCAAACCCCCCAAAGAGCCCACAGCGTGGATGGTATTACTGTCCCCCTGTGGTGGAGTCACCCCGACGGGTGACTGCCTATGCCTCGGTTCCCCGAGCTGCCGCCACCAGAGCCGAAAATTGACCTCTGGCGCCTGGGCCTAGAGCCCGTCCCCAAAGCCACGAGCCTCTAAGAACACAGTCCGGCCGTGGCTGGTGTCAGGGTCCTTCGGCCGCTGTTCTCCTTCCGTCCGGGGGCGCCCTCGGCCCTGTCCCCGCTCTGGTCAGGGCCCGGGACGTCCCGATCCGAAGGACACGACCGGCGCGGCGGAAAGCGCCATCCTCTCCCTGCCCTTCCCTTGCAGAGCAAGACATCTTGCGGCAGGAACTGAACACGCGTTTCCTGGCGTCTCAGAGTGCTGACCGCGGGGCTTCCCTGGGCCCTCCGCCCTACCTGCGGACCGAGTTCCACCAGCACCAGCACCAGCACCAGCACACGCACCAGCACACGCACCAGCACACCTTCACGCCGTTCCCCCACGCCATCCCGCCGACCGCCATCATGCCGACGCCAGCACCTCCCATGGTGCGTACCCCAGGCAGAAATGTGAGGATAAGTAGAGCGCGGGCTTCTCTGGCGCAGCACGCTGGGCGGACGGGGCTGTCGGGGCGCAGGAGCTGGATGGGGGGCGGTAGCCACTCGGGGGCTCCCCCGGCCTGGTCGGTCTGTGCTGGGGAGGAGGGGACGTGCCCTGCTCCGGGCAGCGCTAACCCGAGGCCTCAGGTAGGCGCTTCTTTCTAGAAGGTTCTGTCTAGCGCTAGGCGTGCACACGGGTGGCTGCTGGGGTGGGGGGTGAGGGCGGGCATGTTCTCGGTGCTTCGTCCCAAGCAGGGTTGGAAGTTAACTTCCCGCAGCGCCCTGGGAGACGTACAGAAAGGCGCCGGTCCTCGCTCCACGCCCACCGTAGCAGATGAATGCTCGCAGGATCCGGGAGTCAGGCAGGCCGTCCAAAGAGCTGGGCCGCGTCCGTGCGCCCCTGCGCTTTCAGGTGGCTCCCCGAAGCCCGTTGTTGAGGGGAGATGCCGTGACTTGTGTTTCATAAGACGGTGCCCCGGGCTGGAGTCCTGCCCTGTCAGCGAGTGTTCGGGGAGCCACATGCCCCGAGGGCAGAACTCGGCCTCGTGCCGGAAGGCGCTGCTGACAAGGTCTAGGTCTTGACTGGGTCCGGCACATGCGAGGGGAACCAGTTAGGACTTTTTTTAAAAACTGATGAACTAGAGTGAATTGTGCCATATTAGGTGCTAAGTATCCTGAGGTAGAGCCCCCCGTCTGCCACCGTGAGCGTTAGGCTGTTTTACTTCCTCGTTAGCATCTAAGGAAATACCCGAGGTCGTGCGGGCCTGGGGAGAGCAGACTTGCACCCTGTGGTTGCAGGAGGTGCGCCTGCACCGAACATCGCATCCTCTCCAACCTCCCCTCCCTATTTTGTTCAACTTAAGTTTTTAAAATTAATCTAGATTTTAAAGTTTACTTTCTGAATTTCCAGAGGAGAATATTAGAAATGACACCTTGGAACCAAAATTTTTTTCCTATAACAAATCCTGCGTGTTTTTTCTGGAAGAGTTAGACGTCTCAACGATTACTGTTTGTAAGGGCCTGTCATTTCGGAAAAGAGTTTCTGGCAGCAGGTGTGAGCAGTAACACTAATAAATATGAGACGGGCTTGTGGACAGCACCAGGACCTGATGTTATTTAGAGGAAACAGAGGCATATAGTCTTTTCTGCTCAAAAGAGAAGTTGTAAAAAAAAAAACAAAAACGAGAAAGAGAAGTTTTAAGACCTCGCCCAGACACCTTTCCGTTTGGGTGTGGTACATCTTGGCAGGCGGCCCGATGTCCGGCTCCTCTGCCCGAGGAAGAGGAGAACAGGGAATCTCCACGAGTGACACCAAACGCTCACTCCTCTCTGATTGACCTGAATAATCCCTCTTCTCTCCAGTGTAGACGCTGGCTTTGTGCCAGTCTCTAAATACAGACTAGAGGGAAAGACACTCGTGCACGACCAGGGCCTAAACGCATGGCGTGGGTTCTCGCTCTGCTTTTCCGTTTCTCGTCGGAGCAGCTCAGAGTTGGGAAGAGTCCCGTGCTAGTATGGCGAGGCTGGGGAGTCGGGTGACAGCCCGGTGACAGAGGAGCTGGCCCGCGGCCGCCTCCGCCGAAGCACTGGACAGAAACGGAGACGTTCTGAGTAACTAGCTTCTGCTTTGATCCCTTTACAGTTTGACAAATACCCTACAAAAGTTGACCCATTCTACCGGCACAGTGTGAGTCTCCCCACCATGCTACCATCCGGCGTGACTGCGTTTCCATCTCGTGCTCTTGCCGCAGACCAGTCTTTAATCGTTCTCCCAGAGTTCCCATTGCTCCCCGTCACCTCAGATGCTTGCTTCTGTGGCGTTCGCTTCTGGTCACGATGCAGTATCGTCTTCCGAATCAAAAGATCATTAGCATGTCCAACCCGGGAGGCCCGGCGGGACGTCCCTGGGCGCCGGTGTCCGGCCTCGGAGCGGGGGTTCTGCAGCACAGTCACCCTGGCTGCAGGAGACTCTGAGATCCAGTTGTGCGGTCATCGACCCCCGTGTTGTTAACGCCATATTCCCAGAATTGGACTCGAATGATTTCTTCCAAATACAGTGTCTCACTCATCTTTCTGACTCCTCCGAGGCTTAACAAAGCAGGTTCTCGTGTCGTCCCATGTGGCTGGTCCTGTCCTCCTGAGCTTGTTACAAGTAAAAACAAAGATGTCATTTAAATCAAAGGGCTTATAGTGGAAATCTGTGATTTCCCCCCCACTTTAAACTCCTTCTTTATGTAAAAATGTACTCCTCTTGTCCCATCCTGAAGAGTTCAGTTCTCGAGTTCAAATTGGTACCAGCCTACGTCGTGTACTCAATAGGGACAAGAGAGGACTTTCTTAGAATACAGACACCTTGAGCACCTTAGCATGATATTTTGATTACGGAGCGATACTGCATCATGTTTACCTGAACCTTTGCAAGTCTCTTTGCACGGTGGTTTATTTTTATTTCTTTAAATGACACCAGAAAGAAAGAACGATGAGTCATTGCCTGTAGCGATGTCGGCCCACCATACTCAACTCAGGTCAGCAGAGCCCGTGAATTCATTTGTGCTCTGAACCAGACCGTGAGACCCTGTCCTAGTCCAGGGGGTAGCTGAGAAGTCAGGACCACAAAACTCTAGAGATCAGCGAAGCGTGGGCTCCCCCGGAGACACGCGGACGTACTGTGAGGACGCTTCCTCATGAAGAGGAAGTCTATCTGGGCACTGGGCCCACGTGTTCTCACACTGCTGAGCACTGCAACACAAAAGCATTTTTTGTTTATTTTATTCATTTGGTTTTAAAATATTTTATTTATTTGAGAGAGACAGAGCAGGGGGAGGAGCAGAGGGAGACAGGCCGACTCCCTGCTGAGCATGGAGCCCGATGCGGGGCTGGATCCCGGGACCCCGAGATCGTGACCTGAGCTGAAACCAAAAGTCGGACATTTAACTGACGGAGCCACCCAGGCGCCCCCCAAAAGCATTTTTTAACGGACTGCTGAATCTAAGAGGACCCCATGGGTCTCCTCTTTAGGGCTGTCCCGGGAAGGGTGCCATCTGTGACGATTATCCGCTTCCTGCCCCTTGGTGGCACCCGCTGATTTAACTCAGGACCAGCTACCAAAGTCCAAAGTCCCTCCGAGAGAAAGCCGCGTGCTCTGCAGGGGGCTCAGACGCACTCCGTCAGACAAACTCTGCGGCCCCGCAGAGAGGGTCCTGGATGTAAGATGCAGAATGAGCTGCGGGACCTGAATTTTTGCCACATTCACGTTTTATTCCTTAGCTACTGATCGTTTTTCATCACGTGGGTGGGGGATAGTCCGCTGCATTCCGAGAGGGTCAGTAATGGACTCTAGCAAAAGGAAAATGGTGAAAATACTAATTTTTTGTTGAAAACTTAAAGGAAGTATGACCCACTTGGAGGCAGAGTACTAGAAGCCCGAGTGCGTCCTAGCGCGGCGTGTCTTTAATTACTCTGCCTCGTACAGTGTGCTGCGGGAGAGTTCCCTCGTTTTATTAGTTATGGTGGATAATATATGAAGTACTTAGGCTCTCCTCTTTGGGGATTAGGACGTTATAAGGGGAATTAAGATGCAGTGCACTCAAGTATCCAAAACACAATTTTAGACTTAAAAGTAGTTTTAAATGAGGGCTCTTGGCTTGCAATCACTGTTTAAGTGGATTTAGTTCAATATCAATTAGTCTGAAAAACTTTGCTGCATCATTGAAGGGAGCAGAATGAAATACAGACCAGTGGGAAACTAGACTATGAAATGGGCATTTCAGTCCTTACCTAGAAAACAGCTGACATAGCGTCGTTACGCAGAGAAGCTCGAGTTCTTACCCTGTGTGTGAGGCACTACGGAACCATAAAGGCCGGGCGTGACCTAGTGTCCGATCGGAGGTTGGGTCAGAGTGAATGGAACCAGAGCAGTGGGATCTCCGAGCTATCCTAGCGTTGGGGGAAGAAGAGCGGTGTCTGCCCTGTCCTCAGGGTGGCCGTGCGTTTCTTCCCTCCACCGTGTCCTCTGTAAACTAGCTCATTCCAGAAAGTTCACGTTCTTCATTCAGAATCATTCTCCTCCCTTCGCGGGGCGGTCAGGCCCGTCGAGGACTCAGCTGGGACAGCCCCCAGTGAGGTCCTTTTATTTTACCCCCCACAAACGTTTGTCATCATTTGAGACAAGACAATTACATTGTCCTCGGAAACCACCACTCCTGGAACAACCTAATGAAGCAAGGATTGTGAATATTTTCTCATTTCCTCAAACTATTAAAAATCTAAAAGTACTAATTGAGTTTTAATGGTATAAAATCCTGGAACTCATAAAGACTTGCTTCTTTTTCTTCCTTTTTTCTTAATTTTTCTTTTTTTTTTTTTCCTTTTTCTAATTAACT